>NC_137791.1:24943285-25074147 GCF_963383645.1 Muscardinus avellanarius | reverse complement strand
GTACTTGCCTAGCAGGAAATTCAGGTGTTTTTTTTTTTTTTTTTTTTTTTTTGGTACTAGAGATTGAACCCAGGGGCATTCTACCTCTGAGCTATACCCCAGCCCTATTTTTTTTTTTAATTTATTTTGAAACAGGATCTCACTAAGTTGTAGAGGGCCTCACTAAGTAGCTGAAGCTGGCCACAAACCTGGATTCTCCTTTCTCAGCCTCTCAAGACTGGGATTACAAGCCTGCGCCACCATGCCTGGCTCGGTTCTTTTTACTTTATACATAATCCATGATGGATTAAGGAAAATAGCTGGATTTATCCAACATGAAGATGACAAAATTGTGGAAGTGACAGACCTCAAGAAGCTCTCCACTTTCTATGTATTCATTCAGTTAAAAATAAAGGTCTGAAAATAAAACACAAAATAAAACACAAAATTACTTTTAGAATTATAGGCTTTAAATCCAGGCATGGTGGCACATAATTGTGGCTGAGGCAGGAGAATTGCATGTTCGAAGGCAGTCTCAGCAATTTAGTGAGACTCTCAGCAACCTGGTGAGGCTGTTTCTAAATCAGAAATAAAATCAGTAGAGGGGTATAGCTTAGAGGCAGAATGCCTCTGGGTTCAGTTCCTAGTAACACACACACACACACACACACACACACACACACACACACACACACCCCCAACTATAGATTTTAGCCAGGTGTGGCAGTACATACCTGTAACTGTAATCCCAACTACTTGGGAAGCTGAGTCAGGAGGGTTGCACTTTTATTTATCTGGTGCTGGGGATTGAACCCAGGAGTATTTTACCTCCGAGCTACACCCCCAGCCTGATTTTTTATTCTTTATTTTGAAACAGGGTCTCAATAAGTTGCAGAGGGCCTTACTCAGTAGTTGAAGGTAGCCATGAACCTGGTTCCTCCTGTCTCAGCCTCCCAAGCACTGGGATTACAAGCGTGTGCCACCACGCTCAACACTAGGATTGCACATTTAAGGCTAGCTGGGGGAACTTAGTGAGATTCTGTCTCAAAATAAAAGGGCTGGAGATGTAGCTCAGTGGCAGAGCACTCTTGAATTCAATCTTAAGTAGCCCCCCCCCAACAAGAACTACAGAATTAGTAGAATATTAGGTATACAGAATTGCTTTCCAAGGATGTAAGTACAGAAAAAAAAAAAAAAAAACACCTCAGAATGAATTCTGAAGAACCAGAGTGTGGGGAGAAAAGAGTAGCAAATGAAAATAGAATTGTCAGAGAAAGATTACCAAGAATAAAGTGCTCTAGGAGGCAGTCAATTGTGTCAACTGGTAAAAAGAAAGGTTATGAAGAGAGTGAGACAGGAGGAAGGCATGGAAAGCGCCGAGTTTGGCACCAGAAGCAGCGAGATTGAGGAGAGAAACAATGAACACAAAGGCCTAGCAGACAGCGAGAGCTTGCTGCTCCTGTTTCTTCCACTCTCTAATAGTTCATGCTCATTTCTCTTTTGCTGTTTATATCTTAATTGTAAAACCATTTGTTTGTGGTCTAGTCTCCAAACTAAAAAGTGAATTCACTAGACATGGCTGTGTGTGTTAAGTTTTGTCAAAGGACTGAACAGTTCCTGTTTCACTTACGTTTTTAAAGTAGTTGTTTTCTCTGTCCAAATGTTCTCTCTCTAGATGTTCCTCTGAAAGATATTTACAAAGTACCTCCTGTCTCCTATCTTTTCTGGGTTTTTTGTCCCTTGTGTACTTTAAAACGATGACAGAAAGCCGGGCGTGGTGGCACACTTGTAATCCCAGCACTTGGGAGGCTGAGACCGGAGGATCGCGGTTCGCGGACAGCCTCAGCTACTTAGTGAGGCCCTCTGCAACTCAGTGAGACCCGGTTTCAAAATAAAAGAATAAAAAATTGGGCAGGGGGTATAGCTCAGAGGTCAAATGCCTCTGGGTTTCATCCCCAGACCCACAAAAAAATAAAAAAAAATAAAAAATAAAACGATGACAGAACAGCAACTATGAGTGCCGTAAGCCCTACAGTCTCTCTGATCTGCCTGCTGCAGAAGCAGTCACTTGGCTGTTACAGTACTAGCTGCTATTGGGGCGGGCTTCAAGTGAGTCAGGCTCCGCAGAAATCATAGTACATGCAGGATCTCAGTGGAGGTTTTATTATTGCCACTGTACAAATCAAGAAATGGCCCCGGGGATTGCTGCTGGTTGAATCCACTCACCTGGATGCTGAAGCCTATTAATTCCAACGAGGACCTTGCCTTCCTAGACATCATATTAATGCCTTAAATTTGTAAATATTTTAAATACAAACACACACACATTCAAAACAATTTCAAGTGAAAAATCTTCAAGAAAAAAAACTATATTTAAACTATAGAGCATACATTTTAAACTATAGAGGATTTACTAAGACTACTGCTTTACAACAATATATTCGGGTGATTCAGTATCTTTGCTTAAGAAGAACCTTTCCCCAGGGGCAGTGACCATGCCTATAATCCCAATGCTTGAGGGGCTGAGAAAAGAGAATCTCAGGTTCAAAGCCATAGTACTTAGCAAAACTCTGTTCTGAAAAAGGGAAAATAAGGGCTGGGGGTGTAGCTCAGCAGTAGAACTCCACTGGGTTCAATCCCCTACTGGGTTCAAACCACAAGGACAACCTTTCAATGATGAAACCAACATTTCTGAAATAAATAAGAAACTCTGGCACTTAAAAAAGAGGACAACCTCAGGTGGATACTATTTATAGAAGTAAAAGCATATATCAATGAAAATATGCTTATGTGGCAAAACTAGCAAGGAAAAATCAAAACACAGACATTATCTGATATTTATAATACAAGTCATGTTATCATTCTTGCAACTAAAGGGCGAGAAGACCCAAAGATAAAGTAATCTATTTCTTGTATCCCCTATGTATTCACAGAGAATGAATTATTAAGCACTGTATTATCAGAGCAATTGTGCTACAGTTATACTCAGACTCTCATAAAATAACATCCGATTTTTATCACTATGCCCTTGGCCAACCTTTATGGATGATGGACTTATCTAACCCATTTCTGATCTCTGTTTCCCTGACCCGTTTCCACTTCCAGTTTCCTCTACAGGTTGAGGTGGCGATAGACACTGTTTCAGTCAATAAGATAAGCAGAAGTCTGCTGTGAGAATGACAGTCACCTAGCAACCCTCATTTCCTGTCTCAGATATGACAATAGGAGCTGTGGCAGCCATCTCGTGATGGCCAAGAGAATTAAAAAGATATAACTGATGGCATTCGGTCACTACAAAGAGATACCCATCTTCAAATTTTATGCAAGAAAAATAAACTTCGATTTACTTACACCAATACTCATCAGAAATTTCATTACTTACAGATGAAAGCAGTCTTTATCAAATACACTATACAATTTTAAAGCTTACAAGAATACGATTTAGAAGCTGGTCAGTAATCTGATGTGTTCATTTGTTCAAATGGTTTAGTGACTACTCTCTATAAGGCTTAGTGTTCTGTTCTGAGTTGAAAAGAAAATTGAAGAATATACAGTTCTTAGTTTGAGATATTCACACCTGAAATGTATAAATATGGTAAGTGTTCAGGGTGTGGTGGTGCACGCCTGTAATCCCAATACTTTGGAGGCTGAGACAGGAGGATCTCAGGTTTGAGGATAGCCTCAGCAATGTAGAAGAGTCTCAGCAACCTGGTGAAACCGTTTCAAAATACCTTAAAAAAGGGAGGAGGTGGGCTTATCTCTGAGGTAGAAAACAAATAGCCCAATAAAAAAAAATGGGCAAGTGAACTAAATAGACACTTCACAAAATAAATTCAAAGGGCCAAGAAATGTACTAAAAACTGCTCAACATCATTAGCATCAGAGAGATGTAAATTAAAATCACTCCAAGATTTCACTTAACTCAACTAGAATCATTCAAAACTCAAACAATAAATGCTGGCAAGGATGTGGAGAAGTGGAAACTCTAATACATTGTTGTTGGGATTGCAAAATAGTGCAACCACTTTGGAAAACAGTATGGAAGATCCTCAGAAGAATGGGAATGAACCTACCATACAATCCAGCAATACCACTTCTGGGTATCTACCCAAAAGAAAGGAAACCAAACAAATGCATGCATACCTATGTTCATAGCTGCACAATTCACCATAGCCAATCTATGGAACCAGCCAAGAGGTCCATCAACAGATGAACGGATTACAAAACTACAGGATATGTACATAATGGAGTTTTTATTCAGCCATAAAGAACAAGATCATGTCATGTACAGGGAAATAGATGGAAATGGAGAACATTATGCTAAGTGAGATTAGTCAGTTACAAAAAGAAAGAGATCGGATGCTCTCCCTAATATGCGGAGGCTAAAGAGAAAATAGATCAAAGGAGGAACTCTGGATGAAGGAGGAACTATAGATGAGCAAATAAGGCAACCTGAGAGTTAGGGGGGGGGAGGGAGATTCCCTATGGCTATGATATACATTCACAAACATCAAAGTCCATCACTAAGCCAAACGTGAGAAGGAGGGAGGGGGAGAGAATGGGGCGGAAACTGGGTAAGAGCTGAGTGATGTGTGCATGTATGCCTCTACCATCTTGTAATCCATTAAGATGTATGACTACAAGGTACCAATAAAAAACTTAAAAACATTTTTTTGAGCTATGGTTGGCTGAATCCATGGATATGGAAACCACGGATAAAGACGGCCCACTGTATATAGACAAGTGTCCCCTTCCACATGCAAGCACAGGAAATTAATGGAAATCTCTAGATAAAAATCATTCTGCTTATTTTTATTTTCAGTAGTACTGGAGACTGAACTCAGCGATCTTCTATCTCTGAGGTACACCCCCAACCCATTTTTAAATTAACTGATTGATTATGATACCGGGGATTGAACCCAGAGAACTTCTACCTCCAAGCTACACCCCACCAGCCCTTCTTTATTTTGAAACAGGATCTCAATGTTGGGTGTGGTGGCACATCCTTGTAATCCCAGTAGTTGGGAGGCTGAGACAGGAGGATTGCAGGTTCGAGGCCATACTCAGCTACTTAGTGAGGCCTTCAGCAACTTAGTGAGGCCCTGTTTAAAAAAAGAAAGAGCTGGGGTGTAGCTCTGAGGTAGAATTCCCCCTGGTTCAATCCTCAGTACTGTGCAAAAACGAAACAAAACAAACAAACAAACAAAAAAACCCCAGGCTCTTGGTAAACTACCACGTGCTGGCCCTAAACCTGCAAATTTCTTGTCTCAGCCTCCCAAATACTGGGATTACAGGCATGCACCACTGTGCCCAGCGTTCTGCTTAATTTCAAATCTGAACTGTATGCACTCAAATTGTACACTACCGATGACTGCAGGTTCTACTCCCTAAACGTCTCCGCATCCACGGGCCGCTACTGTAGTTCAGGACGTCATCATCCCCACCTGGACAATTCCACGGAGCACACACCTAGGAATCCTCAACTGCCAACAGAACCATCTTTCTTTTTTGGGGGAGGTGGAACCCAGAGGCTTTCTACCTCCGAGATATACTCTCAGACTTATTTTATATTTTATTTGGAAACAGGGTCTCCCTAAGTTGCTGAGAGCCTAAGTAGCCGAGGCTGGCTTCGAACCTGTGCGATCTCCTGTCTCAGCCTCCCAAGCGCAGGGATTACAAGTGTGCGCCACCACGCCCGGCTAGAACCATCTTTCTAAAATCAGTCTTTGACTTCTCTACTAAAAATTCTTCTACTGGGATCTACAGAGCCCTTCCTTCTCAGTGTCTACTGATCTAGCTATATTCAATTCATTCACCCCTTACTGACAGGTAAACCATACAAAACAGGTCAAGATTCTCACACTGAGTGCTTTTACACATCCTCGGTTTGTACATAGTCACAAAAGCTAAATCCCTTACCTCGTATTAGTTATTATGATCAGTGAATATGCATTTGCTTGTCACACCTACCCTATGAAGCACAGAAACAGATGTACAAGAGGCTTCAAATAAATGAAAAAGCTTGAATTTGAATCTAGCAAGTACGGGTTTAGAGTCCACTCTCTTTTTCTTTCTTTCATCTTATTTTTATGTGGAACATACTGAAAATGTTATACATTTAGACTGTGATTGGTGCCCCCCCCGCTTCCCTCCCCCTCCCAACAAGTGTCCAGGGTAACCATGCTATATTCATATTTTTACACATATTTGGATGTAGACCCTCATTAATCAAGTTCAGCCTTCTTCCTCTCCTGTCCTTCCATTCAGACTTGCTGAGATTTCTCTTCCATTATCTGGAGTCCCTCTGGTATCCCTAATACTCCTTAGCTTGAGCATATTACAGAAAACATATGTCGCTTCTCTTTCTGTGCTTGGCTGATCTCACTTAACATAATGTTCTCCAGGTCTTTCCATCTTCTTGTGACTGACATGATTTTGTTCTTCTTTATAGCTGAGTAGAACTCCACTGTGTGTATTTCCCATAATTTTGCAATCTATTCATCAGTTGATGGAGACCTAGGTTGGCTTCCTATTTTGGCTATTATGAATTGTGCTGCTATGAACATGGGTATGCATATGTTAATGTAGTTCTCTGATTTCAACCCCTTTGGACAAATACCCAGGAGTGACATAGCTGGGATTATAAGCATGAGCCACCACGCCTGGCTCCCAATTTGTGTGTGTGTGTGTGTGTGTGTGTGTGTGTGTGTGTGTGTTACTGGGGATGAAACCCAGGGGCATTTTACCTCCCAGCCCTATTTTTAAAAACAGGGTCTCACTGATTTGCCAAGGGCCTCACTAAGTAGCTGAGGCTGTCTGCAAACCCTGATCCTCTGGTCTCATCCTCATGAATGCTGGGATTACAAGCATGCACCACCATGCCCGGCTTCCAATTCTTTTTTTGCGGCACTGGGAGTGGAACTCAGGGTCATTCCACCTCTGAGCTACACCGCCAGCCCTAGTTTTTATTTTGAAACAGGGCCTCACTGAGTTGTAAAGGGCCTAACTTACTAAGTAGCTGAGGCTGTCCACAAACAGCAATCCTCCGATCTTAGCCTCCCAAATGCTGTCAATTCTTCTTTATATGCCTCTCATCAATTACAATGCCTGTCATAGCAAACATTTGCTATTGACTGAACTGAATGATTTCAGGAGAGATAATGCTTATTTTTATTCAAAAATGTTTCAAGTTATTGCCAGGTATGGTGGCATACACCTGTAATCCTGGTACTTAGGAGGCTGAGACAGGAGGATCACAAGCTTGAGGCTGGCCTGGGCTATTTAGATTCTATCTCCCAATTTAAAAAAACTTGAAGGATGTAGCACAATGGCAGAGTGCTTTCCTACCCTGTGTGAGGGCCTAGGTAAAATCCTCAGAACTGCAAAATAAGCAAATAAATGATTCACATTACCTACACCATTTAAAATAAATATATACGGTTTAAGCTATAAAAAATCCCATATGCTCACTTCTGAAAATTGGTAAAAACAAAACCCAATCTTTAAATTTTCCTAAGATAATCTTAGTGTCTCCTAAGATCAATATACTAAAATTTTCTCAGTGTGAATTTAAAAAGGTAATGTTTATTATAAACTCATTCCTAAAATCTATCTCCTAAACTATCTTCCACTAGTAGTAAATGGGTTACATACCAAAACTTTGGTGAAGAACTATGAAAAATCTCAGTAGAAAAATAAAGTTTGGTTCTCAAAATTCTGATCCTTTAAGTTTATTTATTTAATTTATTTATTTTGTTGTGTTGGAAATGGAAACAAGGGGCATTTTACTTCTGAGCTACACACCAGCCCTATTTTTTATTCTTTATTTTGAAACAGGTGTCTCAGTATCTCAGTAAGTTGCAGAGGGCCTCACTAGGTAGCTGAGGCGGACAGTGAACCTGTGATCCTCCTGTCTCAGTCTCCTAAGTACTGGGATTAAAAGCATGATCCACCACACCAGGCTCCTGATCCTTTAGCATTAAATGAAAATATGTTAAAATCTGCTACATAGTTGCTGCCACACCAGTGAAATTATCTAAGTTAGTGAATGGTTATTTCTTAAAATTAACTTCAAAGGAATTTACTGACTTTTAATAATTTCTAATACATCCTACAAGTTACAGAGAAAAGCCATTTCATTTGGGAGTTTCTTTGGGCTACATATAAAGTTACAATAAAACTGCAATACAGATTTATGAATCTGGATGTTGTGGTACATGCCTGTAATCCTAGTACTCAGGAGGCTGAGATAGGAGGAACGCAGGTTTGAGGACAGTCTCAGCAATTTAGCAAGGCCCTCAACACCTTAGAGAGACTCTGTTTCAAAATAAAATATAAAATAGGGCTGAGGGTAGAAAGTGCCTTGGGCTCAATCCCCAGTAAAAATTATTTTTAATCCCTATTAAAAATAATTAAGAGAAGTTGTACATGGTGGTCTATTCCTATAATTCCAGCTACTGTGGAATCTGAGGCAGGAGAAAACTAAATTCAAGGCCAGCCTCAGCAATTGAGAATCTGCCTCAAAATTTACAAAGCTGGGAATGTAGCTCAGCGGTAGAGTGCCCCTGGATTCAATCCGAGTACAGCAGCAGCAGCAGCAACAAAGACTTATGGGGAGAGTATCCAGCTATTCATACTTGCTGTTGAGTACAAACAGCTGCTTCTACTATCATTCAAATACGCAAACATACACGTTTCTGAAGAACTAGCAGATTAAAATATGCATTACCATTTCTATCTAGATCCCCATAAAAAGCTTTTCTTCCCCATGAAAGCCATTAATTAATTTATGTGAAAAGACCTCAGAGATGCATCTGTGTCAGAGGTATTTAGAAAGGCTAGTTTAATAACTATTCCTTTAATTCAGTTCAAATGTTATTTAATTTCGGCAGAAATAAATTACTATACCTGAAATTATTCTTGGAAAAAATTAATATTATCTTAATCACATATAAAGAATCTAATCCATCTTCTCTTTCCATCCCTCTCTCCCTCTTTTCTTTCCTCTTGGGATTTAACCCAAGGGCATTCACTTCTGAGCTACACTCCTACTCCATTTTATTTTTTACTTTTAAACAGAGTCTAAGTTGCTGAGGATAGCCTCTAACCTGTGATCCTCCTGTCTTCGCCTCCCAAGCACTGGGATTACAGGTGAGGGCCATTATACCCAGCTAACAATACCATTTTCTATGGTTATAATCTAATTGTTTTCTGGCAGGAAAATATTTGGCTTCTCCTGCTTAGTGAACATAATAAACCACTAACACATCCCAGAATAATATGGACTCAATCTAATTTCCAATTTTATTTCCCCCATTACTATATAACAAAAACTGCATATTCTCTATAAGCTGATCACCAACCACCCGCCAGAGGCAATGTGCTTTTAGTTCTGTTTACCTCTGGTTACAAGCATGAAACAGTTTAAATGCCTGGATTTGAACCTCACTTTGCCATTTACCAGTGCTATGACACTGGGCAGGTTATTCACCCTCGGTGCCTCTGTCTTCTCACGTGTAAGATGAAGCTAATAGCAATACCTACTTCTTTTTTTTTTTTTTTTTAGTGGTGGTACTGGGGTTCCTGGAAGCCCTTCTACCTCCGGGCTACACTCCCAGACCTATTTTTGCATTTTTATTTGGAAACGGTCTCCTAAGCCAGCGCGCGGGGCTAGCTTCGAACCTGCGCGATCCTCCTGTCTCTGCCTCCCAAGCGCGGGGATTACAAGCGTGCGCCACCACGCCCGGCAACAATACCTACTTCTGCAAGTATACAAATCAAAAGACATAAAACACGCACGTGCTCTTAAACGGTATGTGGCTAAGCACTCAATGTTTGCTCTGTGCTCTTTACAAATCTCCTTTCATCTAAACTGACTCAACCTTCAGCTTAAAATAATTGTTTCTAAGGAGTCTCCATTAACTACTGAAATATAAAAATCCTGTCATCTCCTAAACTTGTATAACAATTAGGACTCATAGCAAAGATTAGTACTTGGCACTAATCATATACTAAACATTACACAGTTAATTTTTTACAAGAAGTTAGCTATGTAAGGTATTTACCTTGTCTTCCCAAGTAAAGTGTAAATTCTCTGGATATGAACCACATATTCTACTATATTTATATTGCCTAAGAATTTAAAGCTGCATGCACAGAACATACATAAATACCTGTAGAAGTTAACATAATCCATACACAACTGACGGTTTGTTTGAGATCTTAGGAAATGTTAAACATAAATTATAACCATGAGGCCTTTAGACTGTCTTTAATAATGACCAACACACAAAACCTAAACGGCAAAGGAGAAAAATGTGTTTCCTGATTTAATTTTCAGGATCTACTATAAGAATGTCCATTCTCAAGAGACAAGTACATTCCTGTACATAATTGGAATCAGGGGCAGAACCAAAGCAGAACAGGAATGATGAGGAAAGAAAGAAAGAAAATTAGGAGTCCCTCCTACTCCAGCCCCAATCTGGAAGTAATTAGCAAAAAAACTCAAAGGAAGTTAGCATTCTATTTTGGCCATGTGTAGAATAAACTGATCCTTCACTGCAACCTTGAACGGGGAGTCTGGTTCAACTCGACATAACTGAATGCTTTGTATCTTTATATAAAGCCCACTATCACTTGCAGCCTTTTAAACTCTAATACTCATTTAGGCAGCTGTCCAGGTATTATCTCTCACTTCTTGTCACTCTTTCATGTATATATAGCTGATATTACACATAGGTCACAAATTTTTTCTTATAAAGCATGGACCTTGACTTCTATTTTTTGTGAATCAACTTCAGTATCTAGAAAAATGGTTTGCACATATATAGCAGACCCTCTGATTGAACAAATAAGATTAGAATATATTTCTGTACTTCTAAGTACAGATTTAGCTGAGTCTGTGGCAACCATATGCAGAATGACTAAAGCATCAGGAACCTTACCTATCACTTAATCTTCACTACAACCCTTGAAAGTAGGTATGGTCTCTCTTTTACAATTTGGGAAACTGAGCCTTTAGAAAGCCCAAGAAAAAAATGTCCAACATTTTATACCTGGTCCAGAAGTAAAACAGATTCTTTGAGTGCTTAGAGCAGAAGGTATAGGACCTTCTAATGCCTGTGCATTAGACTCCGACTTGATTTTGGACTTAGAGGCAGGTGTATCAGATTAAGCTTTGACCTCTAGCTTCTAAGTGGGAGTGAAGGTGTGTCACAAAATGCACTGGATCCCAACTCTCTGGCCAGTGGGGAGAAAAGTATAATGACAGTAAATAATTCACATGATGCGTTAGCCAAATTTCACTTCGGTTGTTAACCTCTTACTTATACAAGTATGCTTCCAGAAATTCAGTGCAGTAGAAATTAGAATGCCCTATTCTTTAATCATACAGAATAAACATTAAGCTCAATTTCTCTTATTGGTTATGAGAATTGAACCCAGGGGAGTTTTACCTCTGAACCACGCTCCCAGCTTTATTTTATTTTCTAGTTTGAAACAAGGTCTCACTAGGTTGCTGGGAATATTGGTATGTTGTCAAGACTGTCCTTAATGCTATGATCCTCCTGAGTACTGGGATTACAAGCATGAACCACTGCATCCGGCTCTTATTTTTTTATTTTGAAACAGGGTCTCACTAAGTTGCCAAGGCTGGCTTTGAACCTGGAATCCTCCTGTCTCTACCTCCCAGGTACTGGGATTATAGGCATGTGCCACCACACCTGGTTTAAATTCAACATTTATTTATTTATTATTTATTTATTTGCGGGTCTGGGGATGGAACCCAGGGGCATTCTACCTCTGAGCTACACCCTCTGCCCTATTTTTTTTAAATAAATTTTTATTGGTGCATTGTAGTCAAATATCTTAATGGGATAAAAAGCTTGTGGAGAGCCAGGCGTGGTGGCGCACGCTTGTAATCCCCACACTTGGGAGGCGGAGACAGGAGGATCGCGCAGGTTTGAAGCCAGCGGTGCTGGCTGAAGAGACCCTGTTTCCAAATAAAAAAAATATATAAAAATAGGTCTGGGAGTGTAACCAGGAGGTAGAAGGGTTTCCAGGAACCCCAGTACCACCAAAAAACAAACAAAAACTTGTGGAGATATACATGCACACATCACCCAATCAGTCCCTACCCAATCCTTAACCCTTCTGTCCCCCCACCTCCTTCCCATGCTTGGTTTCCTGATTAACTTTGAAATGTTAGTGGTTTTTTTTTCTCTTCCATATATGGTCAAGTTATTTTTGACAAGGTTTCCAAGAACATTGGGTGAAGGAAATAATAATCTTTTCAATAAATATTGTTGAAAAATAATAACTACATGAAAAAGAATAAAATTGGGCCCTTACCTAACACCATATACAAATATTAACTCAAAGTAGATAAAAGATCTAAATGTAAATTTTACCCCTGGAAGCCCTTGTACCTCCGGGCTACACTCCCAGACCTATTTTTTACATTTTCATTTTGGAAACAGGGTCTCCTAAGCCAGCGCGCGCGGCTGGCTTCGAACCTGTGCGATCCTCCTGTCTCTGCCTCCCAAGCGCGGGGATTACAAGCGTGCGCCACCATGCCCGGCTAAATGTAAATCTTAAGACTATAAACTTTTAGAAAAAAACCAGGGTCATAAAACTTCACAACACTGAAATTGGCAGTGATTTCTTGGATATGATTCCAAAGACACAGGCAACAAAAGAATAAACAAACCATAAAAAATAGAAAATTATTGTACATCCAAAGAAAATGTAAACAGAATTAAAAGTTACTGATAGAATGGGATAAAATATTTCCAAATGCTATATCTGAAGGTATATTAATATTCCAAATATAAATCCTAAAAATTAGCAACAATAAAAGTAGACAATACAATTTAGAAATAGGTAAAAAACTAAAATAGATAATGAATCTCCAAAGATTTTTATATGACCAATAAACACATGAATTATCACTCATCATTATCATAATATAACTAATCATTAGGGAAATACAAATAAAAACTATAGTGAAATACTACTTCACATTTTTTAGGATGGCTACTTAACATAAATTACCTTGTTCCAGCCCTTTACTTTGAGTATGTTACTATCTTTACTTGTAAAGTGTGTTTCTTATAAGCAGCAGATGGATTCTGGTTTTTAATCCATTTTGCCACTTTGTCTTTTTCTTGGGGAATTGAGGCCATTTATATTCAGTGTGATTATTGAGAGATAACTTTTAATTCCTAACATGTTAAGATCTTATTTCTGTTTGAAATACTGTTTATTCTTCTTTGCTTAGTTGTCAGCTGGATGGAAAATCTTGTTTCTCTGGTTCTGGTGTGTATTACCTATTTCTTCTTAGTAGTTAATCTCTTTGAGTATTTTATCTAGCGCTGGTTTTGAAGACATAAATTCCTTCAGTTTCTGTTTGTCATGGAAGCTTCTTATTTCCCCATCTAATTAGATAGTTTTTGCTGGGTAGGAAATTTTTGGCTGGAAGTTGTTTTCTTTCAGAGTTTGAAATATGTTACTCCAAGCGCTTCTGGCTTTCATGACCTGGTTTGGGAAGTCTGGAGTGATTCTAATTCATTTGCCTCTGAATGTCACTTGGCCTTTTGTTTTTTGTTGTCTTTAAGATTCTCTCCTTGGCCGGGCGTGGTGGCGCACGCTTGTAATCCCCGCGCTTGGGAGGCAGAGACAGGAGGATCGCGCAGGTTCGAAGCCAGCCGCGCGCGCTGGCTTAGGAGACCCTGTTTCAAAATAAAAATGTTAAAAAATAGGTCTGGGAGTGTAGCCCGGAGGTAGAAGGGCTTCCAGGAACCCCAGTACCACAAAAAAAAAAAAAAAAAAAAAAAAAAAAAAAAAAAAGATTCTCTCCTTGGCTTCCACATTGGTCATTTTGACAATTATGTGGCGTGGGGAACCTTTTCTCTAATCCTGTCTAAAGGGAGTTCTATAAGTTTCCTGGACCTGTGTATCGACCTCTTGCTCTATGTTTGGAAAATTTTCTGCTATTATTTCTTTGAAGAGATTATTGATCCCTTTGGTTTCACCTTCTTTTCCCTCCTGTATTCCAATTATTCTTAGGTTAGCTCTCTTAAAATGGGCCCATATTTCTTCAATGTCAGATTCCTGCTGTGATCTTCTAGGAGCGAGATTCTAGTCTCCATGTGGCCTAATCGATTGTTTATAGTTTGAATTGATGCCTTTACTTCAATGATTGCATCCTTTATTTCTTTTAGACTCTAAATTCTTTTAGAAAGTCCTGCATTATTTCTACAGTTTAATTCCTGATTTGATCTTCTGGAGATCTCTGAATTTCTGTGTTATCAGGTTCTAATATTATGGGGTTGTGGGCGTCCATTGCTCTATTGTTGTTCCTCTTTCCCATGATTTCAAAAGTTTGTGCCTTCTCTGGGTTCTTCCCCAGGGCACCACAACTTCACTTAGGGTGCTTTGGATCTGAGTTTGTGGTAATCTCAGCCGCCACTACTCCTTTACTGGGTTGTACCGTAAAGTCTCAGACCCAGGGAGTTAGTCGAGGCTGTGCGAGACCGTGGGGGTGCCGAGCTGGGCGTTTTCTCATGGGGAGCTGTGACTAGGGTGTGGAATCTTTGCCACCACTAATCCTTCACTGAGTTAGACTGCAAAATCTCAGACCCAGGGAGATTATCAAAGCTGCGCAAGTCCCTGGGGGTGCGGTGCTGGGATTTCTCCTGTAGGGGCTACAATTTTACTTACAGTTATTGTGCGCACTGATCTGGAGCTGTCGTGGGTGTGGTGAACTCACCACTGCTGCTGGCAATATGGTGCTGCTGCCACACCCTCGGCCGTGAGGTTGGCGTATTTCTTTTCTGGCTTTGAGCTCCGTTCTGAGTCCCTGAAAGACGTGAAGAGCTTGGCGACTGAGAGTTTTAGGCGTTCTTTGCGCTGAAAGAACTGCTGAATTACACCCAAATGATCCGCAGCTGCTTACTTCAGCTCCTTGTTTACCTTTCCTCTCTGGAGCCTGGTGCTGTAAGGCATGATGGTGCCGGCACGGCTCTGCAATGCGGGCTGGTTTCTTTTCTGGTCTCTGGTTGTTCTTCTGGTCTTCTTTTACTCTGTCCCTTGTGTTTACATTTTTTATTTCTCTGCTGATAGTGTTTTCTGGCTATGAAAAGCGCTGATTTTGTGGCGATAGAGATTGAGTGTTAGCAGGACTTGTAAACGCTGCTTTTCTCAGTTGCCATCTTCCCAGAAGTCCCTATTTTTTATTATTATTAATTATTATTATTATTATTATTATTATTATTATTATTATTATTAGTGGTACTGGGGTTCCTGAAAGCCCTTCTACCTCTGGGCTACACTCTAAGACCTATTTTACACTTTTTTATTTTTGGAAACAGGGTCTTTTAAGCCAGCACGGCTGGCTTAGAACCTGTGTGGTCCTCCTGTCTCTGCCTCCCAAGCCTAAATTCAACTTTTAAATAGATTCACTGTAGTAATGAGAATCTCTTGCTTCTAATTAAGATTTGCCAAGCATTCCCATAGTAAATCTAGTTTAAAAAAATGGAGCTAAGTGTGGTGGTGCATGCCTGTAATCCCTGGATTTGAAAGGCAGAGACAGGAGGATCACAGGTTTGTGGACAGCCTCAGCAACTTAGCAAGTCCTTGTTTCAAAATTAAAAAACAAAACAAAACAAACAAACAAAAACAAAAAGGAAGGGTATCTGGGGTTGTAGCTCAGAGGTAGAATGCCCCTGGGTTCAGTCCCTAGGACCTTTCTTCAAAACAACTAAATAAGAATACAAAAAAGACAACTGAATCTGGGTTAGTGGAACATGCTTGTAATCCCAGTACTTGGGAGGCTGAGACAGGAGGATTGCAGATTCACAGCCAGCCTCTGCAACTTGTGAGGCCCTCCACAACATAGTAAGATCCTGTTTCAAAAGAAAGAATAAAATAGGGCTGGGGGTATAGCTGGAGGTAGAATGCCCCTGGGTTAAATCCCCAGTACTGAAAAAAAAAGAAAAAAAGAAAAAAACTCCACACAAAACAAACAAAAATCACAACAAAATATAGACTAAAACAATAGGGGTGGGGGTGTAGCTCAGAGGTAGAATGCCCCTGGGTTCAATCCCTAGTACCACATACAAAAAGAAAAAGACAGTTGAAAATTGGCAACAGATCTCAAAAAAAAAATACCCCTTCTCATACAGTCAGTAAACAGATGAAAATGTGCCATATCATATGTACTGGGGTATTGCAAATTAAAACAACAAAATAAGACAGGCATGGTGGTGCACGCTTGTAATCCCAGCATTCAGAAGGTGGAAACAGGAGGATAGCTGTTCACAGACAGCCTCAGCTACTTAGCGAGGCCCTTTGCAATTCAGTGAGACCCTGTTTCAAAAATAAAGAAAAAAACAGGGCTGGGGATATAGCTCAAAGGTAGAATGCTTCTGGGTTCCATCCCCAGTACCGCAGGGGAAAAAAAAAAAAGCCATTGAGGATGTAGAAGAGCAGGAACTCTCATCCACCACAGTTGGAAATAAAGCCAATTTGAAAGACATTTTGGCACTTTTTTTCAAAAACTAAATATACCATTAATTCAGCCATCATGATCCTTGGTATTTATCTGAATTAGTTGAACACTTACGTACACACAACCTATGCAGAAATGCTTATAACAGATTTATTTACAACTTGCAAAACTTGGAAGCAATAAAGATGTTCTTCAATAATTCAATGAATAAACAAATTGTATATCAATATGATGAAGTATTATTCAGTAAAGTAAAAATAAAATAAAGTTATCAAGCCACCAAAAATGTGAAAGAATCTTAAATGCATATTGTTAAGTAAAGAAGTCAGACTGAACATTTACATACTATATGATTCCTATTATATGACATTCTGGAAAAGCAAACCATGGAGACAGTAAAAAGATCAGTGGTTGCCATGGGTTACAAAGAAAGAAGGGATGAACAGGTGAAGCAGAGAGGACTTTTTTTTTGCAGGGGTTGGGTATTAGAGATCAAACCCCATGGTATTTTACCTCCAAGCTACACTCTCAGCCAAGTTTTATTTTTTTACTTTGAAACAGGATCTTGCTAAGTTGCCAAGGCTGGCCTCAAACCTGTGATCCTCCTGGCTCAGCCTCCCAAGTACTGGGACTATAGGTGTATACCACCATACCTGGCTTACAGAGGATTGAGGCTATGAAACTACTCTGTATGACAATGTAATTGTGGACACAGTCCATCATTATACATTTGTCAAAACCCACAGAATGAGCTGGGCATGGTGCACACCTGTAATCTCAGAATTTGGGAGGCTGAGACAGGAGAATTATAGGTTCAAGAACAGTCTTAGCAATTTAATGACACCCTTAGAAACTTAGCAAGACCGTGTTTCAAGATAAAAATTAAATAGGGGTAAGGGTATATTTTAGAGGTAGAGTGCCCCTGGGTTCCATCCCCAGTACCAAATACACATACACAAACCCACAGAATGTACAACAAAGAGTGAACCCTAAGCTGGGCGTGGCAATGCATGTTTGTAATCCCAGTACTTGGGAGGCTGAGACAGAATTGCTGGTTCTTGCCTCAGATACTTAGTGAGGTACTCTGCAACTTATGAGACCCTGTTTCAAAATAAAGAATAAAAACAGGGCTGGGGATGCAGCTCAGTGGTAGAACACCCCTGGGTTCAACCCCAAGTACCATTAAAAAAAAAAAAAGCCAGGCGTGGTGGCGCATGCTTGTAATCCCAGTGCTTGGGAGGCTGAGACAGGAGGATCGCGCAGGTTCAAAGCCAGCCTCAGCTACTTAGTGAGGCTCTCAGCAACTTAGTGAGACCCTGTTTCCAAATAAAATATAAAATGGGTCTGGGAGTATAGTCCAAAAGTAGAAAGCCTCTGGGTTCTACCCCCAGTACCACCAAAAAAAAAAAAAAAAAAAAAAAAAAAAGTGAACCCTATTAGAACTCAGTTAATAAGAAGGTTATTAATTTACCAGTGCAATAAAGGTACCACACTATATAGGTTGTAAATAACAGAGGAAAGTGGTAAGGTGTGGGAGAGAAGGCAGGTAGGAACTCTCTATGTACTTTCCCATTAATTTTTCTATAAATCTCAACTTGTTTCTCCCACCCCAAAATCTGATTAAAAAAAACTAAAATATTAGAAAACAGTATTATGACAGCGGTAAAATGAAAGTTCAAATATTCTAAGGTCACTGTATTGTATGTATGTATGTATGTATGTATGTATGTATGTATGTATGTATTGGTGGTACTGGGGTTCCCAGAAATCCTTCTACCTCCAGGCTACACTCCCAGACCTATTTTTATACTTTTTTATTTGGAAACAGGGTCTCTTAAGCCAGAGTGGTTGGATTTGAACCTCTGTGATCCTCTTGTCTCTGCCTCCTAAGTGCTGGGATTACAAGCGTGTGCCACTATGCCCGGCTTGATTTTATGTTTGTTTTGTGATTTGGGGCAAATGCTTTATCACTGAGCCACATCCCTAGACCTATTCAATTATTTTTATGTTTTATTTGCAGACAGGGTATCAATCAGTTGCCCAAGCTGTTCTCAAACTTGTGACACTCTTGCTTGCCACAGCCTCTCATGTTGCTGGGATTACAGGTATGTACCCTAATGCCTGGCTACCAATCCTGTCATTCAGTAGAAAAAATACAGATGTCAATTACCTTTTTTTTTTTTTTTTTTTTTTTTGGTGGTACTGGGGTTCCTGGAAGCCCTTCTACCTCCGGGCTACACTCCCAGACCTATTTTTATTTGGAAACAGGGTCTCCTAAGCCAGCGCGCGCGAGGCTGGCTTCGAACCTGCGCAATCCTGTCTCTGCCTCCCAAGCGCGGGGATTACAAGCGTGCGCCACCACGCCCGGCTACCTTTTTTTTTTTTTTTTTGGTGGTGGTACTGGGGACTGAACCCAGAAGCATTCTACCTTCAGCTACACCCCCAGCCCTATTTTTTATTTTAAAACAGGGGTTCTCTAGGTTGCTGGAGAGTCTCGCTAAATTGCTGAGGCTGGTCTCAAACCTGTGATTCTCCTGTTTCAGCCTCCCAAGTACTGCAGTTACAGCATGTGCCACCATGCCCAGCATTAGATGTTGACTATCTCTAGTCTTTGAGACACATAATATATGTTAAAAACATAAAGGAGATGACTAAATAAGGATCAAGTAAGACAATCTCTGTTGTGCAGAGAAAAATCTTTTATTTTTAACTTCAGTGGCTTACCTGAGATTCCAGAACCTCCAACTTACGTTTCCTTGCATGAAGAGCTTTACTTGGAAAAGCCCAATAGTAATTAGAAGTTCCAATCCTTTCACAATCAACCATTCCATCGTCAACTAAGCTTTGAAGAACCTCTTTTACTGACATAGCAGCTAAGAAAGAGAATTTTTAAAGACTATGGTTAGACAATTCCATATTAAAAGCAAATAAATAAACATCTGCAAAAAGTTATTAATTAAAAGTTAATAACGAATGCTTTAACAAAAAGAGAAAAATGATAAAAGTACATTAATAGGCATCTACAAAATATTTATGGCCAATCTATAAGAAAAAAATCAACCCCACATTTTTGGGGGGACTGGAGACTGAACCCAGGTTATACCTCTGATCTAGACACCCCCCCCCCCCCGGCCTGTTTTATTTTTGAAGCATAGTCTTGCTAAGTTGCCAAGGCTGGCCTCGATCCTCTTGTCTTAGCCTCCTAAGTACACGGATGCTGGTGAGCACAACCATTCCCTGTACAACCCCACTCTTAATAGAAGAAATGCAAAATAAAGCAATGAGATATGCTTCTTGACTGTCAAATGAAAAATACTAAAAAATAAAGAACTCAAGGAAATATGAGTGAAAGAAATAACTCAATATGAGTGAAGAATTGTGGCAACATGTATCTAAAATTTTAGCTTTATGCATATCTTCTATAAAGAAATTTCACTTTTATAAATTCAGCCAAAGAGAATAATGATGAATTTGCATAGAATGTTAGGGATAGGGGTATAGCTCAGAGGCAGAGCATGTGCCTAGCAAGCACAAGGTCCAGGGTTTGATCCCTAGCACACAGAAACCAAAAAGAAAGAATGTTAGTCAAAGCTGTATTTAGTAGTTCACTGATCCTCCTGAGACAGGAGGATCGTAGGTTTGAGGCCAGCCTCAGCAATAGTGGGACTCTCAGCAACCTGTTTCCTAACAAATAATGAAAAGAGCTGGGGATATGGCTCAGAGGTAGACTGTCCTGGATTCAACCCCCAGTACAAAAAGTAAATAAATAATTAAAAAGGAAAAAAAAAGAAAAAAAGAAGAAAACTAAAACAAAACTATTATGAAAAAGAAAAATTAAGCAATAAATAAACTAGGTACAGCTAGGTGTGATGGCACATGGTTGTAATCTCAGTACTTGGAAGGCCGGGACAAGAGGATTGCAGGGTTAAGGACAACATTAGGAAGCAGTGAGGCTGTCATCGACGTAGTAAGACCCTGTTTCAAAAAATAAAAATAAAATAGAGCTGAGAGTGTAGCTCAGCAGTAGAATGCTCCAGAGTTCAATCTCCAGAACCACAAAAAATAAATAAATAAACTGGATGTTATAGTATACTTAGCATTAAGACTAAAGAACAGAACAAAGTTTGAAAAAAAAATACTATGTAAGCTGAACATGGTGGTGTACACCTTTAATCTCAGTACCTAGGAGGCTAATACAGGAGGATGGCAGGCTTGGGGTAAGTCTTAGCAACCTTGTGAGACTCTATGCAACTTAACAAATACCGCCCCCCCACCCTTGTGGTACTAAGGATGAAACCCGGGGCATTCTTTTTTTTTTTTTTTTTTTTGGTGGTACTGGGGTTTCTGGAAGCCCTTCTACCTCCGGGCTACACTCCCAGACCTATTTTATACTTTTTTATTTTTGGAAACAGGGTCTCTTAAGCCAGCGCGGCTGGCTTCGAACCTGCGCGATCCTCCTGTCTCCGCCTCCCAAGCGCGGGGATTACAAGCGTGCGCCACCACGCCTGGCTTGGTTTTATGTTTGTTTTGTGATTTGGGGCAAACGCTTTACCACTGAGCTACATCCCTAGCCCTATTCATTTATTTTTATGTTTTATTTGCAGACAGGGTCTCAATCAGTTGCCCAGGCTGTTCTCAAACTTGTGACACTCTTGCTTGCCACAGCCTCTCACATTGCTGGGATTACAGGTACGCGCCCTAATGCCTGGCTACCAATCCTGTCATTCAGTAGAAAAAATACAGATGTCAATTACCTTTTTTTCTGGTTGTAATCCCAGTACTTGGGAGCAAGTACTGTATTCCCAGCAAGCCTGTAATCCCAGTACTTGGGAACAAGTACTATAATCCCAGCAAGCCTGTAATCCCAGTACTTGGGAGGCTGAGAGTGGAGGAACACAGGTTTGGGGCCAGCCTCAGCTACTTAGTGAGGCCCTCCACAACTTAATGAGACCCTGTTTCAAAGTAAAGAATATTTGGGGGTGTAGCTCAAAGTTAGAATGCCCCTGGGTTCCATCCCCAGTACCACAAAAAAAATCAATTGTTACTGTATATATGTATATATATTTTTGTGGTACTGGTGATGAAACCCAGGGGCATTCTACCTCTGAGCTACACCCCAGCCCTTTTTATATTCTTTATTTTGAAACAGGGTCTCACTGAGTTGAAAAGGGCCTCACTAAGTGCTGAGGCTGTCCTCGAGCCATAATCCTCTTGTCTCAGCCTCCCAAACGCTTGGATTACAAGTGTGTGCCATCATGCCCAGCTAAAAACTGTTATTTTATTTATTTATTTGGTGATACTGGGGTTCCTGGAAGCCCTTCTACCTCTAGGCTATCACTCCCAGACCTATTTTATTTTTGGAAACAGGGTCTCTTAAACCAGCACAGCTTCGAACCTGAGTGATTCTCTTATCTCTGCCTCCCAAGCGCAGGGATTATAAGCGTGCGCCATCACGCCTGGCTAAAAATTGTTATTTTAAACCACCAAATTTATGGGAATTTGTAATGGCCACCCTAATGAAACTAGTATACGATATAAAAATACAGATACAAAATCACATGTAACAGAGCACACATGAAGTTTTCACTTCTTTTGAAATACCTTATACTCTAAAATAAGTGTGTGTATATTATGTATGTTTATGCACATGTATGTATGTATGCATGTATTCTCTATTAATTCTTCTAGAGCATGTGTTCCAAACACAAGAATGTGGCCATGGCCCACAGACATCATATAAGAACTTTTTTTGTGGTACTGGGGATTGAGCCCAGGTGCATCCTACCTGCAAGCTACACCCTCAGCCCTATTATTTTGAAACAGGGTCTAAGTTGTTGTGGGCCTTGCAATATTGCTGAGGCTGGTCTTGAACCACCAATGCTTCTGTCTCAGCCTCTCAAGTATTGGGATTATAGGCGTGTGCCAGCAGGCTCATATAGAGATTATAAATGTTTTTCATTAGCCAGGTATAGTGGTGCACGCTTGTAATCCCAGCATTTGGAAGGCTGAGATAGGAGGATAGCAGTTTGCAGACAACCTCAACTACTTAGTGAGGCCGTTTGCAACTCAGTGAGACCTGGTTTCAAAATAAATAAAATACACAGCTGGGGATGTAGCTCAAAGGTAGAATGGCCCTGGGTTCCATCCCTGTACTGCAAAAACAAAAACAAATGTTCTTCATCTCTACAAATTTATGCTTTCCATAAAGAGAAAGACTGTGGCAAATAAGATAACAGATATTTCCCCAAAATATTGTAGCATATCTTGAATACTTACTAATGCCTTTCTCTTTGGGAGCAATCTTTTCCAAGTCTTTCAATTGAAATACATCTTTCTGTTTAAAAGGGTTTTAAAAAATAAGAAAAACACAGATTTATTTCCTATTGTATATTTACCATAATTATGTTTATAAAATATAGTATTAAAAACTATGCCTGAAAATCAATAGCACAATAGAATTAAGCATTTTAAAAGTAGAAGAAATTTTGTGATTATCTCATTCAACACCCTCCATAGATTTTTGCATGAGCATGTATTATTTGAGGTCAGAGCACAACATCTTTCAACTGAAGTGGAAAAACTAGTTTGATGGATCACTTGGTAATATGATTGTTCGGGTAATTTTTTGTGGGTGTGTAGTACCAAGGATTGAACTCAGGAGTATTCTAAGTCCAAGCCACATCCCCTTCCCTGTTTTTTTCGTTTTTTATTTTGAAACAGGGCCTCATTAAGTAGCTGAGGCTGGCTGCAAACCTGCAATCCTTCTGTCTCAAACCTCCCAAGTACTGGAATCACAAGCGTGTGCCACCGTACCTGGCTATCCTAAGGGCATTCTACCTCCAAGATATACCCCAGCCCTATTTTGTTTTGATTTGGAAACAGGGTCTTGCTAGGTTGATGTGAGTCTTACTACTTGTTGAGGCTATCCTCAAAACTGTGATCCTCCTGTCTCAGCCTACCAAGAACGGGATTACAAGCATGTGCCACCAGCTTGTACTCAGCATATATAAAAAATAGTACTCTACTTAGTATATATCACACTCCACAAATTTAGGAGTTCTAATTAAAAGCAAAATAGGTAACTGTTAATTTTGTTTACATTTAAGGCTTCATGAACTGGTTATAACTAAACAACAGAAAAATTATGCAACTTAGGCTGTCTTTCAATCATTCATCTATACCTGTGCATGCCCACCATATGCAAAGCAAAATATTATGAAAAAACGTGTATGTCGACTATTTAATCTGATGGTTAGAAAAAAAATCAATATTGAATATTTTGTACTTGAAATAAGCCTTGGTTTAAATGGTAAAAAGTTTGGATAATGAAAGTTAAATTGTTTGCAGTTAGCTTCAGCTATTTAGTGGGCCCTCTGCTACTTAGTGAGACCCTCTTTCAATATAAAGAATAAAGGGCTGGGATGTAGCTCAGGTGCAGAATGCCCCTGGGTTCAATCCCAGTACTGCAAAAAACAAAACAACAACAAAAAAAAAAAAAAAAGAAAAAGAAAAAAAAAGAAAAAAGAAAAAAAAAACTATTTGTAAGATATTGTGGAAGACATATAGTTACAATACTAGAATATAATATATATATATTGTGATACTGAGGATGGAATCCAGGGGCATTCTACCTCTGGGCTATACCTCCAGCCCTATTATTCTTTATTTTGAAACAGGGTCTCACTGACTTGCAAAGGGCCTAAGAAGCTAAGATACAATCCTGTCTCAGTCTCCCAAATGCTGGAATTACAAATATGCGCCACCACGCCCATCTTCCACTTACATATTTATATATAATGCTCTGGATATCAGCAGGGTCATTCCAGAGAGATTGTGTGCCAATGAAGAGCTATTTGTTTAAGTCTTTGCTGAGGTAATTTTTAGAACAATTCAACAAATGTTTGTTGCAAGTTTATTTTGTGCTTCAAAATAGTGCCTGAGCTGGGCATGGTGGCGCACGCTTGTAATCCCCGCGCTTGGGAGGCAGAGACAGGAGGATCACGCAGGTTCGAAGCCAGCCCCGTGCGCTGGCTTAGGAGACCCTGTTTCCAAATTTTAAAAAAATGTAAAAATAAGTCTGGGAGTGTAGCCCGGAGGTAGAAGGGCTACCAGGAACCCCAGTACCACCAAAATAAATAAATAAATAAATAAATAAATAAATAAATAAATAATGCCTGAAAGTTCTTTCTCTTCACAAACTGTCATTATTACCAATGACTATGTTTTGAAAATATTTCCAAAACACTGGAAAGGAACCACTTATGATTAGAAGCAACATAGTGGTACATTGTTAGCTGTTTTTCTCATTTGATTAAAAAGGTAGCATGTTCACTGTTTGTAACTAAGAAAATAGAGTGAAAGCAAAATCCACCTATAATCATATCACTGTTAATTTTTGTGATCATACTGCAATACATTTATTTGTCAAGTAAAGATGTTATAAATTGGGGCGAAATGATAGTATTCATAAAAATATTTGCACTAAACACATTTTAATATGCAAAAGATAAATATCTTATTTTTGTACTTCATTGGTGCATTATAGTCTCACAACATAATGTAGTTCATAGGGAGAGTGACATACATGCACACAGCACTTGGTGGTTTCCCCCAGCTCCCTCCACAATCCCACCCTTCCCCAGATGGGATGCTGAGATAGGCATTGGTATCCTTACATATGTATACAGTGGCAGTGGAAGTGATTCCTTCATTAATTTCCCCTTCCTCTCCCCTAGACCACCTCCCTTGCTCCACTGGACTTTCTCCATTTTAAAGTTCCTGTGATTACTCCCTAGCTTCAGCATATGAGAGAAAACATGATCCTTCACTTTCTGTGACTGGCCAATCTCACTTAACATAATGTTCTCCAGGTCCATCCATTTTCCTGCAAATTTTGTTCTTTATGGCTGAGTAGAATTCCATTGTGCAATGCTGGGCATGGTGGCGCACACTTGTAATCCCCGCACTTGGGAGGCTGAGACAGGAGGATCGCACAGGTTCAAAAGCCAGCCTCAGCTACTTAGTGAGGCTCTCAGCAATTTAGTGAGACCCTGTTTTCAAATAAAATATAAAATAGGTCTGGGAGGATAGCCTGGATGTAGAAAGCCTCTGGGTTCCACCCCCAGTACCACCAAGAAAAAAAAAAATCCATTGTGTGTATATCCCATAATTTTGTAATTATGCACTTTCTACTTATTTTATCATGCACATTTTCCCCTGACATTAGTCTAAAGGGAGTTACTATTCATATGTAAAGTCAAATTCTATAACACTGGAGTGGCCATATTTTATTGGAATTTTCATTTGCCAACAGCCATAAGGGAATCAGATACCAGATTCCAGAATTTGCATTCTAGAATCTATGCTTTTCACAGTGCACCATATTGGTGATTTGCTTTGAATTACTCAAGGGCCTGTGTCTTATATTTATCAACATTTGCCATCAGTCAGGATTCTGGACATGCTATGTCCCACTCATGAGAAAATAAATGAAATTGTCTTTTATTACTTTTCCATTCTGTTAAAAAAAAAAAAAAAACGAATAGGCTAAAGAAGTGAGCAGCAGGTGATCAAGTTATAATGTGGAGCCAGGCGTGGTGGCTCGCTTATAATCCCAGTATTTGGGAGGCTGAGACAGGGGGATTGCAGGTTCGAAGCCAGCCTTGACAACTTAGCAAGGCCCTCTGAAATTTAGTGAGACCCTGTTTCCAAATAAATAAAATCAATCTGGGGGTTTAGCTCAGAGATAGAATGCCTCTGGGTCAATCCCCAGCGCCACACAAAACAAAACAAACAAAACAAAAAAGCATTGGACAAAAAAAAAAGTTATAATGTGGAAAAGGAACACATGAATCCAAATCAGTGAATGAATCAGCAGAATTCCTAGCTCTGCCCAAAACTCCCTGATTATTGAACTTCTTCGAGCTACTTGTATTTGTAAATATCATAGTTTTTGGTATTTTAATGTTATTGAGGGGTTAAATTTGAATGTTTTAAAATCAGAAACAGCCAATTTTGATATTTGAGAAATTAACAATATTGTAAACAACAATGTAATTTCATTACTTTCCCCAGCTTTCAACCTGCCTGGTAGGAATTAAATATACTTTTCTTGCTCTAATACCATAAAAAAGTAGTTCAATTCAACTGAAGGAGTTTCATAATTTTCACAAACTTTATCAATTTATCTTTTTTGGGGTAATATTGAGGATTAAGCCCAAGAGCATTCAATCTCTGAGCTACTTCTCCAGCTCTTTTTATTTTGAAACAGGGTCTTGCTAAATTACTGAGCACTGGCCTCAACTCTGTGATCCTCCTGTCTTAGCCTCCCAAGTACTGGGATTACAGGCATATGTCACCATGTCTGGCTTCAATTTAACTTCTTAATGACATCATTTTTATTAATATATCCTGTTCTGAATTGCCAATGACACTCAGGAACAGTAAAGGTTACACTTAAAAGGGGAAATATTTTTAAAATTCCCAGAATATTTTGCTTATTTTATTGAGACTCTACATTATCAAAATGAAAAGGAAATTTGCCAACTTTTGCTGAAACTGTCCTCAAAACTGCCATCCTCCTGTCTCAGCCTCCCAAGTACTGGGATTACAGGTGTGCTCTAATCACACCCAGCTGAATTTTGTCAATATTCCACTTTTCCCCATCTTCTTCACATCTGTAAGTGATAAATATATAGCAGGCTGGGGCCAGTAAGTTAAAGTTTCTGCCGAGACATAACAAGTTCATATTTTTTTTAAGGTAAAAGGTCTATTTGGACTTGAACCCGCTCGTAAAGAAAGACCACTGCACAGCAACATGGTGCAGAAAGCAGCTCTGGAGCCGGATGTCTGGGTTTGACTTCTGACTCTGCCACTGAGGAGTAGAAACTTTAACCGTATTTCCTATTAGTGGCAGGAACAAACAGCAGGAGTGAATTAAGGAGGCCCTTGCGCCATCATTTATGTGTGATTGCTAAATGCAAAGCGGCAGTCATTTGGTACCCCCTCTAAAACCAGATGATCCTCCTTGCTTTGAATCCTGGTACTGTTGCTTCTGTTTTTTGAGATCCAGGACACCTCTCAAGTGTCCTCTTCTCTAAAATGAGGATGGTAACGATAGTACTTGCCTCGGAGGGCTGATGTAAGGATGAAAGTGCTCGGAACAGTGACTGGCAATTAGGTAACACAGCAAATGTGAACAACCACCATTATTATGTTCAGGCTGACAGGGGACACAATCAACTGCATGCTTCAGAAAGATCATTTCGGTGCCAGTATGTAGAATGGTTTGAATAAAAGAGAATATACCAACAATGGGATGTGTTTCCTTCATATCCCACAGACTGCAGGAACTACAAGTGTTTGCAAAATTTTATCTGTCCTCTGAGAAATTGGTCAGTTATGGCTCCAACACAAGGACAGTTAATCCTGAATTACTTAACACGAAAATACACAATACGTTAGCTGACAATACATGTAATGTGAAAATTACACAAAATACTAAAAATCTTAAAGGAAACAACTTACTGTTTCAAAAAATATTTCCATCATACGGGTTCTCTTTTCTTCTGCACTCAGCCCTTTTTTCTTCGACTAAAGCACAAAAGCAAAAAAAAGTAAATGCTATATTTTTTCAGCACTGCATTTTAAAATAATTTAGTGAAAGCCGGGCATGGTGGCACACGCTTGCAATCCCAGCATTCGGGAGGCTGAGACTGGAGGATCGCGGTTCGCGGACAGCCTCAGCTACCTAGTGAGGTACAATCCCCCAGGCTGAGCTACTGATCCCCTCATCTCCTCACACCTCTTCTTTGATCTCATTTGCTTTCATGGTTTTATTAACACTTATGCTGAGACCTCAAAACTTCACATCTATCCCTGAGCTTCAAGCTCATGTGCCTACTTGCCTGCTGGACTGACTTCAAACTCAGGTGGTGGAACCTCAACTCTTCCCTTCCTACACCTACCCCCAAGCCTGTTACTCTACATGTCAAGTCTCATTCCCACCTTGTTCCCCAGGCCAGAGGCCTGGCGGTCATTCTAGGGCCTTCATCTCTTACTCTACTTCAGCCAGTTTGGGCACATAAGTGCTTCTTTAATCTGTCCTGCCTGTTTCACCCATACTACTACTGCTACCTCAGTTCTGGCCTTCATTGTCTGTCTCCTGCAGTATTATCTCCTGCTGCTAATCACCGTTTGTCTCACCTTCTAAGTTCACTCTCTAAGTTCACTGTGAAAAAACAAATCTGACCATGGCTCTCTTTGCTTAAAACCTTTTTGTGGATCCCAGCCATAGAAGCATCCAAGAAGCTAGGTATGGTGGCGCATGCTTGTAATCTGGCCAGTACTTGGGAGGCTGAAACTGGAGAATCCCAGGTTTGAGGACAGCCTCAGCAAGTAGTGAGACTCTCATCAACCTAGGAAGAGCCTTTTTCAAAATAAAATTGGGCTGGGAGTGTAGCTGCTCGGAGATAGAATGCATCTGGATTCATTCTCCAGTACCTCCCAAAAAAGTATCCAGAAACTTCTAATATGGCATGGGAGGCCTTCTATCACCTGACCCCATTTGTTACTTCAAGTTTTACCATAATAATATGGAGAGCTAAGCCATTTGACTTAAAACACCAAAGCTAATTATAATTTTCCATGGGAAGCATGTTCTCATTTCAGAGTCTTTAAAAAAAAAAAAAAAGTTCCTCTACCTACAACACCTTTCCTTTGGTCTACTCAAAACTTCCTAAGGTCTCCCAAGGTATTTTCTCCCCAGGAGAATTTCCAAGCTCACAGGCTAACCATGTGACACTTTCATCAAATAATTTACTATATTGGAGAAATGTGTTTACTTATCTCTCCGGGCAGTCTGAAAAACTTCAGAACATTAACTGCCTTTGCCTTCACAAGACTTTGCAAGCCAGGTTATATGGAACAGATGTAAAAGCCAGACTTAAATTTTAGGTCCATGCACCTAAAGCCCCTGACTCTAAAATTTGAGGCTCCACAGGTTCCCGAACTGTATAAAACTCATGCACAGTGAATTAATACCAGGAAATTCCATGATAGCCATCTATTGACTCACTGGCAGAGAGAAATCTCAGATAGGCAAGCTCCAAGAATTCATGTAGACCTGGTTCACAAAACCTAGTTCACTAAATCTATGGCTGAAGGACTGCTTCATCAGTGTCCCTTCACACTGGCCTCTTGCTGAGGTTGGCCTTGAACTTGCAATCCTCCATTTTCAGCTTTCTAAGTACTGGATCATAGGCCTGCACTATCATGCCCAATGTCAAGAGCTTTTAAAAAATATTGCTCCCAGAAACAGCCTGTAGAACCGAATCCAAGTCTCTGGGATGGGCCCTGGGCATGCATACCTAAAAATCCTCTCCAGCCTGGCATGGTGGTGCACGCTTGTCATTACAGCACTTGGGAGGCTGAGATTGTGCAGGTTCGAAGCCAGCCTCAGCTACTTAGCGAGGCTCTCAGCAACTTAGTGAGACCCTGTTTCCAAATAAAATAGAAAATAGGTCTGGGAGTGTAGCCCAGGGGTTCTATCTCCAGTACCATAAAAAAAAATAATAATAATAAAAATCCTCTCCAGGTGCTTTAACTGTGCTCCAGGGTTGAGAACCTTATTTTTCTTAGCTCAGAATCAAGAGACTGTCAGGGGCTCTTTTGGGGCAGTGAAAATCTTGTCAAGACTCTAGTCTTTGGCAGCACCTGGAGAAATAGATCCCAAAGTTACTGTAGGAAAGGTCCCTGACAGTCGGAGTTATGAACACCTGGAAAGCCCCTTGTAGCGCCTAACAACCTGCACCCCAGAGGTGGGCAAGAGAGAGAATCTAGTATCCTGGGGTGCAGTTTTTGGAAAGTTCCCAATATTCAACAACAAAAATTATTCAAGAAATGTGCATTTCCACTGTTTTCGGGTGGAATTATTGGTGTCTTTTATTATTAACCACAGTAGAAGAGTATCATGACCAGAATTAAAATAACTGACAATCTATATTGAGAAGCTGATTAAAATAAAACTAGTAAGGACTTGTTTAATACTTAGGAGAGGAAAAATCTACTGACAGTATATATGCATTCAAAGTAGTAAGGAGACTCAGAACTTGGACAAAGGAATATGATGTTTCCTGGCTGACCAAAGTATTGTAAACACCTGAAAAACCTTCTCCAATTAGGATTTATAAAATTCCTACTATCAGCCCTGTTGGTCCTTTACAATACATTTTTGAAAAATTAAAAAGCAGATGCTGCCTGCTTCCCTCAGGGCTGTACTTTTCCAATTCAAAAAATATTCTTGGACTTGAAATGTTTAAGCAACAAATCAACCAAATCAAAAGCTATTAAACTAAATCAAAACCCTCCCCCCTCATGCCATATTGGCATGGGGCTGTTAACTACTTTCTGTATTTCTATCTTTTTAATAAACTTCTCTAAATCTTCAGCCAAAAAAAAAAAAAAAAAAGCTATTAATTCACAACCAAGAAACGGGACAAGTGTTATCTTTGACCAACATAACACTAACCTTATTTCTGGATCACGTATAAAAAATAGCAAGTACCTATCTCTAAAAAGCTTGGTTTCATATTTCTCCATTATCAGAAGCATCTGAAATGAGTTAGGAGCACATGAAATCCTGTGGCATTAGGTGATTCACCGTGTGAGGTGAGATTAGGTAAAAGGACCGAGGCGATGCATCTGTGAGGCGCAGTTCTCAATAGTCAGCTATATTAGCCCAGCAACCCTACAAAGAGAAATTTGATAACACAAAGCACCCACAACAGATTTGTTTAAGCCTGGTCCTGTGGTTTCTTGGATCATTTTATGTCCAGGTGCCTGGGTTGTTAGTTTAACCACAAAGAAGCCGTTATCAGTTTATAATTACAGCTGGGCAAGTATCTTCAAATAAACACCGTGCAACTAGATCCTGGTCCATCCTTCGCTGGGCAAAATAACGGCCACTTAACTAAATTAAGATATTAAAATCTTAGCTCCACTTCAGGAGGCACATTCTCGGCTAACACAAACAGAAAAAAAAAAGTCAGGAAACTTTGAAGGCTTAGAAAACGGAAGCCATTACGTTCACAAAGAGAAAAGTGAGGGCGTTCACAAAGAGAAAAGGGAGACAGACCCTCGGCCGCGGTGGAGACCCTGGCCCGCGGCGGGGACCCCCGGGCGGGCCGGGGCGTGCTCCGCTCTCCTCACCCCGACCCCGGGCGCCTCGGGCTGCGCCTGGCGGGGCGCGGGGCGGGCGGCTTCCCGGCCACGTTCCACGCCCGCAGCAGCGCCCGCGGCCTCGGCGCTTACCATGGTGCGGCCGGGGGCTTCCGGAGGCCGAGCCGCGCGCGGGCTTGATTTTGGCGCCAACCACGGCGAAGGAGCAGCGGAGGGGACGCGGTGCGGGAGGCAGCGCCCTCTGGTGGTTCAGCCGGGCGGGCGGAGGGGCGTGGCCTAGCGTGGGGCGTGGCCCGGTGCGGGCGTGGGCTGGCCTGGCGGCGGGGCCTAATATGGAGGGCGTGGCCTGATATGGAGGGCGTGGCCTGATATGGAGGGCGTGGTCCCGTGCGGAGGGCGGGGCCTGGGGAGGGCTTGGTTTCTCGCTGATGGCGGCTGGCAGCTGATTCAACTTTCGTATTGAATGTGACTCTCTTTCTCTTTCTTTCTCCTTCCTTTCCTTTTCTCTTCTTATAGAAGTTTTGAGCCCTCGCTTTTACATACATTTTCTTCTCGCTGTAGCAATCTGACCGAAATAATTGCCAGGCACCGAGAGACTGGCCATGCTTGTAATTCCAGTTTCTGGGGAGGCTGAAGAAGGAGGATCTTAAATTCTAGATCAGCTTGGCTAAAATTAAAAATAAAAGGCCAGGATATAGCTCAGTGGCAGAGCACACTTGAGTTCAATCCTAGTACTGCCAAGAAAAAAGAAAAGAAGAAAAAAAGCAAGAAAAATTAAAAACCTAGCGGGGCATAGGTGGTGTACATTTGTGATCCCAGTACCTGGGAGGCTGATACAAGAAGATCTCAAGATCACAAGTTCAAGATCTGTCTCAGAAATTTAGTGAAACTATCAGCAGCCTAGCAAGATCCAGTTTCAAAACAAAACATAAAACTCCAAAAATAAAAAAGGGCTGGTAGGGAGGTAGAATGAATGCCCCTGGGTTCGATCCCCAGTAGCACAGAATAAACGTATGCTTGTTTTCTCTTTTCTCTTAGGCCTTTTTTTTATTTTTTATTTTTATTTTTTGCAGTAAGGGGAATAGAACTCAGGGGCATTCTACCTCCGAGCTACATCCGGCCCTATTTTTTATTCTTTATTTTGAAGCAGGGTCTCACTGAGTTGCAAAGGGCCTCACTAACTAGCTGAGGCTGTCCTTGAACCGTGATCCTCCTGTCAGCTTCCCAAATGCTGGGATTAAAAGCGTGCACCACCACCCCTGGCCTCTCTTAGGATTTTAGAAAAATAAAAACAAACAATGAATTTAAAATCAAAAGGATAAAAAATATGATGCCTGATAATAGCTAATAGCTAATGCAAATTCAGAGCAAAAGCCTGGGTCCTCTCCTCTGAAAAGTGCTTAAATTTTTCACTAAGACTTCAATTATTTTGAAACTACTATAGCATTTTGAACCATTTTATAGTATAACACTTTCATTAAAGGCGTAAGAATCTAAAATAAAATCTAAAACAACATAGTCCTTGTTGCTTCTTATGGAAGATGAGGAAAGCGTATATTGAATTGCACAGAGTTCCATTAATTCTCTTTTTTCCTAGAGTGCATTATACAATTGATGGTACAGGAGATAATTTTAAAATATAAAAGTGACCAATTAATAAACTTCAATATGTATTAGGAAAATATAATTAGCACTTCTTAACCGTATATTTCCCATGCAATAGTCATGATACCCTAAAATAGGTACTATGTTGTGTGAGAGAAGAGGGAAAAAGTGAGATATAAGAAAAACATTAAGTAATTGCACAGGTGATAGTCTCAACAAATGGTGGTAATATTTGTCTTGCCTTCTGCTCAGAGACTGCCATTTTTTAGAGTAACCAAAGACATTTATTGAACAAATTGGTGTCTAACAAAACATTAATTTCCTTCCTTTTCTACTTTAAGCAATGCTTGTGAACATGAGCCAGTTCTTGGAGTTTCTATTCAGTGCTTTCACACTGGCAACTGGACCCTTGTCCTGGGCTCTGCACTGAAGGGCCGCTTTCTCCCTATCCCAGCCACAACTCCCTCCACCTGTCACAAGCAAGGAGTCTATGGGTCCAACAACATGGGCCCACTTGTACCACCACCTACCTCCTTGACCAGGGCCTAGGGAATCTTGAATCCCTGCCTGACTTATTTTGAGTTCCCCCAAATCATAGCTTGAGACAAAGATGTGCTGGTCATTTCCTTGAGAAGCAATCTAAGGAAGAAAAGCAAGCAAGGGAGGAATAGCCAGAGGGTGGGAAATTGCTCAAAGTGTATTTATCAAGGTTCTTGATGAATAAAGAAAGCGTACAAATATCAATGCTATTATGTCATTTGGAGACCTCATTCTCATGAGGGTGATGTAAAAATGGATTTCTGGTGGACAAAAAATAACTTAGATGGTTTACGGTACAATGACATGTGACCCTCAGTCAACTAACAGGCACATAATATATCTCTGGGTATTAAAATTTCATGAAATGGGAATAAGGGTGCAATTAAGAAAAAATGTCTAAAAAGGCTCCGTACAAGAGTGATGATGGGAAAAGTTTGGCGTATATAATTTATCATCCCAACTGGGACACTTCTTAGAATGAAAGGACTGTTGTTCATGCTTATGCTGGAACAATAAGCATAAAGCACACTTATCTCCATTAATTATGTGATAACTTGGAACTTCCATCATACCTTATTAATACTTCTCTGTGACTCTTACCTTCATTTGTTCTGTGTTGTAATTACACTTAATCATTATTTTTTAGCACTGCTGGGGATTGAGTCGGCATGCTAAAAATGAATTCATGAACGCTAGGCAAGTGCTAGTGAGCTATACCCCAGCCAAATACTCTTTCTATCTGGAATGGAAACCCCTTAAGAGCAGGTACAGTAACTCTGAAACCCTGCCTCATCTCTCATTACTGCTTCTTGAGATTTCCGTGGTCTTATCATATTGAACAGTTGGTCTTCTGTGAACAACTCTGTTTCCCTGAGTGCGGGGCAAGTTGCAGAGTATGGCTCCCAGTGCCTCGAGACTCTACATTCTCCCAGCAAGTATCCCCATGATCAAGGGAGTGTGAAATTAAATAGCAAATAAAAAACACTATGATCTATAGAGATCCTACAGAAGAAAGGAAAAGCCTTTGCCATGTTTCATGAGTAAGACACACCACATTTTCATTTCACACTCGGCCCCACAAATTATGTAGCTGGCACTATTTATACTCATTTATTTGTCTCATCTCCGTAGAGCAAGTTTCCGTGAGCACTAGGACTTGCTTTTGTTTTTCTTTCTGGTGCTGGTTATTGAACCCAGGGCCATATGCATACTAGACAAGTGCTCTACTAAGCTATATCATATCCCAGGCAGAGACCGACTCTTTCTTTCTTTCTTTCTTTCTTTCTTTCTTTCTTTCTTTCTTTCTTTCTTTCTTTCTTTCTTTCTCTCTTTCTCTCTTTCTTTCTTTCTTTCTTCCCCTTTCTTCTTTTTTTGTGTGTATCTGCTCTAGAAAGGGATGTATCTGACTTTATGTGAACACAATTGTGCTTCCAATGGGCAAGCTGAGATATGCTGAACTAAAAGAAATGAGTCAAGTGGCTTACAGAGGGCCCTCCCTCCCCGAGTCTGCTGAAAATCTCCAAAGGATTCATGATGGTGATGGTACCTGTTTGGGGGAGGGGAGGGAGAGAGAAAGAAGAAGAAGAAGAAGAAGAAGAAGAAGAAGAAGAAGAAGAAGGAGGAGGAGGAGGAGGAGGAGGAGGAGGAGGAGGAGGAGGAGGAAGAGGAGGAGGAGGAGGAGGAGGAGGAGGAGGAGGAGGAGAGCTAGAATTCAATATTAATATTCACAGTTGGTAGTGAATGGTGTTATGTTTGATCTTTTTCTATTGTTTCATAATCCTTCTATGACTTAGTTTTTTAAATTATTATTAAATTTTGCAGTATTGGGAATTGAACCCCAGGGGCATACTACCTCTGAACTATACCCTCAGCCCTATTTTTTTTTTTATTCTTTATTTTGAAACAGTATTTCACTAAGTTGTGGAGGGCCTCACTAAGTAGCTAAGGCTGGCTGTGAACCTGAGATGTTCCTGTCTCAGCCTCCCAAGTACTGGGATTACCACACCAGCCTTGACTTAGGTTATTTTTTAACCCTCAAGAAAAAGAAATCCCAGCCGGGCATGGTGGTGCACGCTTGTAATCACAGCATTTGGGAGGCTGAGACCAGAGGATCGTGGTTTGCAGACAGCCTCAGCTACTTAGTGAGGCCCTCCGCAACTTAGTGAGACCCTGTTTCAAAATAAAAAATAAAAAAATAGGGCAGAGGGTGTAGCTCAGAAGTCAAATGCCCCTGAGTTCCATTCCCAAATCTGAAAAAAAAAGGAAAAAGAAAAGAAAAAGAAATCCTTCACAATTCACAAAGGATTCTTAAATTCAATCTCAATTTAAGATGAATTATAGTGTTCAGTTCATTCCATCACAGCAAAATATAAAATCAGAGGCTTAAGGAGTAATTTGAAAGTCTGTAGCTATCTTAGGGGGAAATGTGTATTTAAACATGTAAACGTACAAAACAAGCTAATGATTTGCTTACCATGAACAAAGGTAAGATTTCTTTATAGGAGGACAAAAGAAGAAAGAGCACCAACTCTATACACCACCCATAATTGTTTAATCGATACTGGCATATAGATTACGGGGCTTTAAAATGCCAAGTTTATAGTCTGACATGGTGGCTCATGCGTGTAATCCAGTACTTGGGAAGCTGAGACAGGAGGGTCAAAGGTTCAAGGGTAGCCTCAGCAATTTAGAGAGACACTATTTCAAAATATAAAAATAAAAGAGCTAGGGGTATAGCTTGGAGGTAGAATGCCCCTAGGTTCAATCAATCCTGAGTACCAAAAAAGAATAAAAAAAAGACAACTTTGACATTATGAATAAAGATTATACTTAAGAAATGTTTTCTTGAATTTTGAGAAAATCCATGGAAACTAACTTCTTTGAAAAGACATGATATATAATATATACATATACATATATATGATAAATATATCTACATATATTTATCATCAGACTCCTCCAGAGTCTGAATCCTCAGGGAACTGTCTAGATGTATTCTCTAAATGGTTTAAGTAATGTTTGAAATGAGTGACCAGTTGCTTGAAATAATATAGAAATTTCTATTGTAATGAACTGTGTAATTAAATTCTAGACCTTAAAGGTAATGTTTATAGTGAGATCCCTCTCAAGTCCTTTCTAGAAATGTGTCTGCCATTGACTGCCAGAAGGAATCTATCTTGCGATTCTTTAAGGATTATGAGGATAGTGATTTGGATCTATTTTTAACTCTCTAATGATACATCCTGTACATATGTGTTGGGATTTCCCAAATTCCTATTTGAGGTATGTCCTGAATGCTAACAGATGATTAGTAACATAGCAATTTTATTAAGCTTTCCCCCTCTAATATAAGCGGTTTGGTTGAGATACGGTTATCTTCTGTATATTCTAGAACGTTCCTCTATTCCCCTTCACTCAGGAAAACAACCTGTTAAATAAACAAACATACACCCTGAAAATGGAGAAAACAAGCTTTATTATAATGATTTGCGATTTTGTGCATGGTAAAGAGATAAACATGAGTCTTGTTTCTCCCGTTTCAAGACAGAATTAATTTAAAGTTTTATTGTAGACTAAAGCATCCAAAATACTGTGGTACGTATGTAACTACGAACATACAAACACTTTGATGCACAGCGTCCATTCTTTTTCTTTAAATAGGCAGTCAGCAATTTGATTCATAAAAGAACAAATGAGAATATATCAGTATCAATGTCAGAGAGCGCAAGACTTAAGTGTTCTATACATAAAACATATGAAACAGCTCGATAAAGATGGAATGTACAAAATCTAAAAAGAAAATGAAGGAAGCCAGAAACCTTCATATCCACACATAGGATTGGAAGGCCATAGAATTGAGAATGAAATAAAGGATTCTATTAGAATACAGTCCGTTGGGCCGGGGATGCAGCTCAGTGGTAGAGTGCTTGCCTAGCTTGTGTGAAGCCCTGGGTTCAATCCCCAGCACTGCAAAACAAAACAAAACAAAAAACCCAACAATAAAAAAGGAAAACACTCTTAATGACAGAACATTCCCGTGTCATAAAACAAAAGCATTGAGTTGAATTTAAGGCCGTGTTGCTGTCAAAAGTTAATGGAAGTGCTGTACATTCATTGGAACAACACAGCCGATTTATTAATCTAGTCTAGAATATTAATTAATAGCTTTCATACATTCTCCACAAACAGATCACACAATCACTGCCACACGACTCATCTTTAGAAAGTTTTTAAGATTAACATCATGATTTGTAGCTTACTGTCATTTAAAACAAAACAAAACTTATTTATACCAAACAGATCTTTATAATGGGCACTTAGTTTCCTTTATGGCAATACTAGATTCCTAGTTATCAAAAATATTAAAATAATTGTAAAGTTTAAAACCCTGCAACATTTACAGAAAGCAACAGTATTAGGACTTTCAGTTTTAAGCAAAATTAGATAAAGGTCTGCATCAAATAACTTCGATTTCACCCTACCTGGAAATGCCTTGTTCTTAAAGTATTCAACTAAAAACATTCCTCTCTTTTCAGAAGCTGGTGAACAGAGAGGATGAAGTAGAGTCCAAGTGTACAAAAAGGTTTTTTCCACTTGGAGGACTCTGCAGGTTACCTGCGGTTGATTTGCTAGTTCCTCCAGATTACTCAGTAGGGATACCAAGGCATTGATGTCAACCCCTCGTATGAGGCTCTATGGATACTAATGTACTGCTATTCCAGTTAATTCCACATTAGGACATACCCTGTATACTTAGTAGTGGAAGCAAATGTGCAACAGTTGCATGGATCTGGAGTATTTATTTGCCTTAAATCTAGTCAGAAAGTAAATTAAGGAAACTTGGGGACTTGGTTAGTTACGGGGACTAAATTTTCATCAAAATACTACACACCATTTTTTAAAATGGCAAACTGTCATAAAGGCTTTTTCTTTACGTGTTTCTGGATGGCCAAGTAACTCCCTACTTCCCCGTGTCCAGCAGGGGGGGTCTGTGTTGGGAGAAGATGCATTATCACTGACCTTTGAATTCTGACTGGCAGTGTTTTGCCATAAGTGCCCAGGGGAAATTTGAGAACCTTGTCAGTGCTACGTATCATGACTATGACAAGTCCTATACACTTGACTAAGAGAAATCAAACAGTAACGGTAGCCCAGAAAAAAAAAGCCACTCATTTTAAGATCCTTCTCAGTTGACCAGAAACTATTTTCCATAGAATGTGACAAGATTTCATTTAAATCTTGTCTATTTGTATCTTATCAGCAGCACTCCCCTCCCCAGTATGCTTACCAAGAAATACAGTAAATGCACATATATATCCAGGTATGAAATGTTATCTATACCTTCATATAAATGATTATATATTTTGGGAGGGAAAAACAGTATGTTTCCTGGAGTTCCCATAGCACATTTTAGTTACTGGATAGCAAAACAGGTCCAAGTCAAACTATCTATACTTTCTTTCCAGTTGGTGCCAATATTGACATGAGGAAAAAATTAAGCTTTGTGCCGTCTGCTATTGAGATATTTAGTCTGATATGATGGATGGTTAGTTTTACGTTAATTTCTAAGTTGACAGGTATTGGTTTTAAAATTAACAGTCCAGAGCTGGGGGGTGTCGCTCAGTAGAAGAGCACTTGCCTAGTATGCCCAAGGCCCTGGATTCCATCCCCGGCACTACAAAACAAAAAGAAAAAAAGCCCAGTAGTTGCCGGGCATGGTGGCGCACGCTTGTAATCCCAGCATTTGGGAGGCTGAGACAGGAAGACTGAGGTTTTAGGACAGCCTCAGCTACTTAGTGAGGCCCTTTGCAATTCAGTGAGACCCTGCTTCAAAATAAAGAATAAAAAAATAGGGCTGGGGTGTCGCTCAGAGGTAGAATGTCCCTGGGTTCCATCCGCCATGTTGCAAAAAAGAAAAAAAAGAAAAAGAAAAAAAAAATCCAACCAACAAACAACAACAACAACAACAAAAAAACCCAAACCAAAAAACCCAGTAGTCTATGACAGAATCTAAATAGCAATTCATTTTCAGTTGTGAAAATAAAATTAATTTAACCAATTCTTAAATAGTTCAGGAACTGCCGGGTGTGGTGGCGCACGCTTGTAATCCCCGCGTTTGGGAGGCTGAGACAGGAGGATCGCACAGGTTCAAAGCCAGCTTCAGCTACTTAGTGAGGCTCTCAGCAACTTAGTGAGACCCTGTTTCCAAATAAAGTATAAAATAGGTCTGGGAGTATAGCCCGGAGGTAGAAAGCCTCTGGGTTCCACCCCCAGTGCACCAAAAAAAAAAAAAAAAATAGTTTAGGGACTGTCAAGAGTCCAGACTATCCTTTAGGCAGAATATTAGTAAATGGCAAAACAAACCCTCCCACACACAGAATATAAGGTCTACAGGGACAGGAATTTTTGTGTTTTATCACTCTATTCCCAGTGCTTAGAAGAGTGCCTGACACTTGTTAGGCACTCCCTAAATAGGAATTGGAACACTTGGGCTGCAGGTGTAGCTCAGCAGTAGATTATATTTTCAAGACCCTGGGTTCAACCCTCAGCACCAAGAAAAAAAATTAAAGATTAAAAAAATAAAACTCTAAGGACTAATAATGTCACTGCCATTAAGAAGCAATGTCTTAGTTTAGCATTCTAGAAATGTTATTGAATTTCATAATTTTGTCATAGACTGGCGTGAATATCTTTAAAACTCTACCTAACTAAAAAAAAAAAAATACTAAATCTGAATATCACTCTTTCTGAAAAAACTTTCAGAGTTTATTTGGGTATAATAAATTTGTTAGACAATTGCAATAGCTGTAATTTCCCATCTAAATTTTAAAAAGTCTTATATAGAGAATGACTGACCTTTAAATTAAGAAGCAATAAACATCACGTTCATATAATACGTATGGGAAGTGTTTTCTTATAGTACAGTTCTAAGGTGCTCTCAATGAAAAAGATCCCAAGTCATTCCCGAAACGTCTAACATGACATCCTATTTGGTAGAACTGAGTAGAAAATTAAACAGTGGAAATAGACTGCATCTGATTTTACAGTATCAATAGCAGATGAACCATTAACTAAGCTGTTCTTCACATTTCTCAAAATGCACTTATACTTAATTTAAATGAAATGTAATGCGAGTTCAACTTTTTCTTTGACCTATTTTTTTTCCCTCCTTTTTCTTCTTTTGAAAGCACAGAAGGCCATATTCTCACTAAACGTTGGCCGCCACCATCATTCCTGGAAAATGGCAAAAATTTAACCTGCGTTAGGGCTTGCTCCATGAGGACGGCTTTGCTTTGCATTGGTAAAGGAATGTGCTGAAGAATGTCTGGGCGATGCTTCTGTCTTTCAGAGTGCTGCCTATTTCAATACACCAAAGATTCAGCTATAGATATAGATATATATATATGTATGTATGTATATATTATACATTCTATCTTACCCTAATCATGTATACATAGTCCCTTAACGCCTCTACTATTCATTAAACAATGATAAATAACCATAACATGCCCTTACCTGTAATGCTCTCGAGATAAAAGAACTTTGGTAACACTTGCTCTCTAAGGGGAAATCATTAACCAATCCGCATGCCTTTGGCTGACACCATCAGTCCTCCAAAGGGCTACTTATGGCTCTCTGTCCTAGGATACTGGTGTCCTACTACATGTGCTGACAGTTTGCAGGAGGTAAAGCTTTCGCTTTCACAAAGTGGAAGAGGAAAGACGTGTGAAGACATGGCACATAAAAAAAAAAAAGTGACCCTTTCTTGGTGACATTCCAGTACATGAATCTGGAGCAAATGGGACTGTTCTTTGAGCAAGAGGCAGCCTTACTTTTGAAACATGATTTTCAAAACATCAGGAATTTCCGGTTTCCCTGAAAATGGGCCTTCTTTTCTGATACGAGGTGAGCAGGAAAGAGAAGGTGAAAAGAACACACAGGATCTTTGATCAAACCCAGAAAGGTTAGATCGTTTGCATTGATTCTCAAGTGCTCGACCTAAGAGGCCTGCGAATCAGAACGGGGAGGATTTTGCAAGACAGCCTCAATTTTCCCTCAAGTAGAGGTTGACACCCACCCTCCACCTCCCCCCAAAAAAGTGTCACAAGAGTATACCCACTGGAAAAGTGAGGTTAGAGGATTCCCCAGGCCTCATTTCCCTAGGTTAAATAAAGTATATAATGACAACAGATTTTCTTTTTTTGGAAGCCCTGCACAAAGGCTACCATTCACAGGATTAACAAATATCTTTACGCTGTTTTTTGTTTAACATTTGTTTGATTTGCAAAATTAGTTTAACTACACAAATCCCTGTCCTATAAGCCATAGTTCACAGGTGTAAAACTTCGCAGTTTTTTATAGATTCAGTAGAAGACATTTTTTTTTTAAACCCTAATGGTGGATTCTGGAAATTGGATAAGCAGTTTTTAAGGAAATTGTTACATTCAGAAATAATCTTGGAAAGTTCACCAAAGGTTCCTTCTAGCATGAAAAGTCTAGTCATAATCTGGTCCCGTGTTGAGAGATCTATTCCAGTTCATAGTGCAAGACCTTTGTAAGGGGGTGCCCGGCTGGCCACCGTTATTGTAAGTATCGGTAGACTTTGAAACAGTGATTTCCAGAGTCTGCAACCACAACATGGCCGTCTGAAGTCAGGGCCAGGCCTTGGGGGCCGTAAAGCGGGTCAGCAGAGGTGTTGATGTAGGACAAAAACGAGCCACTCCCATCAAAAACCTGCAAAAACATAAAGTCAGAACATTATAGAGGAAGTGACAGTAACCTGCTGAAATATAAGTCAGAAATATGAGTCTGAAAAGCCCTGATGCGAATATGTTTTTAACACAAAACCTCCAAGGTTTATCCAGGCCACTGCCATCTCTGCAATCCTTCTTTCTGCTTACGCTTACCTTGCTTTTTCTCCTCTCCCACTTCATGCTCTGAGTCACCCACACGGAGCACGGATGGCTCACGGATGTCCTTGGCTAGGAGATCTCAGTGAAACCCCTATGGTGGCCGCAAGGATCTGGTGGGAATGGCACTGGATAGTGCTTGGAAAATGAGTGAAAACTGCTTTTCATGCTGAGCTTTTCCTCGCTTTTCTGTCTAGCCTTCCACCTCCCTGTCATGCCCAACCTTACGGGAGGAAAATCAGCAACCAGACCACAGAAGAATGATCCTGAGTCACAAAATGCAATGACAAAAAGCGAGGTTTCTTTTCTTTTCTTTTTTTGTGGTACCGGGGATGGACCTAGGGGCAGTCTACCTCCAAGCGACACCCCCAGCCCTATTTTTTATTGTTTGTTTTGAAACAGGGTCTCACTGAGTTGCAAAAGGCCCCACTAAGTAGCTGAGGCTGTCTGCCAACCAAGATCCTCCCCTCTCAACCTCCCAAATGCTGGGATCTCAAGTGTGAGCTACCACGCCCGGCTGAGATTTCTTTTTTCTCAAAAGGGTAAATGTGAAAAGTTCATGGTTCAACACAGACATTTGGATATGCAATGGTCTTCTTTTGATTTATAAACATCTGTGAGGATGAAATCAAAAGAACAAACACAGGCCCTTCCACTTCTCCTTTACAAGGGCCTAACAGGATTCCTTCGACCGTTTAGTTGACCCACGTGGTGTTAGTAAAGGCAAGGTAACTAGGAGATGCTCTGAAGGCCACATCTCAAACAGCTTAGTAGTGTGGTCCTATAGACCTGCTCATAAACTTAGTGCCCAGCCTAGCTTTGGGCTTCTGTAGCATATTAGATCCTTTATATAGTTCTCATGAGACACAGAATGTCTTTTTTAATCTCCATGTCCACTGGGACAATTAATCAAGGTAAGTATATTGGAGAAATAAAAACACTTTGTTACATTTATGGTCTCAATGTTGTTTCTGAGAAGTAGATACCTATATTAGATTCAAACTGGTGACCATTACTGTCCTCATAAAGATGTCAAAAAGCTACTGGACTTAGCCGGGCGTGGTGGCGCACGCTTGTAATCCCCGCGCTTGGGAGGTGGAGACAGGAGGATCGTTCAGGTTCGAAGCCAGCGCTGGCTTAAGAGACCCTGTTTCCAAATAAAAATATAAAAAATAGGTCTGGGAGTGTAGCCCGGAGGTGGAAGGGCTTCCAGGAACCCCAGTACTACACACACAAAAAGCTACTGGACTTACCAGTGCAATCTGGCTATCCATTTGTAGACAGTTGGGTCTGAATCTTTACTTCTTACCATGCACAGGAATCAACTCGAGATGGATCAAAGACTTAGAAATTAGATCAGAGACTGTGAAGTCACTAGAGGAGGGCATACGATCAACGCTCCAACATATAGGCACAGGCAGTAACTTTCCCAACAAGACCTCCAAAGCACAGGAGACTAAAGCAATAATTAACAAATGGGATGGCATCAAACTAAAAAGTTTCTTCTCATCAAAGGAAACCACCAAAAACCTAAAGAGGAAGCCTACAGAATGGGAGAAGATCTTTACCAGCCATCACTCTGATAGAGGACTAATATCCAGAATATACACAGAGCTCAATTCTTCACTTTTAACAATACCAATCCTCTACTCCTGTGCATTCACATTTTAACGTACCTGGATCCTGCTGTTTCCCCAGTCGGCCACAATGATGTTTCCATTTGAATCCACTGCCACACCAGTGGGTGCATTAAACTGCCCGTTTCCTTCTCCATTGGAGCCAAACTTCAACATGAATTCACCTTCTTGATTAAACACCTGTAGAAAAGAATTTTAAATTGTTTTAAGTTAAAATACTTGACCAACATTATGGATTTAAAAGATAGCTCTCTGAGCAGGTTTAATCCTAAAATCCTCTAATAGATCTACAAACAAGTAGGTCCCACATCACTTGTGGGTCTTGTTATTATATAAACCTGATTTAGCATTTGTTAAGTCACTCCTCTCCCCACCCCCCGCTTACCACTGATTTATGTGAAAAACTTACTATTAATTATAAAACGCTATACAAATCCAAGGTAGTATGTGTAGGTAGAACTGTAATTTTCAGTAACATTATATTATTCTTTCTGCCTTAAAATAAAGAGCTAAATTTCAAGTATGAACATTTTCTTTTTTCTTTTTCTTTTTTCTTTTCTTTTTTCTTTGTGGGTCTGGGGATGAAACCCAGGGGCATTTGACCTCCGAGCTACACCCCCTGCCCTATGTTTTATTCTTTATTTTGAAACTGGGTCTCACTGAGTTGCAGAGGGCCTCACTAAGTAGTAGCTGAGGCTGTCCATGAATCGCAATCCTCCGGTCCCAGCCTCCTGAATGCTGGGATTACAAGTGTGTGCCTCCACGCCCAGCTAAATACTTGCTTTTTAAAACTTAATTTTCATGTCATCTTTTTTTTTTTATACCAGTTTCCTTTGTTTCTCTCTCTCTCTCTCTCTTTCTCTCTCTCTCTCTCTCTCTTTTGGTGGGTGTGGGGATGGAACCCAGAGGCATTCAACCTCCGAGCTACACCCCCTGCCCAATTTTTAATTCTTTATTTTGAAACGGGTCTCACTGAGTTGCAGAGGGCCTCACTAAGTAGCTGAGGCTGTCCACGAACCACGGTCCTCCAGGCTCAGCCTACCAAATGCTGGGATTACAAGTGTGCGCCACCTCGCCCGGCTTTTAGTAAGAAGCTTACTGCCACTATATTTTGTTCCGTTCTCTGACTAGCCAATGTCTATACATTCATATTAAAACATGCATTTTTATGCAGAAGCGAAACCTATCTTCTTTAAGTCCTATATGTCTATGCAAATATTACATGTTATTTTCTCCCACACTAATTTCTTCATAAAAACAGTTAAAAGTTAACAATAACTGATTTGCTAATAGTACCTTGACGGAATGATTATGGAAATCTGTAACAATAATCTCATTATTGCTATTTACAGCTGCAAAATGGGGACCTGCAATAAAGATGGAAAAAACACAGTGATGACTACAATAATAACAACAATTGCAACATAGCAGCTACTTAACAAAAACACGCTTAATGTATTAACTTAGTTATTTAAGAAATAGCAAATAATCAGGGACCCGGTCCTTGGAAGATCATTGGGCCAAAACTTGGGCTCCAGGCACCTCGGCCCCTGTGATCCTCTACTCTGACTTCTCCCAAGTCGAGCTGAGCTCCCGCAGCCGTAGTAGGCGGGGGAGCAGTAAGCATCATTGGTATTCCCACAGCACCATCTGAAAGTCACCTGCTGCTTCTCTGAGTAAGTGGTCCTCGTTTTGAGGATCCTCAGCAACTAACTGAGAAAAGGCTGGCCACTCTTAGCATTGGGAAAGAGACTCCAGTATGTAATGCTTTCCCCCTAAAAATTGAGCAGAAAACCCGTACTTGATCATTTTGGGTGACATTCAGAACCTGGCAGAGCAAAGAACTGGAGACACAGCATAAAGAAAGACTATGCAAATTAATGTTGAATGCCCCAAGCATCCCTCCGGAAAGAAAACTAATGGACTGTGCTCAGCTTCTTTCTTGCAGATGTGAAAAAATGAAGTTCGGGATTGCAAAGTGAAACGCCCAAAAGGGAAATTAAAGACTGCCTTCCCTGCAGAATACCAGCAGATGTCCTCAGCTCCTGTTCTCATAATCACCTAGAAAGGTGAAATAAGTCCCCACCCAGAGATTCTTTTGAAATAAAACTATGGCAATGGGAAACAGGAGTAATTCCACTGCTCCTCAAACACTTTTATTTTAAAAATATTTCACTTTAAGCCCGGCGTGGTGGCGCATGCTTGTGATTCTCGCGTTTGGGAGGCTGAGACAGGAGGATTGCACAGGTTCGAAGCCAGCCTCAGCTACTTAGTGAGGCTCTCAGCAACTTAGTGAGACCCTATTTCCAAATAAAATATAAAATAGGACTAGGGAGTATAGCCCACAAGTAGAAAAGCTCATAGGTTCCACCCCCAGTATCACACACACACACACACACACACACACACACACACACTAATAAGAAAATAAAAAATAAAAAATTTAACTTGACATGTATACTTTAATAGAAATATTCAAAGATTTAGGATTCTGTGTTGGAAACTGCCACCCATAAAAACCACACGCGAACTGCAGTTCAATTTACTGCTAGTGAAGTCGCAGAAGCATCTAGCCAGGCTTTTCATCATATTCCATCCCCAGCACCTCTCCCACAGCAGCAGACACCCTGGAGTGTGGTGTCTTCAACATGCTCCGACAGCATGCAAAGTGAGAAGAAGCATCAAAAGGGGGTTCACATATTACCATCGAGTGTACCTGCAAACTGCCTGTCCCCATTTCCTCGGCTACCAAACCTGGTGACTATTTTCCCGTTTGGCTGGAAGATAAACACGCAGCAGGCTTTGTTGTCCACCACGATGATGTGCCCGTTGCGATCCACAGAGACTCCTTTGGGCCCCATCAGCTTTCCTGATCCGATTTTTGTCTGTGAGAACGAGTAGAGAAATTGCGCACGGATGTCAGAGTTGAAAACACAGCACAACACGCCAAGCTAGACACTTGTGTTAGTGACCATCTACTTGCGCATTCAAGCAGATTGCACGGGAATTTATCTATCCCAATGTCGTCTGTCCCCCAAACTGTCTTTGTCACATCTACTACCTTTTACTAGTGTCTATAGGAAAACTTTATTTATTTTGCAGTGCTGGAGATTAAGCCCATCGGCTCTCTACCACCGAGCTACACCCCAGCCTGCCCGCCTGCCAGCTTGCCTGCCTTCCCTCCTTCCTTATTTATCTGTTTATCTATTTATTTATTTATTTATTTTGAGACAGTGTCTCACTAAGTCACCCAAGCCGGCTTCCAACCTCCCATCTTCTTGTTTCAGGCTCCCATATGCTGGGATTTCAAGAGTGCACCACCATGCCTGGCCATGCATTACTTTTTAAATTGAAAATTAAAAGCTTCCAAATTATATTTTCTACTTTAGAGTTTTTAAATTTTCTCTTTTCTACTGGATAGAAATAAAGTGTGAGCCACGTATATATTTTTAAAAATTTGCTAGTAGAGGGAAAGATGCTTTTTTTTCCCACAGCAGGGATTCAGACTTAATATGATACTTTATTCTTTTTTGATACTAGGAATTGAATCCAGGGGTACTCTACTTCTGCGCTATCCCCCTAGCCCTTATGCCTGCGGATTCTTTATTCTTTAAGGTTTATAAATGACTGAGACACAATTACTCTGAAAGGAAACAATGTTGGTTTTCTTGGCAAGAGAGTACTGGTGTACCTCTGATTCTGATTCTGCTATCAAGCCCAAAGATCAAAAAGGCTCTAACATAAGGGCACAGAAAGAAACAGCAGCCGCTTTTTCATGTCTGAATGGAAGGCATGTCAACGGGATCAAAAGGAGAGCTGGCACTCTGGTTATTAACATTATTACCACCTAATGTTAGGAAGGCTGGGAGTTAGAATGACTCAAACACATACTACCAAATGGATAATTATCTAGAATGAAAACAGAAAATAAAGGATTGCTTGCCTTTTACCATGTAATGACAGCCAGGGCAGATTACAAAAACAACTTAAATGTTGAACCAAAGCGTCCTTTCCTTCCACCCCCGCCCTGCCTCCTCGTTCAGCTGCACTGGACTCTCCCCAGGGAGAGGAAAACATTGTGCTGGCCCACGTCCCCATCATAGAATAGTGAGCAAAACGATCTCAGAGCCTGGCTTTGAAACAGTTAAGTGAGAGCATTTCACTGAACAAATACGTCCTCAAATTGAAAAGGAAAGAGATGAGATGCTTTAGAATATGGCGGCCAGAGGGGCCACTCCTGTATTTGTTCTGTAATGTTCTGACCATGAAATATTCCTAGGTGGGCTGGAAGATACAAGTCAGGAGGGAAGACTGAAAGGAAAAAGGTTTAAAAAGGTAAAGAGGAAAGAAAACTGGGCCAGGAAATTGGTAAATAAAAGGGGAGATAAGTCATTGCACTCCTGAATTAGGAATAAATACAAAGAATCCGCGTTTGTGTAAAAGCTAAGTCTTTCATCTATTTAATTTTGCTGAGTCCCACCAATGAAGAAACATAAGAATCTCTTGGTGTGTATTTGCAGGCTTCACATTTGGATGAACATTGTTTAGAGCACAAAAGTGTTTTTACATGCTATCCTTTTACCATTTTGGTTCTGATCAATACCTATCATAAAAAAGGGTAGTGTTAAAATGATACCCTATCATCCCCCAAACCCTCTAGGTGCAAGAGTGTTCTTTAGTGTGTATTCCAGTGGTTACCAATAGTATTCCAACTCCAAGATTCTATCTCTTTCAAGAAGAGTGCCTGTAGCCGGGCGTGGTGGCGCACGCTTGTAATCCCCGCGCTTGGGAGGCGGAGACAGGAGGATCGCGCAGGTTCGAAGCCAGCCATGCTGGCGTAAGAGACCCTGTTTCAAAAATATAAAATAGGTCTGGGAGTGTAGCCCGGAGGAAGGAGGGCTTCCAGGAACCCCAGTACCACCAAAAAAAAAAAAAAAAAAAAAAAAAAGAAGAGTGCCTGTTACAGGTAGGCTGCAACCTGCACAATGCTTAATTAAGGAAACACTTCTTTGACATCAGACTCCTGCCTCAATATGTAAAGCTTATTTCAGTATTATCTCCTGAATGTATAGATAAGTAGACTGCGATTTTTCCAGAGTCTAAAACAAAAACTGGGTTGCCTCCAAACGAGGTGACTGTTTTTGAGAGGTTGCTGAATAGCTGTCAATGTATTTAGAGTCGTCATTATTTGTAGGGTTGTCACCTTTGGGTATGTCTTAGCACAAATATGACCATAAAAACACAAAAGAAAAGTAAGTGGAGGAAGCTACAGACACAAAAATGTAAGAGATCTTTTTCCTTTCTCTCTCTTTTCATTTTCTTTGTGTATAGGGAATTAAATCCAGGGGCATCCTATCTCTGAGTTCTATTTTACTTTACATTTTGCAATAGGGTCTCACTAATTTGCTGAGGACCATTCTAAGTTGCTGAGCCTGTCCTTGAACCTGTGATCGTCTTGTCTCAGCCTCCCAAGGTCTAGCATACAGCATCATAGGTACGCACCACCCTGCCCAGCTAAGAAATCTTTCTGCGTATATGATCGTTATATTGAACCACCAAGTTTCTAGTGGAACAAAAAAACTGAAGAGCCTTTGAAAAGCAGTATGATGGAATTTCAAGTGAAAAGTGGGATAGTATTTGGGAAACTGAGGCTGAAGGATGACAGGTTCGAGGCCAGCCTCAGCAATTTAGTGGGATCCTGTTTCAAAATAAAAAATAAAAAGGGATGGAGGTATAGCTCTGAGGTAGAATGGCCTTGGGTTCAATCTCCAACACCAAAATAAAGAAAATAATAAAAAATTAAAAAAATTTAAATGACAGCTTTTTATTTTTCAAAATGGAGAATATGCTCCCCCACACAAAAGAAAAGCTCTAATGTTAAAATTATGTAAGCAACTCATCTCATGAGTCACAAGGTGACCATAACAATTCAAAGACTTAAGTAGGTATACATCCCTGGGACCAGAGACTACTGAGTGAGCTCCAAGTCCTCTACAGGATGCCAGAACAGGTTATGTAAAGCAGCATATCCAACCTCTAGACAAAAGTGATGCCCACTAGGTGCCTACATGAGGTCGCAAAGCCAATGCATAGCTGGTCCAACTTCATTTTCAAACAGGGATATGAAAGGTACAGAAGGGAACATTTCTTAGATCAGTCTCTCAAGTACTGGGATTATAGGTATGTGTCACTAAGCCCAGCTAAATTGCTTGTTTGTTTTACCCAAATTTTAAATATGAGGCTATTGAGGCTCAAGGAAGTTACACAATTTGCTTCTGAAAGCCACAGAGCTGGGATTCCAATGGGTTTATTGGTTTGAGGTAAAACTCATGCTGTCCACTGAAACAGATGTCTCTACAAGGCTGGAAAGGGGGAATTGAGGAGGCATAATACATTTGGCCTTTGAAAAGTTCATTGATGAGCCAGGCGTGGTGGCCCACACTTGTAATCCCAGTACTTGGGAGGCCGAGACAAGAGGATCACAGGTTCGAAGCCAGCCTCAGTATCTTAGCGAGGGCCTCAGCAACTTAGTGAGACCCTGTTTCCAAATAAAAAATAAAATCAGACTTGGGGTATAACTTGGAGGAAGAATGCCTTTGGGTTTAAACCCTGGTACCAAGAAAAGAAAAGATCATTGATGAAGATCTTATGATCTTGTAAAAACAATTTAAAACTGGGCAATTTTTAATTCTTTGACATCTTAGAAGAGAGATTTGTGGTATCACCACTGGCCCTCTTTGGTGACTTGCTGAAGAAATAGAAGTTATGGCTTGGATCCTAAATGTCCCCCAAAGCCATGTGTTAAAAGTTCAGTTGGGGGATATATACACAATGGAATTTTACTCAGCCATAAAGAAGAACGAAATATGTCATTTAGAGAGAAATGGATGGAACTGGATAACATTATGCTAAGTGAGATTAGTCAATCACAAAAAGAAAGAAATCGAATGCTCTTCCTAATATGCAGAAACTAGGGAGAAAAATGGTCATAGGAGGAACTCTAGACAAAGAAGGAGAAACCATAGATAAGCAAATAAGGCGACCTAACTGAGGGTTATGGGAGAGGAAGAGGAAATTCTCTAATGTACCCAATGTACATTCACAAACACATCAAAGTCAATCACTAAGCCAAACATGAGAAGGAGGAAGGGTGGAGGGATTGGAGTGGAATTGGGGAAGGGCTAAATGAGTGATGTGTGCATGTATGCCTCTACCATCTTGTACTCTTTTAAGATGTATGACTACAATACACCAATAAAAAAATAAAAAAATAAAGTTGTTTGTATGCCCGTGGCACTACTGGAAGCTTTAGGAGGTGGAGCCTACTGGGAGGAAGTTAGGTCACTGGGGCATACCACTGAAGCAGATCTGGGGGCCCTGGCCCCTTCCTTTCTCTTTTTCTGCCTCTCCGTAGCCAGGAGATGAGCAGCTTTCCCTGCCGGAATGTTCTGTGCTACCAAAGGCCCAAAGCAACAAGGCCAAGCCACCGTGGACTAAAACCTCCAAAACTGTCAGTCAAAATAAGTCTTTCTTCTTCTTAGGTTGACTTTCTCAAGTATTTTGTCACAGCAATAAAATACTGATTAATATGGAGTCCAATTTTACATTTCCATAAAGAGGACACTGGGATGACAGCAAAAGATTCAATGATGGGACCCCTCAAAGGTAGCTCAATCTGCAACTTCTCCTAAGGCCAGCCTCCATCTTCTTTTCCTTCCAAATCCTACAACACATTCTTTAATTTTTAGATTGTATTAAACAAGTTATCGCTGAACAGAGGCTGACTGGAATTGTTCCCTTCCTTCCTTAAGCATTTGTCTGCTTTTCTTCCATGGCCCTGCACCTCTCCCAAAGGTGGGGACACACGCTTTATAATTCTGCCCATCCCATGCCATCTGTTATAGGCTCAAACAAGCAGAAGGTGCTTTTTAAGTGACAACCCATGGGTTAATTTAAGGATTGTGAACTTTGAAGTAACCTTTTCAAAAGAATGTTGTTTTCGAGCCAGGTATGGTGGCGCACGCTTGTAATTCCAGTACTTGGGAGCCTGAGACAGAAGGATCTCTGTTCATGGACAGCCTCAGATACTTAGTGAGGCCCTCCTCAACTTAGTGAGAACCTGTTTCAGAATAAAGACTAAAAAACTGAGCCGGGCATGGCGGCGCACGCTTGTAATCCGAGAATTTGGGAGGCTGAGACTGGAGGATCGTGGTTCGCGGACAGCTTCAGCTATTTAGTGAGACCCTCCGCAACTCAGTGAGACCCTGTTTCAAAATTAAGAATAAAAAACTGGGCAGGGGTGTAGCTCAGAGGTCAAATGCCTCTGGGTTCCATCCCTAGACCCACCAAAATAAAAAGAATAAAAAATTGGGCTGGGGTGTAGCTTGGAGATAAAATCTCACTAAGTTCACCCCTCAGTATCACACACACACACACACACACACACACACACACACACACACACACACAGGATATTGTTTTTAACTGAATAGAGGTGAGAAGAACTGTTTTCCTCTAAATCTCATGGTCTAAAATACAAAAAGCAACAGACTAATTGATTTATAAAATAAAGCCACACTTAAGAACATATGCATAAGCAGTTTTATAAATTATCACTGTTATTCATGCTTCATAAAACTTAGACATCAAATGTCTTTCAGAAGAATCAAATATTGGATTTCAAAAACGAAAAATAATTTCATCTTGTATCTCTTGTTCTTCCTTTCCAGTGTTAAGTGGCCAACTGATAGTTGATCTTACCTTAAACTTTCCATCTGAAGAGAAAATGCTAACCCACTTATTATCATAATCTGCAATTATTATGTCCCCGCTGGGATGTACGGCTACTCCTGTGGGTCGCTGCAGCTGCCCGGGAGAGCGTCCTCGGATGCCAAAACGACTCTTGAACTGGCCATCATTGGAAAATATCTGTAAAAAAAAAATTATATTTATTGCAATGTGAACTAGTACAGAAATTACCAAGGAAAAAAAAATAGGTAAGATGATGCTTCATGTACTATATAGGTCAGAACATGTCAACACTATTTTAAAAAGTCTATAAATACATATAAGTGTCTTTTCCTTATACTATGCATTTTAATCCAAAGCAGGAAAAAAATACAACTATATTATTTTATCAATATTAGTAGCTAAAGGTATACAAGGAGGGGCTCTACCTGTACACATTGGTTGTTACTGTCGGCGATGAGTATTTTTCCGCTTGTGGATGCTGCCACCCCCTGGAGATTTGTAAACTCTCCTTTATTTCTTCCTTTGGTACCTAAAAATGAATGATGAATTAAGCACTAGAGAATTAGATTTTTCAATTTTAACAAAAGAATAATTCAAACTTCCATAGGTAATCTGAGAATGCAATGCTTTTTTTCCCTCGCAGTCCTGGGGATTGAACCCAGGGCCTTGTATGTGCTAGTCAAGTGCTCTGACCCTGAGCTACATTGCTAGACCCTGGGCTGCTTTTGAATAAAGCTTTTAAAAACTGAGAACCCAGCAGGGGTGAGGCAAATGTCTAAAATCCCAATACTTGGGGGGCTGAGACAGAGAATCTCGGGTAGTGAGACCCTGTTTCAAACAAACAAAAAAGGCTGGAGGTGTAGCTCGGAGGCAGAATGCTCCTGGGTTTAATCTCCAGTACTACCATTACCACCACCACGATGACAAAACTGAGATTCCTTCCTTCTACTAACCTTCTCTTTTAGACCAACCAAGTCCTTTAAAGTTAACTTTTTTAGGAAAATGCCAGTCTTCTCTTATTAATCTGGAGTTGCACACTAACATGATTAAATATACACTGTTATTTTACAAAGACATAACAATGAAACTAAAAACAAAGAACTGCAACAGGAGAGGGGCCTAATTTTAGAGTTTTACCCAAATTCCACCTTCTGACTCTGTAGATCTTAGAAGAAACCTGGACCCTTGACTTTCAGGAGCGTTTAACAAAGGCCACAGCTGTTATAAAAGAGCAGCCTGATTTTCATATCTTGGATCTATTTATATATTATTATTATTATTATTTTGGTGGTACTGGGGTTCCTGGAAGCCCTTCTACCTCCGGGCTACACTCCCAGACCTATTTTATATTTTGTATTTGGACACAGGGTCTCTTAAGCCAGCGAGGTTGGCTCCGAACCAGCACGATCCTCTTGTCTCCGCCTCCCAAGCGCGGGGATTACAAGCGTGCGCCACCACACCTGGCGATGTATTATTTTCTAAGATTCAGGGTCTCACTAGCTATGTATTCTTCCTAAAATTACAAAGGGTATCCTAGGAGAATGCTTTCTAAGTTAAATAAATAAAAAAGGTGAAAGGAAATTAATGAATCCAAGGAAACATACTAATCCTCACTAGACTCGTTTCTAAAGGGAGTGAAAAAGCAGGACAAGAAAAGCACCAGCAGCTACAAGTTAGTAGTCGCCTGCTTTTGTTCTAAAAGAAGTCTTTATTACTTATTTTAATAGGACAATATAAACACTAATGGGTAGAAACAGAATAAAGTTTGTTTAGAAAATGACCCAGGAGGAGGTTCAAAAAAAATTTTTTTTTTTTTGTGGTACTGGGGGTGGAACCCAGGGCCTTTCTACCTCTGGGCTATACTCCAGACCTATTTTATATTTTATTTGGAAACAGGGTCTCACTAAGTTGCTGAGAGCCTCACTAAGTAGCTGAGGCTGGCTTTGAACCTGTGCGATTCTCCTGTCTCAGCCTCCCAAGTGCGGGGATTACAGGCGTGCGCCACCACGCCTGGCTGAGGTTTAAATTTTAATTATTAGAGAAAGAAAAACATGCCTTGGCTTTTGCATTTATATTAAAAAAAGCAATTCGGCATTGTGTTCTTAGACACTGACACGCTGTTTGGGAAAGAGCCTGTAAGGACTGTCAGAGGCAGGGGACTCCGAGCACAGGAGGGAGACCACCTGGGTGTCCACTGTTCTGGTTTAGGAAGTAAAACTGGTGATGGGTGAAACTGAATAAAATCAACAACAGAATTGCTGGGCAGATCCATCTTGGATCGCCTGGTTCTTAGTGACCCACATGCTTGTCCTTTGATTGAAATCATAGGACCTCTCAAATTTATTCACTACTTCTGCTTCTTGTTGGTCTCCTAGCATGAAAGTCCAGATCCTGAAGACAGCATCTTTCACACTGTGAAGGTAGCTGTGCTATTTTATTTCCAGTGAATCAAAAGAGGGGACCTCTGATTTATTTAGATTCATACAGTATACCCGTGGTAAGCATGAATATGGTATCAGTAGACAAGCTTTCAAAATGGCGCACTGGAAGGCCGGGCGTGGTGGCGCACGCTTGTAATCCCCGCGCTTGGGAGGCAGAGACAGGAGGATCAAGCAGGTTCGAAGCCAGCCGCGCGCGCTGGCTTAGGAGACCCTGTTTCCAAATAAAAATGTAAAAATAGGTCTGGGAGTGTAGCCCAGAGGTAGAAGGGCTTCCAGGAACCCCAGTACCACCACCAAAAAAAAAAAAAGGCGCACTGGAGCTGGACATGGTGGTGGTACCTGTGGACCCAGCTACTCAGGAGGCTGAGGCAAGAGGATCACTTTGGCCCAGGAGTTCAAGGCCAGCATGGTCAACATAATGAGACTCCATCTCAAAAGAATTAAGAAACTACATTTTTAAAAGGTGTGTTGGTAGCTGGGTGTGGTGGTGCACGCTTGTAATACCCGCACTTGGGAGGCAGAGACAGGAGGATCGCGCAGGTTCGAAGCCAGCCGCACTGGCTTAAGAGACCCTGTTTCCAAATAAAAATATAAAATAGGCCTGGGAGTGTAACCCGGAGGTAGAAGGGTTTCCAGGAACCCCAATACCACCAAAAATAACTGACCAACTAACTAACTAAATAAATAAATGGTGTGTTGGTGTCTGGTGGTAGAGGGCAGAGGACGGGGTGCTTGGTCCTTTGTGGGATGTGCACTGGTGCGCTATTCCTTGTGGGTCATTTCTCCTGAAGTCTGATAACAACTGGACAATAGATCCAGCCAAACTGAAGGGCCAGAAAAGGAAACACATGTACAATGTTCAGCTTATAAATACTTTTTAAAAGGTAGCAGGGGGAAGGCCAGGGTCTCTGAAGAATAAAAACTGAATTTATCAAAAACATTTGGTAAGCAAAAGCATGGGATTTTGCAAAATATGGAACTGGGGGACCCACCAAAGAAACATAAGGAAAAAGCAAGACTCTTCCAACTGGGATTGGAGCATAAAGGAGGTGACTGCAAAGAACACGGGGGGGGGGGCTGCTGGAGATCCTGGCTTATGTCAAACTGGAAACGCACCTGTGGCTTCGAGGGCGCACAGGCAGGGGTGAGGAATGCTGAATGTAAGGGCAGAGGGGGCTGAGAGACCCGTGCAGAGTGACTGAGCATGACCTGCTGTCCTCCTGGCCCGGCTGGGGATAAGAGCTGCCCGCGCCCCTCCTTCACTTAACCTTCCCACTGTCCTGCTGAAGGACTCAGAGAGGACTCAGCAGGCAGCAGCAGTGTATAAAAGAAAAGAGGGAGCCGGGCGGGAGAGGCCTTTTGCAACTCAGTGAGACCCTGTTTCAAAATAAAGAATAAAAATAGGGCTGGGAGTGTAGCTTGGAGGTAGAATGCCCCTGGGTTCCATCCCCAGTATCACAAAAAAAAAAAAAAAAAAAAAGAAAGAAAGAAAAAGAAAAGAAAAGAAAAGAGGGAAATGGAAATGGAGAAGATGGTTAAGTTGAAGATGAGTGTGGTTATCTCATTTAAAAATAAAGCCCATTTTTCTTTTGGGAATATGGAGATGATCCTGAAAGAGGGGGAAAAGAGATAAGCAAAAATAAGAGCACCTTCTTTGTGTGTGCTTTGGAGAAATACACACATTTTTGGAGCCTCAGTAGAAATGAAAAATAATTGCATTAGGGGACAAGAAGACATTTAATCAAATTTCATAGTAATACCGCTTAGAACCAGGAATAGGAAAGCCCTCTGCACACTTTCAAATGAATGTGAGCTGCCCGTACTGGGTCAGTAGCACGACAGAACCATGTTCTATGCTCCAGAGCCAGCCGATCACGCTGGCCCAGCTCATATTCTTGATCTCAAGTTAATCACAGCTGTTGCCCCACATCTCTGTAAATAAAATCACAGAGATGCTGGATATAGCGATGTGTGCCTGTAATCCCAGTACTTTGGGAGGCTGAGACAGGAGGATTTCAGGTTTGAGGCCAGCCTTAACAATTTAGTAGGACTCTCAGCAACTTAGCAAGACAGTGTTTCAAAAAACAAACAGCAAACAAACAAAGCTGGGATTGGGGGTAGAATGCCCCTGAGTTCAATCTCCAGTACTTAAAAAATAAATCACTGGTATGGGGGACATCTGCTAGTCTAATATTGATTAAATTTTTTTTTGAGGGTCTGGGGCTGGAACCCAGAGGCATCTGACCTTCGAGATACACCCCCCTGCCGAATTTCTTATTCTTTATTTTGAAACAGGGCCTCACTGAGTTGCAGAGGGCCTCATTAAGTAGCTGAGGCTGTCCGCAAACCGCAATCCTCTGGTCTCAGCCTTCCGAATGCTGGGATTACAAGCATGCGCCACCATGCCCGGCTTGATTAAATATTTTAAATTAATTTTTTTTGTGGTATGGGGGAGTGAACCCAGAAGCTCTCTACCACTGAGCTACCCTTTGTACCTCAGAGTTACACTCCCTATCCCTTTTTACTTTTTTATTCTGATACAGGGTCTCACTAAGTTACTGCACTCTAGCCTCGAACATGTAATCCTCATGTCTCAGCCTCCCAGGTTTAGGATTAGAAGTGTGTACCAGCCAGGTGTGGTGGCGCATGCCTGTAATCCTTGTACTTGAGAGGCTGAGACAGAAGGAGTGCAGGTTCAAAGACAGAGCAAGTAGTGAGACTCTCATCAACCTAGTGAGACCCTGTTTCAAAATAAAAATAAAATAGGGCTGGGGGTATAAGTGGGGTAGAATGCCCTTACGTTCAATCCCCAATGCCACCCAAAGAAAAAAAGAAGTGTGTGCCACCATGTCCAGCTTCATTGTTTATTACACACACACACACACACACACACACACACACACACACACACACACACATTTTTTAGTGGTACTGGGGATGGAACCCTTCTACCTTGGGACTACACTCCTAGACCTCTATTTTATATTTTATTTGGAAACAGGGTCTCTTAAGCCAGTGAGGCTGGTTTCAAACCTGCGCAATCCTCCTGTCTCGGCCTCCCAAGCGCGGGGATTGCTGGGCATGGTGGCGCACGCTAGTAATCCCCGCGCTTGGGAGGCTGAGACCGGAGGATCGCGGTTCACAAACAGCCTCAGCTACTTAGTGAGGCCCTTCGCAACTCAGTGAGACCCTGTTTCAAAATAAAGAAAAAAAAAATTGGGCAGGGGGTGTAGCTCGGAGGTCAACTGCCTTTGGGTTTCATCCCCAGACCCGCAAAAAAAAAAAAAAAAAAAAAAAGAGACAGAGAGAGAGAGAGAGAGAGAGAGAGAATGGATGAAGCAGGAACTGCCGTTTTAGCTTCCTAATGTTTCTCTTTAGGACGTCGCTGCTGTTTCTGCAGTGCTGGTGAAGGAATTCATGGACACTATGACCTCTCATGTGCAAGGCAAGCTTCTGCCACTGCGCCGGCCTCCAGCTCTGAGATCCTCTTCCTTAAGCCACGTGGCTTAATTTCTAATAGTTTGATTGGCATTACCAGTAACATCAACAGCTGCCTCCTCCTTCTCCTCCTCCTCCTCCTCTTCTTCTTCTTCTTCTTCTTTTCCTTCTCCTTCTCCTCCTCCTCCTCCTCCTCTTCCTCCTCCTCCTCCTCCTCCTCCTCCTCCTCCTCCTCCTCCTCCTCCTCCTCCTTCTTTTTGGATGCTGGGGATTAAACTAGAATCTCATTCATGCTAACTACACACTTCCACTGAGCGACACCTCCAGCACCCTTTTGTCTTGTTAGCGATTACTGGTCATTATTTTTATTTTTGTGTGGTACTGGGGAAGGAACCCAGAGGCTTTCTACCTCCAGGCTATACTCCCAGACCTATTTCCTATTTTATTTGGAAACCGGGTCTTACTAAGTTGCTGAAAGCCTCACTAAGTAGCTGAGGCTGGCTTTGAACCTGTGAGATCCTCCTGTCTCAGCCTCCCAAGCGCAGGGATTACAAACGCGCGCCACCACGCCCGGCTTCTGATCATCATTTTTTTTTAAACCCTGTTTGAAAGCACAGCAGGATCACAGTGTTACGCTTGAAGACAAAAGGACATCAACAGCATGTTCTTGAGGAATAGATAATGTTGACTATTTTTACTAGCAGTTAAATCTTAATGGTAAGTAACGATGCAGAACCAGTGTCTTACCACCATCCTAGAATGTTCAAGTATTTCGTGATCAAAATAAAAAAAAATAAAAGTTAGAAATGATTTGTAAAATAGTATATTTTACTCTTTTTGTTTTTCACTAAATTCTAAGAACTCACTTCTTTCTCTCCAAAATATTCTAAATATATAATACAAAGGAGTTCTTTCATAATGGATATAAATATAACACAAAACATGCATAACAGCCGGGCGTGGTGGCGCACGCTTGTGATCCCAGCATTCGGGAGGCTGAGACCGGAGGGTCGCGGTTCGCGGACAGCCTCAGCTACTTAGTGAGGCCCTCTGCAACTCAGTGAGACCCGGCTACAAAATAAGAATAAAAAAATTGGGCAGGGGGTATAACCTGGAGGTCAAATGCCCCTGGGTTTCATCCCCAAGCCTGCCAAAAAAAAAAAAAAAATGCATAATACTTATAAAATCTTTTCCTACTGACTCTGATGTAATAGATTTTACCTATTGTCTAGTGAAATGAATAACATTAACTTAAAAATTAATTATAAACAATTTGGCAAAAAATTGTTTATAATTACTAGGGGATAAATAAATGCAGATTTCTTCCAACTAATATGAAAATTAATGCTAAATGCAGCAAGATACTCTTTTTTTGTGGTACTGGGGATTGAACCCAGGAGCATTCTACTTCCAAGCTATACTCCCTGCCCTATTTTTTATTCTTTTTTTTTTTTTTTCTTTGGTGGTACTGGGGTTCCTGGAAGCCCTTCTACCTCCGGGCTACACTCCCAGACCTATTTTTACATTTTTTTTTGGAAACAGGGGCTCCTAAGCCAGCGCGCGCAGCTGGCTTCGAACCTGCTTGATCCTCCTGTCTCCGCCTCCCAAGCGTGGGGATTACGCATGCGCCACCACGCCTATCTTTTATTCTTTATGTTGAAACAAAGCCTCCCCTAAGTTGCAGAGGGCCTCACATAGCTGAGTGGCCGAGAGAATCCATAGTCCCCCTGTTTTAGCCTCTCAAGTACTGGGATTACAAGTGTGTGCCACCACACCCCACTTAGCAAGATATACTGGGAATGGAATAATACAACAAGACGTAACTGAGCCAAGCATAGCATCTAATACAGGTTCTTCAAGCAAGGCTTTGACAAATGTTTGCCAAATTAATGAGTGCATGAAGGAGTTATTAATGACTAGCAGCACATTGCCACCCACATTACATCGTGGGAAAATGGTTCCCACGTGGGAAAATGGTTCAGTAATGGTTATAGCACTCCCTGTACATTCTCTCAGGTACTCCTTATACTAATCCCATGAGTTAGCAGGACAAATATTTTCATTCTCATTTTATAGATGAGAAAGATGAAGCTGGACCCATCCCAAAGGTAGTCAGAGACGGAGGAAAGAGTATGACCTGGTTCTCCTGACCCTTTACATAATAACTTTTTTCTATACGTGCATTGCTCCTTTCTAATTAGGTTTTAAAATATCAGGTTTCAGAGGTGAGGATAATTACCCTTTGGGCCCACATGGATCATATTTTCTCTAAAAATCCTTTGGAAAATTCCATCTCCCCTGCTTCCCCCTCGTCCCCCACCGCTCTCTTTCTCTCTCTGTCTTCGGTGGTGCTGGGGATTGAACCCAGGAACATTCTTTCTCTAAGTTGCTGAGGCTGGACTCACACCTGTGATCCTTCTGCCTCAGCCTCCGAGTACTAGGATTACAGGCATGTGCCAACACGCCTGGCTAGAAGACTCCATCTCTTACCACACAGTATTCAATGTTTATCTGTATTCCTCACTGGACTAGAGCAAGAACAACATCTGTGCTTTTCACAGATACAGTCTATAATGCTGTGCTATGGTTTGGATTTTCAATGTCTCCCCAACGCTCGGTTCCCAGTCTGGGGTACTACTGAGAGGTGGTGGAGCCTTTAGGAGGTGGAGCCTAGCGGGAGGAAGTTAGATCATTGGGTATATTCTTGAAGGGGATATTGGGTCTCAGCTGCCCTCTTTCTATTTGCTTCCTCACCACCATGAAGTAAGCAGCTTCCTTGACCATGCGCTCCCTCCACGATGTGCCTCCTTGCCACAGGCCCAGAAGCAACGGAGCCAACCAATCACAGGCTGCAGCCTCCAAAACTATGAGTCAAAGTAGCCTTTCCTCTTTCTATTCTATTATCTCAGGAAGTTTGTGACAGTAATGGAAAACTGACTAATACACACAGCCTAGTATTTGAATATTAGTTTCATCTTCTCCCACTTGAAATGCAAGAAGGATTCCCAAGGGCGAGATTCTAAAGGAGTAGGGGTGGGTTCCAGCTGGGGCCGGAGCTTTGGTTTGCAGCCCTCCACTGCGGTTGATTCCAAGTCACTCACATGAAGCACTGAATGAGCCATTAAGAACTGGCCCCAGGACACCACATACAATACTGTAAGGGGTATGTTATATTGCAGGGTTATTAGGAACCGAAAGAATATTGCATCTAATAAAGATTTTAAGTAGCCGACACATAGCTTGATCCCTGGCTCAGAGAATGTTTTCTTTCTCTTGGTTCTAACTTTCATCCTTCCTCCCTGAACCACAAGTCCTATCTTGGACGTTTCATTGCAGCTCATGGTTTAATTAACCTCTTTGTATTTTTCACTTCCAAATTGATCTCTCTGCCCTTGACTTATTTGGAGAACTCCACGCCCATGCTCCATCCTGCCTACCTACCTCCTCTTCTTCTTACTCTCCTTATCTTGGCAAATTGTCAACACTTGCGGAGTCCTTGTTCTATGCCTGTATTGTTCTAAGCCCTTACGTGCCCTATTTTAATCCTCACCATATGAAATATCCATTAATATCATCCCCATTTACAGATGAAGAACCAAGGCACAGAGAGGTGAGATAATTTCTCCAAAGTCATATAGTTAATAAGTAGCATCTTGGGATTCACTCTGAGGTAGTTGGGCTTTTGAGCTCTTTATGTTCCTACCTATTTATACTGTTACCCCTACCCTAGGGCTTCGAACAATGTGTTAACTGGTATCAACTTTGCCTTTCTAAAATGTTCTGCACTTTACTCATTGCGGGCACTGTTCCAAGCTCTTCTGCATTTTAATTCACCTAATCTCACAAAACCCTTCCCGGGTAGGTTCTTTGTCTGCCTCCCCACCTTTTGTAGCATCCAGGGGTGCTCAGCCTCTCAGCCCTTTTTATTTTTTTCTTTTGAAAGAGTCCCTAACTTGCCCAGGCTGGTTTCAAACTTTCTATCCTCTTTGAGTAGCTAGGATTTCAGGCATGCACCATTGTGCCCAGATTGCTATCCTCATTAAAAGTGTGTGTGTGTGTGTGTGTGTGTGTGTTGTGTGATTGAACTAAGGGGCAGTCTGCCTCTGAACTACACTCTCCGCCCTATTTTGCTTTGACCGGGGTCTCACTGAGGCGAGGGCCTCACTAAGTTGTTGAGGTCTCCGGAGTACTAAGATGACAAGCTTGTGCCACCATGTCTGGCTTTTTAAATCTCCATTTTATGGAAGAAATAGAGGCACTGAGTTCAAGAGCTTCATAGCCCATGGTGCTAGCTGCCCACCCTACTCCTCACATCCCTACAACACTCCCACCAAACACCCCTACTCCATCACATCACTCTTGATTCTGGCGCTCATTCATGTGGAAGACTTTAATCATTCTTTCATAGTCCCCCTCCTTTGAGAAAAACACTTCCAATAGATTCCCACACACTGCCCCCGGCTCCTCTAGGAAGTAAAAATCTCTTGCTGGGTGGAGTGGTACACACATGTAATCCCAGTACTTGGGAGACTGAGACAGGAGAATCACAGGTTCACGGTCAGCCTCAGCAATTTAGCGAGACTCTCAGTAACCTAGCAAGACCCTGTTTCAAAATAAAAAAATAGTAAAAGGGTCTGGGGGTGTAGTTCAGAGGTAGAATGCTTCTGGGTTCAGTCCCAGCACCAATATAAATAAATAGATAAATAAGTAAATATCTTAGTAAGTCATGGCACTTTCTCACACTGTTCAATGCTTCCTTACCCACATGGCTCTGGTTCTCAAACACTGTCAATGAGCCAGCAGCTTACACCCCATTTTGGGGATTGGGGAACTGGGGACTGAACCAGGGGCATTCTACCTCTAAACTATACCCTCAGCCCTGAGACTTTCTTTCTTTCTTTCTTTTTCTTTTCTTTTTCTTTTTCTTTCTTTCTTCCTTTCTTTTTTTTTGGGGGGGGTACTAGGGATGGAACACAGGGGCATTCTACCTTCAAGCTATAATCCAGCCCTATTTTTTTATTCTTTATTTTTGAAACAGAGTCTCACTAAGTTTCAGAGGGCCTCACTAAGTAGCAGAGGCTGGCCGTGAACCTGTAATCCTCCTGTCTCAGCCTCCCAAGTACTGGGATTACAAGTAAGCACCACCACACACAGCTCAGCCCTGTGTTTTTGTTTGTTTGTTTTTGGTACTGAGGATGGAACCCAGGGACATTCTACCTCCGAGCTACACCCTCAGCACTATTTTTTTATTCTTTATTCTGAAATAGTCTCACTAAATTGTGGAGGGCCTCACTAAGTAGTTGTCTCAGCCTCCCAAGTACTGGGATTACAAGCGTGCACCACCACGCCCGGCTAGCCCTGTTTTTTTAATTGTTTATTTTGAAACAGGGTCTCAGTAAGTTGAGGAAGAAGACCTCATAAGTTGCTGAGGCTGGCCTGAGCCTGCGATCCTCCTGTCTCAGCCTCCCAAGTCCTGGGATTGTAGGTGTGCGCCGCCACGCCCGTCTCTCGCTTCCTTTGATGCTCTGGGATAATGGAATCATTTACAGTTCTTGAAGCGACACACTTTCTCACTTTCATGCCTTTGTGCCTGCTGTCTCTTCATCTGAAGCACTCTTCTTCCTGCCATCTGACTTGCTCTCTTTCAAAACCAGCTGAGGTTGAGGTGCCGCCCTAGGGATGTTCCTTAACTCTCACCAACCGACAGCCTCCTCGCCACCCCACCCTGGCTCCAGTGCCCTGACACATCCATCTCCAGGATGGAGACAGGACCAGCCCTCTTTTTCCACCTTGACATAACACAGAGGTGCTCACATCTAAAGAGGCTCTGGATGCTGGGCGAGGGAGGGGAAATATGAGTTGAAATTACCACTAGAAATCCTTAACGTCCCCCACCACCTACTCAAATGGACAGGGTGCTTAAGCAAGTATTCCGTGTATTTTGGGGGGATGATTAGCAATTAATGACATCATCCTTGACCTCAAGGAATTTATAGTCTTGCTGGATAATAAAACTGAGGCACAAGTAATAATCACTGGATTCTTTTTTTTTTTTTTTTTTTTGTACTAAGGATGGAACCCAGGGGTGTTCTACCTCCAGGCTACTTCTCCAGTCATATTTTATTATTTTATTTTTGAAACAGGGTCTCACTAAGTTGCAGAGGATGTCACTAAGTTGCTGAGGCCGGCTGCAAACCTGCAACCCTCATGTCTTAGCGTCCCAAGTACTGGGATTATAGGGATGCACTGCCATGCCTGGCAATAACTGTGAATTCTAAAAAAGAAGGTGGTACTTGGAGGAAGGGTTAAAATTGAGAAATCATCTCAGGGACAAAAGTGCCCAGGTATGAGAGTCTAGGAAGAGATTCAAAAAAGCAGCATGGCTTCTCTTCCTCGGCACTGCCTACGGAGGTGGCAACCATCTCCCACTTGGCACAATGGCCACCCTCAGACCTCTTGAGAAAGCCTAAGATTGTCAAAAAAAGGACCAAGAAGTTAATCAGGCACCAGTCAGACCGATAAGATGAAGAGACTTAAGCAGAACTGGCCGAAACCCAGAGGTATTGACAACCGGGTGCAGAGACAATTCAAGGATCAGACCTTGATGCCCAACATTGGGTACCAGAGCAACAAGAAAACCAAGCACATGCTGCCCGGTGTGGACCAGAAGTTCCTGGTCCACGATGTCCAGGAGCTGGAAGTGCTCCTGACGTGTAACAAATCTTACTGTGGCGAGATTGCGCACAACGTCTCCTTCAGGAACCACAAAGCAATCAGGAAAGAGCGGCCCAGCTGGCCGTCAGTCACCAACCCCAACGCCGGGCTGCGCAGCGAGGAAAACGAGTAGGCGCCACGAGCGTGCTTTCACACGTGTGCGTAAATAAAGCTACAAAACCTTTTTCAGTTAAAAATAAATAAATAAAAGCAGCATGAGCCAGGCATGGTGGTGCACACCTGTAATCCCAGGACTTGGGAGGTTCTCGGTCAGCTTCAGAAATTTAGTGAGACCCTCTACGATTTAGTGAGATCCTGTTCCAAGATAAGAAATAAAATGGGGCTGGGGGCATAGCTCAGAGGTAGAGTGCCCCTGAGTTCAATCCCCAGTACCATGAAAAAGAAAGAAAGGAAGGAAGGAAGGAAGGAAGAAAGGAAGGGAGGGAGGAAGGGAGAAAGGAAGGAAGGAAATAAAGATGGATAAATCTGAGATAGATTTATCCAGCAGTCACTTGGCAGCCCCGTGGGCTGGGCTCGCCCTGCATGACGTGTGGTCTCAGCCAACAGTCATGTTCTCTTATCTGCACCTTTATTTTCTCCATACGGTGGCCCCTCTGCCTGAGCTGTCACTTCCCCCGTCAACCTGCATAAGCCCTACTCTTCATTCTAGTCCTGGTTTGAAATTCTTCTCATTTCTACAGTTTCCCACCGTCTAGCCCCTGGTATTGTCTCTATCTGTCACTCCAGACTAAATGGTGCTGGAAAAATTGGGCATTAACATGAGGACGAATTAAATTAGATCTGGATCTCATATTAGGTATAAGAATGAACTCAAATTAAAGACTTAAGCTGTAAAACCACTAGAAGAAAACATGGGGGGAAAACTCCATAAATATGTCTGGGCAAGCTGAGCATGGTGGTGCACGCTTGTAATCCCAGCGCTTGGGAGGCTAAGACAGGAGGATCGCACAGGTTCAAAGTCAGCCTCAGCCACTTAGTGAGGCTCTCAGCAACTTCATGAGACCCTGTTTCCAAATAAAATATAAAATGGGTATGGAAGTATAGCCTGGAGGTAGAAAAGCCCCTGGGTTCCATCCCCAGTACCACACACAATTATCTATGTCTGTCTCTATCTATCTATCTATCTATCTATCTATCATCTATCTATGTCTAGGCAATGTTTTCTTGGGGAGGATGGTATAAAAGTACAGGCAATGAAAGAAGAAAATAGACAAATAGGATTACATCAAACTAAACAGCTTCAGCACAATACAGGAACCAGAGTGAAGGAGCCCAATCGCCAAAGTGAAGAGACAACCCGCAGAATGGGAGACAACGCTTGCAAACTACACTTGTCATACAAGGCTAATATTAAAAATATGTAAGGAACTCAAACAACTCAATGGTAAGAAGACAACCTGATTTAAAAATGGGTAAAAGGGAGCTGAAGAGACATTTTTTTCAGAAGACATACAAATGACCAACAGGTGTATGAAAAATGTTTGGCATCACTTTCAGCACTTAACCTGGGACTTCTAACTCCCAAACAGTTGCAACATTCCATCTGGCATGAACTATAAGAAGATAAATTTGTGTTGTTTAAGCCACTCAGACGGTGCCATTTTGGTACAGCAGCCTTTGGAAACTAAGATGGCATCTTTACCTCATTAATAAACACAGAAATCATGCTGTAGGCCATGCACTGTTCTAAGTTCTTTACAAACATTTTTTTTTTTTTTTTTTGGTGGTACTGGGGTTCCTGGAAGCCCGTCTATCTTTGGGCTACACTCCCAGACCTATTTTATTTTTGGAAACAGGGTCTCCTAAGCCAGCGCGGCTGGCTTCGAACCTGCGCGATCGTCCTGTCTCTGCCTCCCAAGCGCGGGGATTACAAGCGTGCGCCACCACGCCCGGTGCTTTACAAACATTTAAATACACACCTTTTTACCAGTGCCAGTTAAGCGTCACTGTGGTTGTATTTCTCAAGGGGTAGGTGGGAAGAAGAAAATTCTACCTCCTTTTCCCGAGGTAGAAGCCGAGGACAATTCAAAACCAAGAACAGATGGAGGGGAAATGCCCTTAAGAGACAGACATGGCTGTTTCCTCCTGCGTATCACACATGGGGATGGTGATTACTGAAAATAACAACAGCAAAATCTTAATTGCCATTAACTGAATACTTACTGTACATAGGCAAGCGCTCGGCATACTATAAGAATTCTTTCTCGTTTTAACCCTACAGCAACTGTGAGTTAGGAATATTTTATTCTCCTCTTTTACAGGATTCTGAAAGAACAAGCCAATTGCTCCAGTGGCATGGAGAATCAGGATGCAGGCTCAGATCTGCCCAATTTCGCTACCCTGGACATTGCCTAAGGAAGCAGGCTTGGCTGGAGGCAGGATGTGTGGTCTGAGTGGGAGAATGAGTTTGTCTTGGATTCAGGAGACCAATGTTAAATCTAACAGCCTTAACAATCACACATGCAAAGACAACGATTCTCATTTAGGCAGCTTCTCCTAAATGCCAGGTGTTAAGCTTGGGATTTACAGCAGTTCTGAGGAGCAGATATTGTGGAATTTTTATTTTATGGACATGGAAATTAAAGTTTGGGGAAGCAGAGAGATCTCTTTGGGGCTCAAGTAAGTGGCGGAACCTGAGTGGCAGTCCTGGGAGGCTCCCAATCCGGCATCCACCCTAGTATGCACACTGCACCAATGGCCAAGGAATGCATGAGGGCCTCTGTGCCCTAACCAGGCCAGCCTCACATCATACCATGGTCTTTACCAAGATTCAACGTCAAAGCTGGGTGTGCTGGCACACTCCTGTAATGCCAGTACTTGGGAGGCTAGAAGAGGAGGATCACAGGCCGGAGGCCACCCTGAGCAACTTAGTGAGACTCTGTTTCAAAATAAAAAATAAAATAGGAGCCAGGCGTGGTAGCACATGCTTGTAATCCCATAATTTGGGAGGCTGAGACCAGAAGATTATGGTTCGCGAACAGCCTCAGTTACTTAGTGAGGCCCTTTGCAACTCAGTGCGACCCTATTTCAAAATTAAAAAGACTAAAAAAAAAAAAGGGCTGGGATGTGCCACCATGCCCAGCTTTGATGTTGAATCTTGGTAAAGACCATGATATGATGTGAGGCTGGCCTGGTTAGAGCACAGAGGCCCTCATGCTGGGGGTGTAGCTCCGAGGTAGAATGCCCCTGGGTTCCATCCTCAGCTCCCTCCCCCCAAAAATAGGGCTGGGGTAGAGGTAGAATGCCCCTGGGTTCAATCTCTAGCAACACACACACACACACACACACACACACACACACACACACACACTAGGGCTGGGGTAGAGGTAGAGTGCCCCTGGGTTCAATCTCTAGTAACACACACACACACACACACACACACACACACACACTAGGGCTGGGGTAGAATGCCCCTGGGTTCAATCTCTAGTCACACACACAGACACACACACACACACACAGACACACACTCTGCCTCGGGAATTAACACAGAGCACCTCTGGACTAGATGTTCCATGGAAAAATTCAATGGTCAGAAGTTTGCAAACGCTGCCTACCACCCCTCCCCTGCCCAGAGAGTCGGTTCTGATTCTAAAAGTTGAGAAGTTCTGCAGAAAAACAAAAAACAACAACCAAAAAATAAAAAAAGGAAAAGAAAGAGAAAACAAAACCCTGAGCCTTCATTTGGCTCAAGACGCCCCCAATTCATTAGAATCACAGGCTGCTTTCTCCCTTTGTCAGTTAACTGCACTGTGTAGCATTCTTTCAGAAACGAGCCACGCTGGGGCTACTTTCTGAAACTAACCCAAATGCACACTTTCTTCCCCCTGTAAGAATGATCAAGCCCTTTGTTGCTGACATTTATTTTGCTTTCTCTCGAGAAAACAAGCAGTAAAAATAAATAAATAAAAAACGAGCGGCAATAAACCAGTGTGCCTTCCCAAGCCTCTGGCTCCGTCCGCACCCCAACCCTGTCCAACCCCATTCCATTCCCCACCCTCTCCCCTTAGGGCTGTTCTCCAGCTACACAGGGCAGTTGGGGACCACAGCTTGCCAGGCACGGCTGACCCGCACCCCCACCTCTCACAGGCAGGAGCGAGCCCGAGGCCTCATAGGAAAGCCCTCGATTTCAGAGAAACACTGCAAGTTTCCTGAGACTTCAACTCCCACGCCCAGTGGGTTAGGCCGCACTCTAAGATGCCCCCATGGTGGTGGTGCTGCTGGTGGTGGTATAGGGGGAGATTACCAACATTTTCTTTAAATTTTCCCGAGTAGTTTATGTGCCTTTTTGACTTCTCTTTTTGCTCATTTTTCAGTTTCTAACTTTATAGGACAAAATCGCAGCACTTGCATTCTAAAAAGGAGGAGGAGAGGGAGAAGGGAGAGAGGAGAAGGAAGCAGGATGGGGAGGAGGAGGGAAGGGAGGAAGAGGAAGGAAGAGGAGAAGGAGAGGAAAGGCCCCCCAGGGAAGGCGCCTGGCGAGCTGGCCCTGTAAACCTGGCTGGCGGCCGCGCTGCTCACCCACTCGGAAGATGAGGTCGTCCTCGATGGGGTTGTCTTTCCGCTTGCCGGTGCTGTACATGCTGGCCGGCCTTTTCACGGCTTTCTGCTTGACGTGGCCGCTGCCCGGGGACTTGACGCGCCGCTTCACGCCCTCGGTGGTGGGCGACACGTCGGCCGAGCGGATCACCTTCAGTTTGAACGGGCTGCCCCTGATGTGCTGGTCGTAGAGCCGCAGGGACAGGGTGAAGTCGCCCTCCTTCTGCACCGTGTACAGGAACTCGTAGGTGCCGTTCTTGTTGTCCAGGATCTCGCCGTCCGCCACGCTGCCGTCGGGGGTGCTGAGCTCCGCCGTGAGGTAGGCGTTGCCGGTCTTGCACAGCTCGCCGTCCTTGTCTTTGGTGGTGATGGTCACGGACATGGGCTGCCCGATGATGGTCTGCCGCAGCCCCTCGCCCGTGGCCACCGTCTCCGAGGCCACGGCGTTGGTGGTCAGGATGGTGCCCAGGTTGTGGATGGACTTCTTGAGGCCCTCGGTCTCCACGATGAAGTCCAGCTGGTCGTTCTCGCGCGGGTGCAGGGGGAAGTCCTGGTCGGCCAGGTCTTTCAGCTTCTCGCTCATCTGCTTCTTCACCAGCAGCACCTCGGTTTCGGTGCCATGGTTCAGGGCCTGCGCCGTGAAGTTGCTGCAGCTCTTAATACTCTCTTGGCCCTGGAGCAGAGTGTCCAGCTGCGACTGGAGCACCTGCAGGGACATGGGAGGCCGGTGAGCGCTTCCGACGGCCGGGCAGCTCTGCAGAGGGACGCCTGCCAGGCCCAGGCCCGCCCTCCTCCCCCCAGCGGGCATCTCAAGTGACGCTTCGTTTAACCCAGTGAACCCAGTGCTGATGCAAAATCCTAAAGTGCATCCCAGTACCCTTTGGAGATTTCCCTCTGCCTCGCCCTGTCCCATCACCCACACGTCTATTTCTTAGGTCATGCTTTCACAGAGGTAAACAGAGAGAAGTGTCCCTACCGAGGGCGTGAGGATCAAATCGCCCTGCCTGACATCTGAAATACCCATTACTCAGGATCCTTCCCAGGGTTCAAAGCTCCCCCACCACCACAAAAAGGAACAGAAACCAGAGACGGAAAGTCTCCGCACCTGAACACCGGAAGGCTTCATCCTGGCTTTGGTGAGCAGGCCAGCAGAGCTAAACAAAGCCTGCAGTCAGTGTTCACTTGAAGTTGACTAACAGGTTGGTGTGCATGACAGAGCAATTAGGAGACTATTCCACATTATAATTAAGGAGGGAAAGCAATCTGGTTTAACCCTAAACTCTGAAAGCATTACCTGATGTGCAACCTCGCCTTTTGTCAAATTATAAAACTGGTACTTAAGGTCACAGAATCATACAGTTTTACTGAATACACGGGGACAGGGGGGAAGCTGGATATCCTATTGCCTGAAAATTCAGTTTACTATACAACTGTGATGCTTAGGGACCTTTTCAGTCCCCTCTGCTGCTATTAGAACCCAAGAAGCCGGTGCCATGTAGGGCCCCGGTCTGGCATCTCTTACAGAAGATATATACAGGCACATTCAAGTCTTACTTTGTGCTTGAGGCCATAGTTGACCTCCAGTTCCATAAGCAGCACGCTCTTTCGCACATTTAGAGTCTTCTGGAGCTCATCGAAGGTAGAATGGATGTCATCCACGATGCTGGCCTTTTGGTTGGTTAACTGGTGGATGATTTCTGAGATGAACTGAAGAGCAGAATCGATTTCTGGGAGCCTGCAGGATAATTGTTCAATCATTATTCAATATCAACCCAGAAACACCCCAAAGTCTCTCCAATCATGCTATTTTATCAAAAAACAACACATCTTTCTACGCCTTTCACCATCTTTAAAAGTAATAATGGAAGGAGAGGACGAGTGAGACTTAGAGGTTACAACATCTATTTCAGTCTACCTTCTGATCTTAATAATTGATAGTACAAAGACTTGAAGCTCTCTGGAAGCCGTAATAGCCAAATAATTCTTTGTTGCAAGGTCTGTCTTGTGCATTGCAGGATTTTTAACAGCATACTGTCCTCTGCTGAAGCCCACAGCACCCTTCCACACAGCTGTGATAGCAAAAATGATTTTGCCCACTGCCAGATACACCCAGGGGGCAGAGATGAGGGAGAGAGAATCACCCACAATTGAGAACCACTGTTCTAAATATATGGCTGTACCTTTTCCCCCAACCACAGGGAAACTTATCCAAGCTCACCGTTTCCAAGTTCTTTTAATTAGCATTGGAACAACTATATGTTTCTCCCTACAACTACTGACTCAGTAAGAGATTTGCTATGTTGTCTGCTTCTCAGCTGGCTGTCAATTAACTTCCTCTCTTACATCTTACTCTGTTCCTCAAGTCCATGCCAAAGAAAGAACTTGGAAGCAGGGAAGCTTGAGGAAAATCAAGTGGTCACGGTTCTATACCATTTTTCAGGGCTCAAGCACAAAGAAGCCATCCACAGCCACAACGGGCCTGGACGTCTGTCAAAAACAGCAACTCAGGAGCTCCTCCGAGGGCCTGGTTTCAGGCATGAATTTCAGAGACCTCCTGAGAGCATCTTTCTTGAGTGTACTTGAAATCTTTTAATCTTCCAAAGACACTGAAACAAGATGCGCTACTCAGTAACATCGGGCAGCTGGACTTTTACCAAGGGGCAAGAGAGATCTTCATCACTCACTAGTTTATGACGATCGACCTATCATCAAAGGAGAATTTATTTATTTATTTATTTATTATGACGATCGACCTATCATCAAAGGAGAATTTATTTATTTATTTATTTATTTATTATGACGATCGACCTATCATCAAAGGAGAATTTATTTATGACCTCGAAGGGTAACATGAACTCATTATTCAGTAAGAGAGCAGGACTCATGCACCGGGCACGGTGGCCGGCCGGGAAGCCTGGTGGCGGGTGCCGCACCTTTTGTTGACGGCGTCCAGCTGGACCTGGAGTGAGGCCTTGTGTTGCTCCACCACGTCCTTGAGTGGGACTGTGGGGTGCTCCGCGTGCTCCCCCTCCGTGCACTCTCGACACATGGCGGTCTCACAGGACTGGCAATAAAATTCCATCACCTGTGGGAAACAAGAGAACCGTTCCTGGTTGAGGGCCACCAAGTGAGAGCTGACTCTGCGGGAAGCAGTTTCCTTGAATTCACTCAAGTCCCACAGCCACCCCAGGATGCTGGCATTATTATGTCCAGCTTCATGGCAGAAAAAGGAAGAATGAACTTTTATGTGACAGATCGCAGGCAGAGGTGTGTCTGACTACAAAGTCACTACTATTTCTTTGGGCAACCAGGCACTCGGGTGAAACTGTGTAAGGCTGTGGTTCTCAAACGTTTTGGTCTTGGGACCTCTTTAAACTCTTTATATGGAGTACTCCAAAGGAGCTTTTTTTTGTCTGTGGATTGTCTTATACCTACTTGCAAGATTAAAAATTGAAATTGAAGCCAGGCATGGTGGCACATGCTTGTAATCCTAGCATTTGGGAGGCTGAGACAAGAAGATCCAGGTTCGCGGACAGCCTTAGCTACTTAGTGAGGCCCTTTGCAACTCAGTGAGACCCTGTTTCAAAATAAAGAATAAAAAAGAGGGCTGGGGGTGTAGCTTGGAGGTAGAATGCCCCTGGGTTCCATCCCCAGCATCACACACACACACATACACACACACACACACACACACACACACTGAAACAAAGGCCAGGTATGTTGGCATATGCTTATAATACCAACACCTAGGAGGTTAAAACAGGAGAAGGCTAGCTGCAGAACCTTACTGAGACCCCTTCAGAACTTAGAAAAAAATAAAAAGGGTTGGGGGTGTAGTTCTGAGGTAGAATGACAGTGGGTTCAATCTCCAGTACCAAAAAAAAAAAAAAAAAAACTGTGAAAAATTTCAAGTATTTGTTAGCTTATTAAAAGCAATTGTAAGCCAAGCGTGGTGGCGCACGCTTGTAATCCCAGCATTCAGGAGGCTGAGACCGGTGGATCGTTGTTTGCGGACAGCCTCAGCTACTTAGTGAGACCCTCTGCAACTTAGTGAGACCCTGTTTCAAAATAAAGAATAAAAAATAGGGCAGGGGTGAGTTTGAAGGTCAAATGCCCCTGGGTTCCACCCCCAGACCCGCAAAAAAAAAAAAAAAAAAAAAAGCAATTGTAAGTCTGTTTAAATATTAATGTGAATAACGTAACACATAAAAAAACAACAACTGCAAAACAAAATTTTGTGAGAAGAATGACATTGTTTTTCAAAAAAATCTCTACCATGTCAGATTGAACAGAAGACCACTGGATTCTGAGACTTGCTTCTGCATTTGATATGGTCTGGGTCTGGACCATCCCCCAAAGGCTCGAGTGCTGAAAGTGTAGTCCCCACTCAGTGAGGTTGGACAGAGGTGGGATTTAAGGCAGTGCTGCCTCCTGAGGGCTCTGATCTCATCAGTAGAACTGAATGGATGACTGGGAGGTGGGACCCGGTTGGAGGAAGTAGGTCAGCGGGGGCGTGCCCTGGAATGGTTTATCTTTACCCCAGCTTCTTTTCTCTCTCTACTGAGCAGCTCTCCTCTGCCACACCCTTTGGCCGTGATGACCTGGCTCACCTCAGGCCCACGGCAATGGCGCCAGCCAACCATGGACTGAGACCTGAGACCATGAGCCAAAAGGAACTTTCCCTCTAAGTTGTTCTTATTGGGTATTTTAGTCAGGACAACGCAAAGCTAGCGCAACATTTGTTCTGTTGTGATAGCACACGTTACACAGCCTCTTGAAACTTCCACTGTATACTTTTGAGCGGATGATAGTGAAAAAAGCAATACCCTTGCATTACTGTACCATGAACACAGTATTGACCTGTGGACCACTTGAAAGGGTCTTGGGACCCACAAAAGTTCCTGGACCACACTTTGAAAGTCGATACTGTTTGGATCAGAGATGGGCAGGACCAAGCAGTTTGCATCCTAACTCAAATTACTTACGCTTCAACTTAAGTTTCTTTTTTTTTTTTTTTTTTTTTTTTGGTGGTACTGGGGTTCCTGGAAGCCCTTCTACCTCCGGGATACACTTCCACGGGCTACACTCCCAGACCTATTTTATATTTTTTATTTGGAAACAGGGTCTCTTAAGCCAGCATGGCTGGCTCCGAACCAGCGCGATCCTCCTGTCTCCGCCTCCCAAGCGCGGGGATTACAAGCGTGCACCACCACGCCCGGCTCAACTTAAGTTTCAACTTCTGCCTCTGTCAAATGGAGGCTCTAATAGAAACCTCTTTTGTTGAGCCGCTATGAGGATTGAGTAGGTTCGTTTGCACAAAGAACTTGATGCCCTGCATTGGCTCAGAATTTGCATTTAATAAGCAGTAGCTGGTGTGCTGAGGACCATGATGTTATCTGCTTACCTGAAAATGAAACCACCTTATCCTGATTATGATGAACTCTCAGTAATGATATAACATGAAACCTGGCAGTTACTTTCATTGTGAGACACTCTCCTACTCTCTCAGCCACAAATAACGCCCTCCAGTTTGGAATCCCCAAAGCACTTTTTGGGAAGAGCTTTTTCTCCTAAAGTATTAAAAACATAAATTCTGATACAGCTTGATGAATTTTCATAGTGCTGAATGCATCCACCGAGCACTTTTATTTAGAACCTACTTAGGGAATATTTCTAAGGTTTTAAATTTCTGAGTATAAGAACCCACCCGCCTAGGGCCTAGATAATGCCTTGCATATAATGGATACATAACACTGTGGAATGGATGAATGAGAGGAGGGCATTACGTATGAGTGGCAGGTGTTAGAGCAAGCCAAAAGGTATCTCCTTCCTTGTTAAGACTCTTTAACTTACATAGTGCTTTCTGGAGCTGAGTCTCCCAGGAATGTAACACTCAATTTGCTGATGCTATTTTGGAAACAATCTTTCCCCGTGAACCAGATTCAGATAAAAATCCTTCAAACCATCTCCAAGATAAGTTTAGATTTCACAAGGCATCATAGCTTAAAGTTGGCACACAGAACCAGGTGTGGTGGCTTACACCTGTAATCTCAGTCTTGAGAGGCTGAGACGGGAGGATTATGGATTTGAGGTCAGTCTCAGCAATTTAGCAAGATCCTCAGTAACTTGGCGAGTTGGAGCTGATATGGGCTGAGGGAGGATGACATTTAATAGGGCCTATTCAATCCACTGGCACACTTCTCTGTCACTCAGTGTTGAGGCTGAGTTTCCACACCGTCCTGGGGGAAGGGATCATGGGCTCATGTTTGGAATGGGTCTGGGCGAAAGGTAAGCTTTATTTGGGAATCAGTGTCCATACTGTATTTAGAAGTCAGAAGTACTCTACCCCGTTACTCTCATTTTTCTGATCTGAGTTGAAGTTTCTCAGTGAGATGACAAGAATACTAATAAGAAGAAAGAAACAAATAGAAAGTAATATAAAGTCATGAAAAATGTAAAAATATTTTATGAGAAACACAAATCTATACACACAAAAATCTTAATTGTTTTTTTTTTTGTGTGTGTGGGACTGGGGATGGAACCCAGGGGCTTTCTACCTCCGTGCTATACTCCCAGACCTATTTTATATTTTATTTGTAAACAGGGTCTCACTGAGTTGCTGAGAGCCTCACTAAGGCTTTGAACACGAGCGATCCCCCCTTCTCCAGCCTCCCTAGTACTGGGATTATAAGCGTGCACCACTAAGCCCAGCTTGAAAATTTTTCATGTAAGGCCGGGCATGGTGGCGCACGCTTGTAATCCCCGCGCTTGGGAGGCAGAGACAGGAGGATCGCGCAGGTTCGAAGCCAGCCGCGCGCGCTGGCTTAGGAGACCCTGTTTCCAAATAAAAACGTAAAAATAGGTCTGGGAGTGTAGCCCGGAGGTAGAAGGGCTTCCAGGAACCCCAGTACCACCAAAAAAAAAAAAAAAAAAAAAAAAAAATTCATGTAAGTAACTGATGGAGATCCAACTCAAGACACCTGATAACAAAACTTTCATAAGACACGGCCGCATGTGGTGGCGCACGCTTGTCATCCCCGCGCTGGGGAGGCGGAGACAGGTGGATCGCGCATGTTCAAAGCCAGCCGCGCTGGCTTAAGAGACCCTGTTTCCAAATAAAAAAGCATAAAAAAAAAAAAATGGCTCTGGGAGCGTAGCCCGGAGGTAGAAGGATTTCCAGGAACCCCAGTACCACAAAAAAAAAAAAAAAAAAAAAAAACCCAAGAAAACAAAAAACAAAAAAAACTTTCGTAAGACAAAGACAAAGAGAATCTTGAAAGCAGCAAGAGAGAAAAGACTCATCCTATACAAGGGAGCCGGGTGGCTAATTTAATTCCACACACAACAGATGTGAGACAAAAGTTTGTAACTGACAAAGGAGGACAGCATGTTAAGTGACTGCAAGGTCATTATGTAATTAAGAAAAAAACAAAAAACTAGTTGGAGTGACCAAGAAAAAAAAGAGAAGCCTCAAATTACTAAAATCAGGAAGAAAAGTTGGAGATTACTATTAATAACATAGAAATGCAATTTACAACAGAATACCACAAATAGCTGTATGCCAATAAATTGAATAGCCTAAATGAAATGGACAAATTCCTAGAAATTCACAAACTAGAAGGCCGGGCGTGGTGCACACACTTGTAATCCCAGCATTCGGGAGGCTGAGACAGGAGGATCGCGATTTGCGGACAGCCTCAGCTACTTAACAAGGTCCTCTGCAACTCAGTGAGACCCTGTTTCAAAACTAAAAAGACTAAAAAATAGGGTTTGGGGTGTAGCTCGGAGGTACAATGCCTCTGGGTTCCATCCCTGGTACCGCAAAAAAGGAAAAAAAGAAATACACAAACTACCAAAGATGGTTGAAAGAAAAAATAGAAAGACTGAACAAAGAAAAATAGAAAATAGAAAGTCTGTACAGACTTACAACAAAGAAAAGATCAGGACCAAATAGCTTCACTGGTGAATTCTACCAAATTCATTCATTCATTCATTCATTCAGACGAGATCTCACTAAATTGTTGAGGCTGGCCTTGAACTAAAGATCCTTTTACCTCAGCCTCCAGAATATCTAGGATTATAGGTGTGTACCACCACTACACCCAACTTTCTACCAAACACTTTTATTTATTTATTTATTTATTTATTTATTTATTTATTTGCTGTACTAGGGATGGAACCCAGGGGCATTCTACCTTTGAGCTACACTCCAAGTCCTATTTTTTTATTCTTTGTTTGGAAACAAGATCTCACTGAGTTGCAAAGAACCTCACTAAGTAGCTGAGGCTGGCCACGAACCCCGTTCCTCTTGTCTCAGCCTCTCAGATGCTGGGATTACAAGCATGTGCCACCATACCGGGCCAAATACTTACTTTTAAATTAATTAGTATTTTTGTGGAACTGAGGATTTAACCTAGGGTCATCCTATCTCCAAACTACATCCTCAGACCCATTTTTAATGTTTCTTTTGAAACAGGTCTCACTAAGTTACCATGTACAGGCTTGAACCCGCAATGTTCCTGTCTCAGCCTCCCAAGTACTGGAATTACACTTGCGTGTTATCATGCCTGACTTTACCGAACATTTAAATAATAATATCCTTCTAAAACTCTTAAGAAAATAGAAGAAACACTTCCTAACTCATTCTATTGAGAGAATATTTCCCTGACACAAAGGCCAATATCCCTTATAAGTACAAATTATAAAAATCCGAAGCAAAATGCTGACCAAAGGAATTCAGCTACATGTTTAAAAAATATATATATAATAAGCAGAGCTGGGCATAGTTGCGCACGCTTGTAATCCCAGCATTTGGGAGGCTGAGATGGGAGGATTGCTGTTCGCGGACAGCCTCAGCTACTTAGTGAGGCCCTTTGCAACTCAGTGAGACCCTGTTTCAAAATATAGAATAAAAAAGAGGGCTGGTGGTATAGCTCAGAGGTAGAATGCCCCTGGGTTCCATCCCTAGTACCGCAAAAAAACCCAAAATTTATATATATAAAAAAAGATTATATGCCGGGCGTGGTGGCGCACGCTTGTAATCCCCGCGCTTGGGAGGCGGAGACAGGAGGATCGCACAGGTTCGAAGCCAGCCGCGCTGGCGTAAGAGACCCTGTTTCAAAAATATAAAATAGGTCTGGGAGTGTAGCCCGGAGGAAGAAGGGCTTCCAGGAACCCCAGTACAAAAAAAAAAAAAAAAAGATTATACACCATGAGCAAGTGGGATTTATCTAGGAGAGCAGAGTGGTTCACATATGAAATTCACTACATGTAGAATATGATGTTAGTAGAAAGAAGTGACTACTTAATGGTCTATAGTTTCTTTGGGGGAGGAGCAATGAAGATGTTCTGGAATTAGATAGTGGTGATGCTTATACAACTTTATGACTATACTAAAAACCACTACTTATATGCTTAGAATTACTGTACAATTGTATGTACTACAATTATAAATTATCAAAATGCTGAATGCGATGGTATGTGAATTTTGCCACCAAATAAAACTGATTTCAGCTTCGAGGAAACAGCAGCAGGCCACTGTCCCCAGTTCAATATCCTGTGTCTTGGAAGCAAAAACCCTGAAATCATTTTGAAGTGTCAACAGCTAGTGATTTGCAAATGCCTGCGCTTGGGCTCTGCCAGCTGGGGCTCCAGCTGAGAGCTGATTGTGTGAAGTGTGCAACTTAGCTGAGCGCGTCCATCTCGCCCATCCCCTGTGAGACGATGCCATCGCTGGGGCCAGAGGCCGGCGAGCTCGTTGGTACTGACAGGTAGCCACGTCTGTGCACGTCAGGACAGACCGGCAGGGCCATGAGCATCCCAACTTGGAAACGAATGGCCAGGGTCTCGCAGCCAACCAGAGGCTCCCAGGAGGGTCCTGACAGTCGACCTTGGAGGGGAAACTGGGGACTTATTAGTGACAGAGCATTCTTTAGGAGGAGATTTTTTTGAATCTCTCGACATCCTCTTTAGTAGGGCACCTATTTCCTGGTCATCGGTGTACCCGGGATCCAGAGGCAGGAGTTCTTGTCGGCTTTCACTGCAAAGGCCTCTTAGATCACTGACCATTATTCCTCCTTTTCTTTTGTGTTTGGACACCACGGTGGCAGTTTAATTAGAAGACAGAGTGTCCCAGCACTTAAAGCAGATGACAGGCTTTCATCTACATGTGTTAATCAGCACCAGGCCGTTATGACAGCAACATCCTGCTTGCCTGTTAATTACCCGATTTTATTAACCTTCAGACGCTTGACTTGTTTTTAAAGATTTACCCATGGCAATTAACTGCAGCAATTTATCTCGAGTATTGCATGCATTTGGCTTGAATATGCAATGAGGACCCCTGTTTCAAAGCAGCAGCACTGAGCGCCTATAATCTATGATTTAACAATAGAATGATTTAAGACACATGCTAATTTTCCAAAGCCTCTTGTCACTTTATAATTTTTATGGTTCCAAAGGATCATAATGGCTCAGCATAGGGGAAAGTGCTCAAAATCTTTCTTTCTTCCTTTCTCTACTCCTCCCTCCCTTTATTCTTTCTTTCTCCTCCCCCCGCCCACTTTAAATAGTTTCATTCCCCCTTAAGAAGGATCAAACTGTAGATAGGTGATTTTTTTTTTTTTTTTTTTTTTTTGGTACTAGGAATAGATCCCAGGGGCATTCAATCTCTGAGTGGCACCTCCAGATACCCTTTTTTGGCATCACTGGGGATGGAACCCAGGGGCATTCTACCTCTGAGCCCTATTTTTTTAATTCTTTACTTTGAAACAGGGTCTTACTGAGTTGCAGAGGACCTCACTAAACGGCTGAGGCTGCCCATGAACTGCGATCCTCCTGTCTCAGCCTCCGAAATGCTGGGATTACTTTTTTTTTTTTTTTTTTTTTTGGTGGTAACTGGGGTTCCTGGAAACCCTTCTACTTCCGGGATACTCCCAGACCCATTTTATACTTTTTTTTAGAATTTGGAAACAGGGTCTCTTAAGCCAGCACAGCTGGCTTCGAACCTGTGCAATCCTCCTGTCTCTGCCTCCCAAGGGAGGGGATTACAAGCGTTTTTTATGTGACTTGGTGAGATGTATTTGGTAGAAAGAAGGACTCTAAAGAATCTAAAGGATTCTTTAACTTTGCTGGAATTAGCATCTTTGGGAGTGTTTCGGCTTAGCAAGCATCATAAGGTCTCTGTTGCTGAGGCGTGCTCTAGAAATATCTTTGGGAATTTTTTTCTAATTTGTCCTTTAGGCAGTGATAATGGGTTTCTTTTTTCAAAGTTTTCCTGAGATGAGTAGTGCTATTTTATGAAAGTTCATAGTAACTTTGTCTATTCTGCACAAAATACCCATCTCCTTTCTATACTGTATTCTCTTTCTTCCTTCCTTCCTTCCTTCCTTCCTTCCTTCCTTCCTTCCTTCCTTTCTTTCTTTCTTTTCTTCTTTTTCTTTTTTTGCAGTACTGGGGATGGAACCCAGGGGCATTCTACCTCCGAGCTATACCACCAGCCCTCTTTTTTATTCTATATTTTGAAACAGGGTCTATCTCACTGAGTTGCAAAGGGCCTCCCTTAGTAGCTGAGGCTGTCCGTGAACTGTGATCCTCCTGTCTCAGCCTCCCAAATGCTGGGATTATAAGCATGCACCACCATGCCTGGCCTATAATTTCTATTCTGGACTCCTACAAGTTAAAAAACAAACAAAATTCTAATCATGCAAATTAGTCGTGTAGATCAGCATACGTGTCAATTGTTTTGAAACTATTAATTTGGGGCTGGGATATAGCTCAGAGGTAGAGTGTGCATTTAGTATCTGAAGTCCTGGAGTGATTGCCAATAACCCTTTCTCAATCAGTTTTAATGACTCCCAACAATAAGTATCTGGACTTATCACAATTGATAAATGCCCCTAATAGTATACCTTTAGGTTATTTTTTTTTTACCCCTAATAGTATACCTTTAGGTTATTTTTTATTTTTCTTATAAGAATTACAAGCTGAGTATGGTGGCTCATGCCTGAAATCTCAGTACTTGGGAGGCTAGGATAGGAGGAGATTGCAGAGTTGAGGCTAACCTCAGCAACCAAATGAGACCCTCGGCAATGCAGTGAGGTCCTGCTTCAAAATAAAAAATAAAAATAGGGCTGGGGGTTATAGTTCAGAGGTAGTGGGTTCAATCCCCACTAACACACACACACACACACACACACACACACACACACACCCCTAACATTCTTTTGTGTTTTTGTTTTACTTTTTTTGTGATGTTGGGATTGAACCCAGGGCCTTGTGTGTGATAGACAGGCACTTGTACTCACCACTGAGCTACAGCCCCAGGCCCACAACTACTATTCAGATGTTATTCATATCTAGTTATTTCCTTAAAACATTCCTATTAGTGGTATTACTAGATTAAAAAGTGAAAGGTGATATAAAACGCTCGTTACACTTTGCCAAATTAACATCAAACTTCTGAAGAGCAATTTGCCCTCCTACCCACAGCATATTAAAAATGTCTCCACATGCATATCCTCAGCAGCACTGGTTATTGTCTTTTTGGAAAATGTAGCTAATTTGAGAAGATTTGGTTATCTGTGACACTGACACCTTTTAAACATACATGTATCCTTATTTACCTCCTGTAACTCCTCGGGGATATTATAAGTTCCTGGCTCATTTTCCTTTGTGATAGTCATATTTTTCATAACTCGCAGGTGCTCTTACACATTAAGAATTTGCAAGCCAGGCGTGGTGGCACAGGCTTGTAATCTCAGCATTCAGGAGGCTGAAACTGGAGGATCGCGGTTCGCGGACAGCCTCAGCTACTTAGTGGGGCCCTCTGCAACTCAGTGAGACCCTGTTTCAAAATAAAGAATAAGCCGGGCGTGGTGGCGCATGCTTGTAATCCCCGCGTTTGGGAGGCAGAGACAGGAGGATCGGGCAGGTTTGAAGCCAGCCTTGCTGGATTGAGAGACCCTGTTTCCAATAAAAAAAAATATATAAAAAAATAGGTCTGGGAGTGTAGCCCTGAGGTAGAAGAGTTTCTAGGAACCCCAGTACCACTAAAAAAAAGGGCAGGGGATGTGGCTCGGAGGTCAAATGCCCCTGGGTTTCATCCCCAGACCTGCAAAAAAAAAAAAAAAAAAAAAGAATTTGCAATGCTGGGGATGTAGCTGCAAGGTGGAGTACCTGCCTAGCACCTGTGAGGCCCTGGGCTTAATCCCCACCTCCAAAAAAAAAAAAAAAAAAAAAAAAAAAGAAGAAGAAGAAGAAGAAGAAGAAGAAGAAGAAGGAGGAGGAGGAGGAGGAGGAGGAGGAAGAACTTGCTGGGGTATTTTAATTAAGAATTCTGCCAGGTACAGTGCCACATGCCTATAATTCCAGTACTTGAGAGACTGAACAAGTGGATTGCAGGTTCGAAGCCAGCTTTGGCAATTTAGTGAGCTCCTTGTTTCAAAATAAAAAAATAAAGAGAGCTGAGGGTGTAGCTCAGAGGTAGGATGCCCCTGGGGGCTCAATCCCCAGTAACCCCCCTCACACACACTTTTTTGTTGTTGTTGTTTTGTTTTGTTTTTTTGCAGGTCTGGGGCTGGAACCCAGAGGCATTTGACCTCTGAGCTACACCCCTGCCCAATTTTTTATTCTTTATTTTGAAACAGGGTCTCACTGAGTTGCAAAGGGCCTCACTAAGTAGCTGAGGCTGTCCGCGAACCGCGATCCTCCGGTTTCAGCCTCCCGAATGCTGGGATTTCAAGCGTGCACCACCACGCCTGGCTCACACACACGTTTTAATGCTTTCACTTGCGATGGAATTTGAGCCCCATGTTTTCTTGATGGTGGATTGTGAGGCTGGTCACCATCTTTCCTACACACCTTTCCAGGCCCCTCGCAGTCACCCTCCTGCTGCCTCTCCCACCCGCGGGCTCCCCCAGCTGTGAGCTCCAGCTGCCCCAGTCACTTCTGGGTCCGAACACTTTCTTACTTTGCTTATTGATACTGGTCCAAATTCAGAACAGTGTCTAGAGTCGGTTTCCTAACCTTTCTAAAACCTCCCTGCCCTGTCAGGTCTACAGGAGCCCCTCTCATACTGACAGAAAGGCCTCCCCAGAGCTGATATGGAGAATGTGAGCGCCAGAAAGGCACTCAGCGTTCATGACCAGCAAGCATGAGAAAGGTCGCGAGAAGAATGCTCACACTGCTTTTTTTTTTTTAATGGTACTAGGGCTGGAACCCAGGGGCATTCTACCTCCCAGCTACACCCCCAGCCCTATTTTTTAATTCTTTATTTTGAAACAGGGTCTCACTGAGTTGCAGAGGGCCTCACTAAGTAGCTGAGGCTGGCTGAAAGCCCAGATCCTCCTGTCTCAGCCTCCCAAATGCTGGGATTACGAGTGTGCGCCACCACGGCTGGCTCTCACGCTGCTTTGAAGACACCCTTTACCAAGGGGACAGTTACTCTTAGAGTAGGATGCATGGAACATCTGATAGCTGTTAACAGCTGTATCTCTGGGATGTAGCACTTGTTTAACACGATAAACCAATGTGGCCTTGTGTGGCCTATGAAAAAGCTCTGGATGCTATTTCTTCCAGGTCTAACTTTTATGATATGTCAACGAGCTTTGTGACTTAAAGCTGTTCAAGCCTGGGGTTCTTCAACGATAAAGAAAGGTAACTAACGTCCACTCTGCAGAGACTGTCTGAGGAGCTAAGTCCGTAGTGATTGGCTTTGGTGCATGGGATACTGTACTTGGTGCCTCTTGTGTAACAAACCGGGTCCCCTCCCACTTGGCAGTCACATTTGAGAGGAGATGATGGCGGGTACTGGTGTAAGAGGCGGCCTGGCTGGGAGGCTGCAGCCGGGCAAGGCTGCTCTAGGCAAGAGACAGTGGCGCTGAGAGTTCAAGGGTAGGAATGAGCTGGCCATATAAAGACAGAATGAAGGACATTCCAGGCAGAAGGAACCAGACAACGAGGCTTGAGGTATGAAAGCATTTGGTAAGTCCTAGGAGCCAGGGAGTCTTTGGCACAGAGGGCAGAGATGTCATGAGATGAGGTCAGCAGAGTATAGCTGATAATAGTTGCTTAGCTGCAACAATTATTGGTTTTATTATATGTGGGGCTATTTATTTACTTATTTATGTATATATTATTTTGTGGTACTCGGGGTGGAATCCAGGGCATTCAACCTCCAAGCTATATCCCCAGCTCTATTTTTTATTCCTTTTTTTTTTTTTTTTTTTTTGGTGGTATTTGGGGTGGAACCAAGGGGCTTTCTACCTCCAGGCTATACTCCCAGGCCTATTTTATACTTTATTTGGAAACAGGGTCTCACTAAATTGCTGAGAGCTTCACTAAGTAGCTGAGGCTGGCTTCAAACCTGTGCGATCCTCCTGTCTCAACCTCCCAAGCGCCGGGATTACAAGCGTGCGCCACCACACATGGCTCTTTTATTCCTTATTTATTTTTAGTTTTAGTTTTTTTGGTGGTACTTGGGATGGAACCCTTCTACCTTCGGGCTACACTCGCAGACTTATTTTATATTTTTATTTGGAAACAGGGTCTCTTAAACCAGCGAGGCTGGCTTCGAACCTTCCCGATCCTCCTGTCTCTGCCTCTCAAGCGCGGGGATTACAAGTGTGAGCCACCAGGCCCAGATTTTATTCCTTATTTTGAAACAAGGTTTCACTAATTTGCAGAGGGCTGCACTGAGAAGCTACTCAGTACCCATGATCCTCCTGATCCTAAGTACTGAGATTATGAGCCACCACACCCGGCTATGTGGGGCTATTTATGATTAGCAGTTTCACCTATTTTTTTTTTTTTTTTTTTTTTTTGCAGGTCTGGGGATGGAACCCAGAGGCATTTGACCTCTGAGCTAAGCTATACCCCCTGCCCAACTTTTTATTCTTTTTATTTTGAAACAGGGTCTCACTGAATTGCAGAGGGCCTCACTAAGTAGCCGAGGCTGTCCGCGAACCGTGATCCTCCGGCCTCAGCCTCCCAAATGCTGGGATTACAAGCATGTGCCACCACACCCAGCTTTCACGTACTTTTAAAGTGACCAGGAAGCCGGGCATGGTGGTGCACACCTGTAATCCCAGTACTTAGGATACTGAGATGGGAGGATCCCATTTTTGAGGCCGGCCTCGGTACAGTTCAGAGATAGACTATCCCTGTGTTCAATCCCAAGTACCACCAAAAGTAAATGAAATAAAGCAAAACAAATAAAGTAGCCAATATATATGGGAAAAAGTGAATAAAACCAATAATTAGAAATTATATTAGGACTGGGGGTGTAACTCTGGTAGAGTATACAACTTGGCACACCAGAGGCTCTAGAGTCCATTCTCAGCACCAGTAATAATAACAATAATAATAATAATAATAATAATAATAATAATAATGATGATTTTGGAAGGTGACAGCAGGGAGGGACCCCAAGGCCCTGATCATGCTAAACAGGTGCTGTATCCCAAGCCCCTAAGAAATAACATTAATAGCTAACCTTTAGAGCTTACAACATGCTTTATGACATAAACATTTAATTTCCCCCATAATCCTCTATGTTAAATATTATGATGCATCCATTTTACAGAAGAGGAAATGAGACGCAAAGAGTTTAATAAACTTGTCAAAGCTGATGCAGGGAATAAGTTTAAGGATGGGATTTGAATACGGCAGTAGGACCAGACTGTGGGACGCCAGTCGGGCTCAGAGTCACAACACAATATTGCCTCTTCAGGTTACAGAATTAGAATGAATCGGTAATTTGATGATACACACAGGTCCTAGTGAGTTTATAATAGTTACCATTTTTACAAGTAGAAGGGACTGTGTTGGCAATTCATAATCTGCAATCTATGACCAAGGATTCACATAACTTCAAATTCTATTTATTATCCAGGACTAGGGTGTAAAGGAACATGAGAAAAATTTCCCTTACAAGAAAAATAAACAGCTCTAATTAATGAACATTTTAATACTTGCTCTTGGTTTACAGAATGTATCCATTATTAAATCTTTATCCATAATTTATGCCACAGATGTTTATGTGGGTCAAAGTATGTCCAGCTCACAAATAACTATTGACTTGCTCTCCTGAGGACACCAGCAACATGTGCTAAGCAGATACAATAATATGTATTCTATTATTTTAATAATTCGGATTGGAGAAACTGAGTAGAAAAATAGCCTAGAATCTGGTTAGGGAGAGAGAGAGGGAAGGAGAAAGGGAGGGAGGGGGGAGAGAGAGAGAGAGAGAGAGAGAGAGAGAGAGAGAGAGAGAGAAAGAGAGATATGGGTGAGGGGAAGGCTGGACATGGTGGCACGCCTGTAATCTCAGTACTTGGGAGGCTGAGACAGAATGATTCCAGGTTCATGGCTAGCCTTAGAAACTTAGTGAGGCCTTCTGCAACTTAACGAGACTCTTTAAAAAAAAAAATTTTTTTTTTTTTTTTAAATGAGGTTGGAGGTATAGTTCAGTAGCTCAGAGGTAAAATGCCCTGGGTTCAATTCCCCAGGTACAAAAAAAAAAAAAACAAAATCTGAGCGTGGTGGCCCACGCCTATAATCTCAGTACTTGGAGGCTGAGACAGGAGGCTTGCAGAATGAGGGCAGCTTTAGCAATCTCAGGTTTGAGGTCAGCCTCAGAAATTTAGTGAAACCCATAGGCCACCTAGTTGAGACCCTGTTTCAAAATAGAAAAATAAAAAAGGGCTGAGAGGAGCCGGGCGTGGTGGCACATGCTTGTATAATCCCAGTGCTTGGGAAGCTGAGACAGGAGGATCGCACAGGTTCAAAGCCAGCCTCAGCTACTTAGTGAGGCTCTCAGCAACTTAGTAAGACCCTATTTCCAAATAAAGTATAAAATATGTCTGGGAGTATAGCCCAGAGGTAGAAAGCCCCTGGGTTCCACCCCCAGTACCATTAAAAATAGCGGGGAGGGGGCTGAGGGAAGGAAGGAGCCTTGGAGGCAGAATGTTCCTGGGTTCCATCCCCAGCATCTCACCAGCGATGGTTTTTAAGTACTCATTTTCCAGTTCTGCCCTAACACAGAATCCCAGATGTGCTCAACGCCCGCCCCGAGGCCACAGCCGCCTCACTTACATTCCCATCGTGGTTGGGGCAGGAGAGGGGCCTTCCCGCAGCCACAGCGGTGACCGTCTCCAGGATGGAGGACTCCTCGATGTCGCTGCCTGGGGTCCGCTGCAGCACGTCCATCAGGTTCGTGATGAAGAAGTTGTTCTGGAGAGCGGCCACCCCTTTCTCGGGCAGGATGGAGGTCTGGCGGCACACGGGGCAGGAGAGTGTTAGGCTGTGCGCGGGGATGTAGTTTTGCAGGCACCTGTCGCAGAGGCGGACGCGGAGTCAGCACAGAGCAGCCCAGGGAACGCCCCACCCTCCCCGCAGGTACCACCTGTGTTCCCAGCGACTACCTGCGCTGCTTTGCGGAAATTCCTTTGCATCCTGTTCCCCACTAGGGAAATGATATTCCAGAAAACAAGAGCTCAACTGTCCTCACACTGGCCCTGTCCACTGACCAGGCAAGGGGCTATGTTCAAGACCAAGTCTTCTTCGATTCCGTAGTATTTTCTAAAGTCTTGGCCACAAAGTGTGGTGTGATGATGGGCTGCCTCAGCCTCCCGGAACTGGCTGACAGTATAGACCCAGTAGGTCTCCATCCAGATCTACCGGATCAGATCTCTGAAGTGTGAGTTGTACAGACACTAAAGCGTAAGGAAGCAATGGTCTACAATAGCTAACGTTGGGCTCACGGATGTGGGGACTCTTAACGACTGGAAGAGAGATGTCAGACACTTTTGTTAACGCTGATACACATTTTACACACAAAGCATTTAGTAATCTGATACTAAAAGACACATCAGAAACTGGGCATGGTGGTGTATGCCTGTAGTCCCAGTACTTAGGAGGCTGAGACAGGAGGGCTGCTAATTTGAGGCCAGCCTCAGCAAATTAGTAAGATCTTGTTTCAAAAAAGAAAAAAGAAAGCCGGGCGTGGTGGCGCACGCTTGTAATCCCAGCATTCGGGAGGCTGAGACTGGAGGATTGCGGTTCTCGGACAGCCTCAGCTACTTAGTAAGGCCCTTTGCAACTCAGTGAGACCCTGTTTCAAAATAAAAGAATAAAAAATAGGGCAGGGGATGTAGCTCAGAGGTCAAATGCCCCTGGGTTCCATCCCCAGACCCGCAAAAAAAAAAAAAAAAAAGAAAAGAAAAAAGAAAAATATGAAAATATATATGAAAAAATATATATATGAAGGGCTGGGGTGCAGCTTGGAAGTAGAAGGCCCCTGAGTTCAATCCCTAGTGCCAAAACAAAACAAAACAAAACAAAAACCAAACATATCAGATTGGAAAAGTCTGAACGAAACAGGGATGGGATACCCAGATTCAGTCACATTGTGTCTTCCCTTCCTGGCCTCAGTAGATATCAACTTAATTCATTTAATTAAAAAAAATAGCCAGGTATGATGGTGCATGCCTGTAATCCTAGTACCTGGGAGGCTGAGACAGAAGGATTGGAGGTTTGAGACCAGCTTCAGTATGTATTAAGACTGTCATTAACCTAGGAAGACCCTGTTTCTAAATAAGAAATAAAATTGGGCTTGAGGTCTAGTTTGAGGGAGAGCCTCTCTCTGGGCTCAATCCCCAGTAACACACACACACACACACACACACACACACACACACACACACACACAGAGAAATGTATCACAAACTGGGCATGGTGGCACATGCCTATAATCCCAGTACTTGGGAGGCTAAGAAAGAAGGATCACAGGTTCAAGGCCAACCTCAGCAACTTAGCAAGACCCTATTTTAAAATAAAAAATAAGGCAGGTATGGTGGCTCACACTCATAATCACTGTATTTGGGAGGTTGAGACAGGAAGATTTCAGGTTCTAGGGCAGCCTCAGCAAGTAGTAAGACTCTCATCAACCTAGAGAGACCCTGTTTCAAAGTAAAAATAAACACTGAGGTTGAGGGTATATAGCTCAGAGGTAGAATGTCCCTGGCTTCAATCTTTAATACTACCACTACCCTCCCCCAAATAATAGCCACATATTTACTGTTCATTAAATTCTAAGTACTTTCCAAAGAGCCTATGAAGGAGGTACTAAATGGACCGTTAGACAAAATAGGAAATAACAGGTAGGGAGAGGTTTAGTGACTCACCAAGGCGCTCTGCTGAGCAGGAACAGGGCGGGGTTCTAAACCCAGGCAGTCAGGCGAGCGTGGTGGCGCACGCTCGTAATCCCTGCGCTTGGGAGGCTGAGACAGGAGGATCGCACAGGTTCAAAGCCAGCCTCAGCTACTTAGTGAGGCTCTCAGCAACTTAGTGAGACCCTGTTTCTAAATAAAATATAAAAAAAAATAAGTCTGGGAGTATAGCCCGGAGGTAGAAAGCCTCTGAGTTCCACCCCCAGTACCACAAAAACAAAACAAAACAAAACCCCAGGCAGTCTGACACCAGAATCAAATCTCTAAATAATTATATTTGAGCCAGGCGTGGTGGTGCACACTTGTAATCCCAGTACTTGGGAGGCTGAGAAAGGAGGATTGCAGGTTCCAGGACGGCGTCAGCAAATAGTGAGACTTCCTCAACCTAGCAAGATCCTGTTTCAAGATAAAAATGAAACGGGGCTAGAGGTGTAGCTCGAAGGCAGAACGTTCCTGGGTTCAATCCCCAGTGCCACAAAAACAAAACAAACAAACAAACAAAATATTTAGACTTGGGAATGGGGGCGCAGCTCGGTGGTAGAGCACTTGCTCTACCCTGGGCTTGAGGCCCTGGGCTTCATCCTCGGCATTGCAAAACTAGACTAGACTATTCAGTGTTTTCCAGTTCCTTAGCCAAACAGAATGTGAGAACCACTGATTTGGCCTCAATCCCCTTATTCTGCAAGGAAGGTTAATTGATATCCATATCACAGAGATAGCTAGCACTGGATCAATGCTAGAAATGAAACAGCTTTTGCTAAAGTCACTTGTGATACCTAACGTGTATGTGTGCGTGTGTGCATGTGTGCGCGCATTGGCGATTGAACCCTGTTGATCACTTGATTTCCCAGCTGCACACCCAACCCTTTTTATATTTTATTTTGAAACAGAGTTTCGCTAAGTTGCTGAAGCTGGTCTGGATCCTCCTGTCTCAGCCTCCCAAGTACTGGGGTTACAGAAGTGCGCCTCTGTGCCCGGCTCCAACAGACATTTCCTTTTCTTTTCTTCTTTTCTTTTCTTCTTTTCCCCTTCCTTCCTTCCTTCCTTCCTTCCTTGTTACTGGGGATGGAACCCAGGGGCTTTCTACCTCTGGGCTATACTCTCAGACCTATTTTTATATTTTATTAGAAACAGGGTCTCACTAAGTTGCTGAGAGCCTCAATAAATAGCTGAGGCTGGCTTCGAACCTGTGCCATCCTCCTGTCTCAGTCTCCCAAGCGCTGGGATTACAAGCGTGCGCCACCACGCCTGGCTCCAACTAACATTTTCAATCCTATCTCTCAAGAAGTCTCTGCAGCAGCCCTCAGCTTGCCTGGCCCCTCCCCCTTATCTCTAGGACACCCCACTCAGCTGTCTTTCCTCTGCCTTCTTTCTCTTCTGAGTTAAATTTGAAGTTAATGGAGGCTCCATCAGAGGAGGTCCTCTCCCCTGGGATGTCATATCCATGTGTGTGGCTGTAAGCAAAACATTTACACGTTTCTGTTTCTCCCCACTGATGTCTCCTCCTATCAACTGTCTTCCTGGCATCTTCTCTTAGCTATCTCACAGGTCCTAAAACTAAACATGTTCAACTTTTTATTTATTTATTTAGTGGTACTGGGGATGGAACCCAGGGGCATTCTACTTCCGAGTGATACCCCCAGGCCTATTTTTTATTCTTTATTTGGAAACAGAGTCTCATTGTGTTTCAAAGGGCCTCACTAAGTAGCTGAAGCTGTCCGCAAACTGCCATCCTCCTGTCTCAGCCTCTCGAATGCTGGGATTACAAGTGTGCGCCACCACGCCGGGCTTTAAAACATGTTCAAAACCAGACCAATGATCTTCTCCTAAACTGTGTCTTCTTCTCACCTTGATGAATGAAACCACCATTCATTCATCGAAGCAAACCAGGAACCAGGAGTCATTCATCCAACAGGAATTCCCTGCGGACCTTCACGTTCCACATCCAACCCGTCACCAAGGCCTGACAATTCCTAAATGTCTTCCCAACCTCCCCAGTTCTCTTCATCTCATTCACATCACCCTCTTTCTGTCTCTGCAATAGCCTTATCGTTATTATTATTACTATTGTTATTGTAGTGTGTGTGTGGGGGGGGAGTAACTGAGAATTGAACCTAGAGGCATTCTACCTCTGAGCTACACCCTCAGCCCTATTTTATTTAGAAATAGGGTCTCACTAAGTTGCGGAGGGCTTCAGGAAGTTGCTGAGGTTGGCCTTGAACCTGAGAACCTCCTGTCTCAGCTTCCCAAGTACTGGGATTACAGGTGTGCACCAACACACCCGGCCTACGATAGCCTTATTCCTGGCTTACGGTCATCTCCCCTGGTGATCTCTAACACTTTCCACATTGCAATCAGAGCAACCTCAAAACTCAAAAGTAAACATTTAATGTCTCTCTCCCCCCACTGAGAGGCAGACTCCCCATGGCTTCCACTGCTCTGCAAAGAATGTAAGAATCCATAAGAGAAAGCAGGGATCACACACCCTGTGAGGTGGCGCTTACATATTTTCTGTCCCTTGCCTTCATGGACTTACTTAAGTTCTCCTGGAGTGTCTCGGTCCCTGTCACAACAGCACCTTTGCACACACCTGAAATCCCTCCCTGCTGCTCACTCCCCCTCGCTCCATGTTTCCTCATCCTTGGGGCCGCCTGCTCAGCAATTCTGCAGGGAGCCTCCCCGTCAGAGCAGAGGCCCTTCGTATATGGCTTCCTGTGGAATTCTGCGGTGTAGCAACTTGTCTCTTGCTTAAGAACACATTAATCTGAGGTTGGATTAAGTGGCTCCTACACACATACACACACACACACCTACCTCCAAACAAAAACACAACTATCAATAATAATCTATCATCTCTACCAATCACCACCACCACAGATATGGTTATTCTTTTGAAATTAATATCCGTCAAAGTAAACCAACTAGAAAACAAAATCATCAGTCAGGTAACAAATGTATATTAAATCACATGGCAAATGCAATCAACATACATTTGAAGCCATTATAAATATGGACTTCCCAGCCAGGCGTGGTGGTGCACGCTTGTAATCCCAGCATTTGGGAGGCTGAGACCAGAGGATCACAGTTTGTGGACAGCCTCAGCTACTTAGTGAGGCCCTCTGCAACTTAGTGAGACCCTGTTTCAAAATAAAGAATAAAAAAAAGGGCTGGGGTGTAGCTCAGAGGTTGAATGCCCCTGGGTTCCATCCCCAGTACTGAAAAAAAAAAAAAAAAAAAAAGAAGTACTGATTATCTGTTCTATCATAAGAAGTGTGCTAATTATGCATGTTAAATAATAATAGAAAATGTATCTAACAAAATTCTATAAAATAATTACCATATTTGTTTTTAAGAAAAACATAAACTTACTGAGGAAATGCTTAAATTACACCACAGGTAAACTGACATTAATGTTCAGTTTCTGAAATACCTCTGGGAAGGGGCATCATTTTCTGAACTGACCTCCTATACACACAGTAATTTTCCTGATCTGATATCACAGGGGAGGCATATATTATATACATATAATTATGTACATAATTATATATTATGTACATATTTTTTCTTGTAGTACTAGAGATTGAATCCAGGGGCGTCCTACTTCTGAGCTACACCCCTTTTTCATTTTTAAATTTTGAAATGGGGCCTTGCTAATTTACTGGCCTTGAACCTGTTATCCTCCTGTCTCAGCCTCCCAGGTACTGAGATTACAGGCATGTAGCCTCACCCAGCAGGAAATGACAGATTTTTAATTGGCCCACACAAAAGGGCACTACCGTTGCCAAACATTGTTTCACAAAGAACCATGAAAAAATTTAAAAAGAAAATTTTCATCTCACAACACTTCTTTAATGGTCCATCTCCTTTGGAAATAAATCAGTAGTTACTGGATTGTTTTCTTCCACTTGTGATTGTCTGAAATAAAGTAAGTTACTGGGTTTCTAAACTCCTACTGGGTTTCTAGATGTCTGTCAGGAGCACAAGAGACTCATTGCCTCCCCTTAGTTACGGCAGAACTGTGGGCGAGAACCCCATGGCAGGTGTCAGGGTCAGCTGTGGAAGTCCCTTCTCCGAGCACAGAAGAGGCTTACCTCTCGCAGAAGGTGTGCAGACAGGGGAGAACCTTTGGATTCTTGTACCGTTCCAGGCATATACTGCAAATCAGAAACTGCTTGTCAATCTGGCGCACCACGGGGCTTGGGATGTTGGTGCCTTCGCTGGCCATTCTAGACCACTGACATGGAGGGCCGGCCGTCTCTGACCCTGCACGCTGCTGCTGTCGGACAAAACATGGAAGAATATATGACAATTTGTAAGTGCAAAGCAATTTCTGACTTTTTCACTCCATCAAGCTACAATCAGAAAGAAGTTGGTCAGTGACCTCAAAGCACCATCGGTAGCCCTCATCACTAGCGAAGGATACCATGAGCTGCCTGCTGTTTCAAAACCAATAAAATAAATCACATCTTCAGCACACTAACAAGACAAAGTAGAAGAGGGTACATTGTAGGAGGAGGTATGCTTGCTGGGTTTCAAGGCTGAGTGGCGGCCGAGTGGATAAATATTTATTTGTTTGTTTGTTTATTTATTTATTTTTGGTGGTACTGGGGTTCTTGGAGGCCCTTCTACCTCTGGGCTACACTCCCAGACCTATTTTATACTTTTTATTTGGAAACAGGGTCTCTTAAGCCAGCGCGGCTGTCTTCGAACCTGTGCGATCCTCCTGTCTCCGCCTCCCAAGCACGGGGATTACAAGCGTGCGCCACCACGCCCGGCTAGGATAAATATTTATATAGCCCTGGTTGCTCATGTCTTCAGCCATGACTCTATTTGAATGCATATTTTCCTTTTAGATTCTTGCTGAATTAAATGTCTTCCCAACTATTGTATTTGAAGGCATCAGAATATGTCTTCCCAACTATTGTATTTGAAGGCGTCAGAATATGCCACCTCAAACGTGCTACTTTGGTGTAAGAATTGTTCTGAACTAAAGGCTGCTGAAACCAGGAGACATAAAATGAGCCCTCTGCCACCCCAACCCCCATTTGCCAAATTCCCTGTGTAGAGAAAAATTCCATTTGTAAAGTGCCCCCCCCCCCATATCGGGAAGAAGAGAAGGCTCTTAATCACTGGGAACTGCAAGGAAATGAGTCTTGCAAAAGTTAAAATGTAACTTCTATACGTTTCCTAGTCACCTTTCCACAATTACTACCCTTTGCAGTCCAAACCCTCCTTCCCTTTGTGTAGATGGTTTCCCACAGTTTACTCTTTGTTAAAATGATATATAAGTTCTCAAGACCAATCACCACTTCATGTTTTCATGTCTTTTCCATGAAGGTTTTGTGCAGGCAAAATTAAAAATATTAACATTGGCACAATTTGTATGCCTTTCATGCCTATTCAATCTTTTATCAGCTTAATTCGCAGGCTCCAGGTACATAAACGAAAAGAGTAGAATTTTTTTCTTCCCCTATATATTACTAATATGAAGGATGATCATTAGAAATATGTATTTAAAATATGTATGTGGTTTAGAGTGTTTTCTTTAGAACTAAATTTTTGTGGATATAAAGCTAAAATTTATTTGTCATTGAGCAGGAACAATGGCCAGAGATAGCCCCTGCATTTTAAACAAACATTCATTGGTTATTCATGTGTGTGTGAGTGCGTGTGTGTGTGTGTGTGTGTGTGTGTGTGTTTGAAGTAATTTAATGTAAATGAGTTAATTCAGAAGATATTTCTAAATATTAGAGATCATGCCAGCAAAGAAGAAATTAGAAGATGGATACAAAGAAAAAAGGCAGGGGGGCCCATGAAAGCACAGGGAGAGAAAAGTTAGGACATAGAACACCGCCCTATTTACCACCATAAAGTGTCTGGCTTCTTTTCTCAAAAAGGTAAATCAAGGATGAACTAAGATTCACTTCTCAAGTTTCTAAATATTTGGCAAGGTGTCCAGAGCCCTCTAGTCAATTCCCAATGGAAATACTCTTATCCCCCCCAAAAAAAATAATAAAGATAATTAATCTTCAATATAACTATAGTGGGACACACACACACACACACACACACACACACACACACACACACACTTAGTGAAGTTTCCACGAATGTAAACAAGCAATGTCAAGGACACATGTCTCTAAAACACACGTCCTTTTCACTCTACGACCTTGACTTTGAGTTTTATGAAGGTTGTTCCTAAGGAATCTTGGTTTCCTTAGGATATTTTAACTTTGCATGTGAACTGTTTGATGCTGGGAAATATAATTACAAAACCAACAATCTAACACTTTCTAAAGGAAACACTCTTTTCCAAATGTAAATTATAATTTTTACTCCCCACCAAATCACCACATTTTAAAAAAGTATTTTGACTTCCATTAAGAAAACACTAATTAGACATAGTTGAGCATAGTTACATAACACAACACACTCATTTTCAAGCTCTATACTTTCAAGATAGGTTCATTAAAAAGTATATAAATAAGCTGAGCGTGGTGGCACACGTTTGTAATCCCAGCACTTGGGAGGCTGAGACAGGAGGATCGCACAGGTTTGAAGCCAGCCTCAGCTACTTAGTGAGGATCTCAGCAATTTAGTGAGACCCTGTTTCCAAATAAAGTATAAAAAAATAGGCCTGGGAGTATAGCCCGGAGGTAGAAAAATACTTGGGTTCCACCGGAAGTACCACCAAAAAAAAAAAAAAGATAAAAATTATGAGTAAACCAGGCGTGGTAGCCCACACTTGTAATCCCAGTACTTTAATCTCAGTACTTGGGAGGCTGAGACAGGAGGATCACAGGTTTGTGGCCAGCCTCAGGTACTTAGTGAGGCCCTCTGTAACTTAGTGTGAACTTGTTTCAAAATAAAGAATAAAAAACAAAAGGACTGGGGATATAGCTGAAAGGAAGAATGCCCCTGGGTTCAACCCTCAATACTGGAAAAAAGTTTGATTAATAAACTGTGTGTTGTGATACATGCCTAAAATCCCAGTACTTCGGAGGCTGAAACAGGAGGGTTGTAGGCTCGAGGTCAGCCTCAGCAATTTAGTGAAAGCCTGTTTCCAAATAAATAAAATGGGTTGAGGGTATAGCTTGGAGGTAGAATGCCCCTGGGTTCCATCCCCAGTACTAACTGTCCTACCAAAAAAGGGTATGGTTAATAAACATCACCTCGATCTAAGCACCTCTCCAAGAGTGTGTGGTTCAGACAGGCTCCCTGCAGGGGTAAGCAGTGAAGGTTTGACTAGCTAGCCAGCCTTATCAGCTAAACTGTCCATAGTTTCTTCCTAAAGAACAAGGGTACGAAAGATACTCACTGACTGAATGCAGTGTAGCTCATCTTCCCGGAGGTCAAAGTGTGGGCACACTGTCTACTTTTTTAACCACTTGTCTTTGAATTCAGAAGAGGGAAGGAATGGATTTGTCTGGCTTAAAGATAAGGAAACCAAACCTGAGGGTTTCAATGACTTGCCCAAGGTCATCCAGTAAAATCAGTGATCTGAGAGCTCAGGTTCCAAGTTTTCCATCTTATCTGATAAGTTGTTGAAATCTAATCTTAAACAAGCTTCACTTTTCACATGCGTGCGTATATGTGGGTGCAGCTTTAAAGGGTACTCACTTCAGCAGTGCTAAAATGTGAATGACACAAGGATGGCAAAACTTTTGTGACATCTTTCTTTCTTTTTTTTTTAATTGATACTTGGAAGACGGGGCATGGTGGTCCACGCCTGTAATTCCAGCTACTCAGGAGGCTGATGCAAGAGAATTGTAAATGCCAGGCCAGCCTCTGCAACTTAGCAAGACCCTTTCTAAAAATAAGGTCTGGGGATGCGGGTCCATGGCAGAGTACCCCTGGGTCAATGCAGAGTTTTGCATAGCCCTAGTATGGAAACAACAACAACAACAACAACAACAACAACAACAACAGCAGTAGCAGCAACAAAAGATATTGAGGCCGGGCGTGGTGGTGCACGCTTGTAATCCCAGCACTTGGGAGGCTGAGACCAGAGGATCGCGGTTTGAGGACAGCCTCAGCTACTTAGTGAGGCCCTCTGCAATTCAGTGAGACCCTGTTTCAAAGTAAAGAATAAAAAAAGAAATAGGGCTGGGGGTGTAGCTCGGAGATAGAATGCCCCTGGGTTCCATCCCCAGTACCTGGTTCATTTCTGGCATCACAAGAAGAGAAAGAAAGAAGGAGGGACAAAAATTAAAGTTACCAATTAAAACCAGATAATAAAAATAATGTTTTTTAAAATAGCTTTTGAAAGTTTTCATATATATATATATATATATATATATATATATTTTTTTTTTTTTTTTTTTTTTTTTTTTGCAGTACTGGGGATGGAACCCAGGGTCATTCTACCTCCAAGCTACACTCCCAGCCCTATTTTTTGTTCTTTATTTTTGAAACGGGATCTCACTAAGTTGCAGAGGGTCTCACTAAGTAGCTGAGGCTATCAGTGAACAGCAATCCTCCGGTCTCAGCCTCCTGAATGCTGGGATGACAAGCGTGCGCCACCACGCCCGACTCATCTTACCCTTTAATACCCATCCACGTGAAGTATTGAAAAAAATAAATCCGTCATATTATATTTGACTTTTTTTTTTAATAGACTCAGAATTGAAACCAGGGGTGTTCTATCTAGGGGCTGCTACACCCTCATCCTCTTTTTTTTTTTTTTTTTTTTTTTTGCATTTTGAAACAGGGTCTCTGTGCTGATCTCAAACCTGTGATCCTCCTGTCGCAGCCTCCCAAGTACTGGAATTACAAGTGTGTGCTATTGTATCTGTCTCGCTCCTTTTCTTTTTCTTTTTTTTTTTTTTTTTACTTTAGATTTTGAATTTGGGGCAAGAAAAAAACATTTATTTTAGTTTAATGATATATGTTGAGTAAATGAAAATTTTAAACCAACATTTGTATGCCTTAAAGCTGAAAAACCCATTCCATTCTAGTTTTATGATAATTATAGTGGGCAGGAGCAATCCTTTTTAAGTATTGTTCATTTACATGGCAAATTAATTACGTTTACTTATTAACATTTACTTATTTATTTATTTGTTTGTTTTTGCAGTACTGGGGATGGAACCCAGGGGCATTCTACCACTGTGCTACACTCCTAGCCCTATTTTTTATTTATTTTGTGGGTCTGGGGATGGAACCCATGAACATTCGACCTCCGAGCTACACCACCAGCCCTATTTTTTTTATTCTTTATTTTGAAACAGGGTCTCACTAAGTTGCAGAGGGCCTCACTAAATAGCTGAGGCTGTTTGAGAACAGCGATCTTCCTGTCTCAGCCTCCCAACTGTTGGGATTACACGCGTGCACCACCACGCCCGGCTTCATTAACACTAATTTAAAATCATGACAATATCACATATCTGTCACAAGTGACCTGTTGAAGACATCTGTATTTTTAGAAGTCCCAGAATCAACACTCCTGAAAGGCCCCCTGACATTGCCAGCACACACTCCTTCCCTGCCTAAACCTGGATCCCCACAATCGGAGCACATTTGACTGCTCCTAATGGGGCAACGTGCTCAGAAGAACTGAGGGACAAAATACACCATTGAGCACCGCGGGGAAGCCTGCGGGGAAGCCTGTGGTGAGGCCTGCGGGATATGCCCAGGGTACAGAACGGCCTTTCATCCATGAGTCTGAGCGCAACTATTTTTTCCTTGATTGGGAAAGCAATGCAGGTTCATCTGGATTCTCCACTGTCCTCTCCCCCATATGGGGAAGGAGTCAGAGACCCTTTCTACCTGCACAAGCAGCAGAAATCAGTGCAGGGTCCTATAGACGTTCAGACTATTAACCTGTTCTGCTGGAGATCAACAAAACTAATTTTGGGACGGCTGTCCGAGAAGCATGCCTAGGACCTGGCAATACTTGTAGATGTGGGAACTAACAAAAGCAGGTGATACAGCCGGGTACAGTGGTGCACACCTATAATCCCAGTACCTGGGGGGCTGAGACAGGAGGATCATTCTGTTTCAAAGTAAAAAAATAAAAGCCAGGAGTGATGGGGCATGCTTGTAAGTTTGAGGATAGCCTCAGCAGTTTAGTGAGGCTCTCAGCAGTCTAGTGAGACCCTGTTTCCAAATAAGAAATAAAATTGGTCTAGGGATGTAGCTTGAAGGTAGAATGCCTCTGGGCTAAATTCCCAGACCCCCCACCCCTACACACCCAAATAAATATAATAGGGCTGGGGACGTAGTTTAGAGGTAGAATCCACCTGGGTTCATTCCCCAGTAACACACACACATGCACACACACTCACGAAAGGACGTAATTGAGGACTGAAAGCAAAGGAGCCATTTATACACAGCACATTCAACATGAGGTTGATGTCCACACTAACCAGATAAAGAGCTCGTATTTGGAGACCAGCTGAGAGGCAGGAACCGCAGCCACACTGCTGTCCTCTAGCCCTGCACTGAGTGAGGGCCGCCTGCTTCATCTGACCATCTGGTTAAAACGGGCTCTTACCAGGGTGGGGGTGCTGGCACATGCCTGTAATCCCCGCTACTACTCAGTGAGGCCCTTTGGAACTCAGTGAGACCATGTTTCAAAATAGAGAATAAAAAACAGGGCTGGGAGTGTAGCTTGGGGGTAGAATGCCCTGGGTTCCAACTCAGTACCCCCCCCCAAAAAAAAAAACCAATAACAAAAATAACCAGCCTCTCATCCCCAGGTCCCTTGCACTTGGTTATGGATTCCATGTTTGTGTCCCCCACTTCCCAAAATCACATCAAGGCTCTAACCCCTCATGTGATAGTATTTGAAGATGGAAACTTTGAGAGGTAATGAGGTCACGAGGATGGAGCCTCGTGATGGGGTAGTGTCTTATAAGAATAGACAAAAGCTCTTTCTCTCCCTCGCTCTCTGTCTCTCTCTCTCCTTCTCTTTTTCTCTTTTTCAAGTGATGATAAGACAGCCCTCACTGCTCCCCCATGGCGGCACCCTGACCTCGGTCTTACCAGCCTCCAGAACTCTAAGGCATAAAATTTTGTTCTTTAAGGAACTTGGTCTATGCTATTTTTATTATAGCAAAAGAACTGATCAAGAGACTGGGCTGGGATTGCATGTGGCTCAGTGGTAGAACACTTGCCCGGCATGCACGAGGCCCTGAGTGTGATCCCCAGCGCAGCACACATTTTAAAAAAGGCACCTTCTGCCGGGTGTGGTGGTGCACGCTTGTAATCCCAGCATTTGGGAGACTGAGACCTAAGGATCGTGGTTCAAGGACAGCCTCAGCTATGAGACCCGGTTTTAAAATACAGAATAAAAAAATAGGGCTGGGGGTATAGCTTAGAGGTAGAATGCCTCTGGGTACCATCCCCAGTACCGAAAAAAAAAAAAAAAGGCACCTTCTACTACAGTGTGCGGTCTGTTTATTTTGTACTTCGTCTCCTCATCCCCTCCCTGCCGTCCAAGCCTCTCAGTGTGAGGTTCAGGATGACAGAGACTTGTCTGATTGCTCACTGGAGGAGGCCCAACACGTAGAACTGTGTGTGCCCAGTACTTAGAAGTCTCTTATTATTTGTTGAAGGAATCAGCCTAGTAAAGTAGAACATAGAAATATACTTAAGCACAGTAGCAGAAAAGAGCAGCATTTGTGAAATTCTGTGACAAAGAGCATGGTTGTGAATGTTATTTCATCAGACTTTACCTCTTTCCTGAGTGACAATCTGATGCTTAGCAACATAAACCATCATCCAGAGGATAAATACTAGTAATACGTTTTAACATGATCACCCATGCGGAAGAAGAAATAGAGAACTACTGTGCATACCTATGTATGGCAATAAAGGCCCAAGATGGCACGTAGCTTGTGGATGGCAGGGGCTTTGCTAACTAAACACAGCACACTGTGGGAAAAGGCAACGCAGCAATCCCATAACTAAATCTTTGCACAGAAAAATCCTGCCCCAGCAGTTCTCTCCTCAAATCATCTCTGATGTTTTTCCTGGCTCACTTTCTCAAGTTGTGGAAATTACCACCAAATGGAAAAGAACTTGATTGGAGGAGATGAAACCAGAGAAAAATGCCTATGTCCTCAATTCTAAGATTGAGACCGTATTTCTCACCCCAAATTATACCGTTGAGATCAGAAAAGTATCCGAAGTCTTTGTTGCTGACACCAGCATGAGGGAGAATTTGAAGGATGGAAGAAAAAGCTATAAGGGTGGTGGTGATGGTGGTGATGGTGGTGGTGGTGGTGGTGGTGATGGTGGTGATGGTGGTGGTGGTGGTGGTGGTGGTGGTGGTGGTGGTGGTGATGGTGGTGGTGATGGTGGTGGTGGTGATGGTGATGGTGGTGGTGGTGGTGATGGTGATGGTGGTGGTGATGGTGGTGGTGATGGTGGTGGTGGTGGTGGTGATGGTGGTGGTGGTGGTGGTGGTGGTGGTGGTGATGGTGGTGATGGTGGTGGTGGTGATGGTGGTGGTGATGGTGGTGATGGTGATGGTGGTGGTGATGGTGGTGGTGGTGATGGTGGTGGTGATGGTGGTGGTGGTGGTGATGGTGGTGGTGGTGGTGGTGGTGGTGGTGATGGTGGTGATGGTGGTGATGGTGGTGGTGATGGTGCTGGTGGTGGTGGTGGTGGTGATGGTGGTGGTGGTGGTGTTTGACCAAAACTTGTTTGGCTGATCTAGGGACCATGGGTGGGAAACAGAGGCCAAGATTCCTCTGAAAACGACATCTTAATATAATATGTGATTTGTGAGTAAGCATTAGCATATTTGATTCAATATCACTCTAAAGGTACTCAATGACACTTTTAAAAAATATTTATTGGTGCATTATAATTGCTTAGTTCCATTTCTATAGCCTACTTTTATGGCACTCCTGGGTTACTGCTTGCCCTTAGGTGAATTTTTTTTGTATTTATCCACTTACCTATTTAGGTGCTGGGGATTGAACCCAGGGGTATTCTACCTTTTGAGCTACACCCCCATCTGTATTTATGAGGGTCTTGCCAAGTTGCTGAGGTTGGCCTCAAACCTGTAACCCTCCTGTCTCCGCCTCCCGAGTACTGGGATTACAGGTGTATACCACCATGTCTGGCTATGAACTTATTAATAAGCTTTCATATTTAATTGTTTTGGGTCAATGGCAATGCTGTAGACAGGCAAAAGTCAGCTTCTCTAACAGGTAAAATCATGAGCCATTAGGATGATCTATAACTCACACTATAGTACCTTCTACCTGCCAGGCAAGGCACGGGTGGAAGCGTGACTAGAGAGACCAGTGTGTTGAGTTATTTTCAGCCAGGAGCCGAGTCCCTTTGCCTGTAATTGAAATTGCATTGTTACTGCTAAGGACTCGATTCGAAGAAAAGAGGACAGTCTTCAGTGAAATTAAAACAGGGTGACCCACTTCCAGTTAAATCAAGTCTCTATCCCAGATATGCCATTCTGTAAATTAGAAAGCTAGATGGGCCGGGCGTGGTGGCACACGCTTGTAATCCCAGCATTTGGGAGGCTGAGATTGTGGTTGGCAGACAGCCTCAGCTACTTAGCGAGGCCCTTCACAGCTCAGTGAGACTCTGTTTCAAAAAATAAAACGACTAAAAAATAGGCCTGGGAGTGTAGCTCGGATGCCCCTGGGTTCCATCCCTGTACTCCAAAAAAAGAAAGAAAGAAAGAAAGAAAGAAAGAAAGAAAGAAAGAAAGAAAGAAAGAAAGAAAGAAAGATCTAGATGAGCTCTTTCCTGATGGTGCACAAGTGTGTGTGTGTGTGTGTGTGTGTGTGTGTGTGTGTGTGTGTCTAGGGGTGGGGTATCTGCTAGTAAAGAGCTCTCCACTTTAGTGTCCATCTCCAGGCAAGGATGTACCTAAGTCACTCCATATTTTCAGTGTCCAATGTATGGCAGCTTCCCAGATATATTGGCTTTTCCATATGCAGTTGGTTTACTTTGTTTTTGTAGTACAGAGAATAGAATCCAGGGGCATTTTACATTTGAGTGACACCGCCTTGCTATATTATATTATTTATTTTATTTTACTATACTCTATTTTATTTTAATTTATTGTGGTACTGGGATTGAACCCAGAGGCATTCTACCCCCAAGCTATATCCCCATCTTATTTTTATTTTTTGTTTTGAAACAAGGTCTTGATAGGTTGCTGACAGTCTCGCTAAGTTGCTCAGGCTGGTCTTGAACATGGGATCTTTCTGTCTCAGCCTCCCAAGTACTGGGATTAAGGCTTGTACCACCATAAGCAGGTCCTATTTTTTTTGAAACAGTGTCTTGCTAAGTTACCATGCTGGTCTTGAACCTTTAATCCTTCTTTCTCAGCCCCCCAAGCACAACCATGGCTCTGGGCAGAAGTTGATTGTTAAGTGAAGCTCCCAGGTTCACTTTTTAGTAGTATCCCTATTCCTCCCTGCTTCCCTGGTGGAGCCGGGGACTGTTTACAGAAGACCTCACAAGCTTTGCCTTGGGTTGCTAAGTTCCAGAAGACTGAGTCTGTGTTGATGAAGTGTTAAGTGGTCAGTATAATTGACATTCACCTTTCCAGGCCCCTAGAGCAATCAACAGGATCATGATCTCCTCTCCCACATCCATCACGCTGCCAAGGCCTCAGCCACCCCTTGCTTCCCCTGTGGATGGCACAAAGAGGCTGAATACCATGGGACCAAAAGAAAGGGAGAGGGCTGCCAGGGCACTAGGTAGTGAGGCCTGACTCTGGGGATTGGGAAGGGGGAAGAGAAATTTATGTCATATCAGAACCTCAAACAGTGCAGCCTACGTAGCAGTAAACCCTTTTTTGCCATTGGTGTAGAGGCAGCACATTAATTCTATTGTTTAAGATAAATATTTTTTTCAACTTAAGTTTTCAAGAAAAATAATAAAAATCACTTCATGGAAAAATAGAGGCTGTCGAGATGTGATGGCAGAAGAGAGTAGAAGGGAATTAGAGAAGTAAGCGTGAAAAGGCAGTAACCCTTAGTTCTTTCTAGTGTGCTATTTGTACACTTCACCCATTTTTCCTCCCTCACTATCTGGTCTAATCTAAAGCTCTAATTTAGGAGGAAACCTAATCTGTTAAATTTGGACAACCTCCACAATAGAAATATTCAGACAACCGTAATAGCATCCCCGTTATAGAGCAAATTGTACTCACACAAAACCCTTGCATAAGCAACCAAAGGACTCAGATGGCACCAGAGAATTCAAAAGAAAAAACCATTACAAATGTATACAAATTATCATTTTGCCACATTTTAGAAGTAACTCACTCAATTTTTTTTTTTTTTTTTTAAAGAAAAAACTCCGATGGGCTGGGAGGGTAGCTTGGTGGTAGAGCAGCACTTGTCCTGCATGACAAGGCCCTGGAATTTCATGCCCAGCACTGGGGATTAAAAAAAAAAAAAGCCTATGATAGTAAATAACTTGCCAGCAAATTCTTTTAAGTATGAAAATATTTCTCTTCTATGTAACCCAATAATACATATAAACTTTTGGATAAGGAGCCAGTTTTATTGGAGATAATGGAAAGGGGCGGGGGGGGGGAATCTTAAAAATTGGCATCTTCATTTCTTAGGAAGACAAAAAAATGAGTGTTTTTACTTTATATCCCAAACTACGAACCACAAAGTCCACTAATCTTTTATTGTCTTGTAAATTTAAAAAAATGAAGACATCTTATGATTGTAATACTACGGTGAAATATGTGTAGAGATTTTGTTCTGCTCTTTAAAGCTGCATATATTGAAATAGCATATTCTAACAGATATTTTTTTTTCTTTACATTCTGCCCCATTTTAATCTTTGCAGTGCAAATCACTGTGGAGGAGAACACTGGAAATACTTGGAGGTTTAGGAAGGGCTATTGAGCAAGGTCTGGGCATAAGAAAGCGGCTTTCTCTCACAACAGTGCTGGAAACTTCTCATTGTGTGTGCTAGGGAGGGGTCTGCATTATTTAACATCACAGTGGGTTAGGAATCATGCTGGTAAAGCGTCCATCCATCCCCAAGATAATGAACCACCCTAGTAAATAAATTCACTGTAGGCAAAAATGAGTCTTAACACTACTTAAATCAGTTTAAGAATCTGAGCAAACAAATGGTCCTTCTTACACACCGTAGGCTTTTGAAAACCCCCAACAATCTATTCACGAGAAATAAAACTGCTGTAATGTGATCTAAGCCAAAAGAACAAACTGATAATTTTTTAAACACCTCATTGAGTCGATATCTGTTCTTGAAAGATAAGTCACCGAAACCATCTTTTCTTTAAACAAAAATATTTTGTCTTTTGGCTCAGGGATCCATTAATATTCAATTTTTAGTTTAAAATCAAGAGCCTTCCTACTCACTAAGACCATACAATAAGGACTAATGACAGGGTGGGGCATTCTTGTAGAAAAAGCTCTGACACAAAAATCATCCATGGTTCGAGGAAGCAAAACCTAAAAGCCAATCCAACGATCCCCCCTCCCCTGCAAGGCAACCACTGAGCTCCACCCAGATCTGATTGTACTTCAAAGGCAGAGGAAAATGGCAAAAAAGAAAGAGATTCTCTGCTGCACAGCCGTTTGCTGGGCCTCAGTGGCATTCAGAACGGAGGGTCCAGTCATGCATTATGAATGAATGGGTTTCCAATAGTAACTGGGAGCCAGGGAACTCAACCCCAGGGTTCTCTTAGCCCAGGCCAGGGTGGGGGAAGGGTTGCAGGGCACATTCTCCACCCTAGGGTGGCGAGAAAGGACTCTGGTAAATTAAATCCTTCATCCCAACAGAAAGATGCAGGGGAAATTTTTTATTCTATTTAAAACAAACCGAGACAATGATAAACGAAAGGCTAATAAAATTAAAATCTAGTCAATTCACAGCAGAACTGGACAAAATTTCGCACGACTGACTATCTCCCCATACTGCTTAATCTGATGCCTTTGTTTAAGCAAAGAGTGGGTCTCCCTCCGTGTAAGAGAGAGCATGCTGCATCACCATGAAAGAGAAAGGGAGTTAAAGAAGCCAGAACAGAGACCAGAAACCAGTTATCCCCCTGGCACAGCACCAAGCAAGCCAGACGTTTAGGACCTACCCATTTCTGCAGACAAACAGACTAATCAACGAGGCCCAGAATGAAATCCTCCCAAGCCTGTCGCTGCAGCTCCGAGGCAATCCCAGAGAACAATGCACATTTCCGCTACCATCTCAAGTTTGGAAGCACCATGCAAAGAGACTGGTTAAAATGCCCTACCATGCAGTGCAGCCATCATCAGAAGCCCAGCATATCTTCTGCTCTAAGTACTGAGGTGCCCGCTCAGGAACAGAACAGAGGAAGAGGAAAATGGAGGAAAGGAGAGAAGGCTCAGTAAAGTCGGCAGGAATGTTCCTGGGTCATTAACAAGTGGGAGACCCCCTTCGGTGTTCAGACCCATCAATCTCTATCTTCCAGGACATCTTTTTCTCAGCGTCTGTTGAAAAGACTGCAGCAAGCCAGGCAAGGGATTGTGGGATAGGGATGCAGCAGCGAGCTGCAAAGAGATTCGCGGGGGGCTGGCTTTCCCTCTGAGTCAGCAGTCAGCTGCTCTCAGGCTCGGTGCTGGGCGGCGAGCTCCAGCCCTCCCTGTGTGACTGCAGGATTAACCCGGGAGAGGCGACCTGCGCGCACAACTGGTACCCCGAGCGTTCCAGATCAGAAAGGAGAGGAGCTCCGAGAGGGGCTGGGGAGAACAGATCCGGGAAGGAAAACGAAGTATATGATATCTCGATATGAAAAGTTCCAACTGGGAGGCGCGTTTTGAATGAGTGTCAGAGCACACATGCCCATCAGTTAAAAATAAAATAAAATAAAAATCGGGTTCCTTAGATGTTTCAAGTAGTTTGAAATGCAAATGGGAATTTTGAAAATGAGAAAAATGGTCCGATTTTACAAGCTTCTACTACCTTCTTTTTCTTGGTATTTACCCAGGAAAGACTATATGAAATTAGACTACAAAAATCTAATAACTCAGAGAGCATTTCTGGGCTCTTTGTGGTTCTAATCATTCAGAGAAAATTCCTGTGGATGGCACACATATCTGATTCAGGAGATACCAGATCCTGTTCTTTTTCTGATGATGAAGTTTTCAGTTAAAGGCTGAGAAACTTAACAAACTTTGCATATGTACATAGCTTAACTTCCTACCAGGTTAACTTTTTTTTTTTTTTGCTGTACTGGAGATTGAACCCAAGGGCATTCTAACTCCAACCTATATCTCCAGTTTTATTTTTTATTCTTTATTTTGAAACAGAGTTCAAGTTGCAGAGGGCCTCACTGAGGAGCTGAGGCTGGCCACGAACCTGCGATCCTTCTGTCTCAGCCTCCCAAGTACTAGGATTACAAGTGCGCCATCATGCCCCGCTTACATTTATTTATTTATTTATTTTTATTTATTTATTATTATTTTTGGTGTGGTACAGGGGGTGAAACCCAGAGGCTTTCTACCTCTGGGCTATACACCCAGGCCTACTTGTTATATTTTTTATTTGGAAACAGGGTCTCACTAAGTTGCTGAGAGCCTCACTAAGTAGCTGAGGCTGGCCTCGAACCTGTGTGATCCTCCTGTCTCAGCCTTCCATGCACGGGGATTACAAGCGTGCGCCACCACGCCTGGCTCTGCTTACATTTATTTTTTAAAAAATATATGACTAGCATAAACATGGTCAACAGATGGCTATATAAAGGTGATTTTAAGGGCTGGGGATGTAGCTCGGTGGCAGAGCACTTACCTAGCATTCCAAGACCCTGGGTTCAATCCCCAGTAGGGAAAAAGAGGGCGATTATATCCCCATGTCATAAATACTACTTTTGAATGCAAAGGCCTACATATCAGAATGGAATTCACAATCCTTCCTTCTTCTACACCAGGGAGTAGTATCATATCCCATTCTTCAGTTATCAGTTAAAAGTGATCACTAATCAGCATCTTTATTTCAATAATAGACCACATATTTTATCTGCACGCTTGATTACATTAATATTTATTGCACTCCTTCCGTGCAGTCAAGCATCGTACTGAGCCCTTGAAGGCCCCCGGCTCCAGAGAGTAGCGATGCAGGGTGGAGGTTGCTGGGATCCAGCGAGCGGGCCCTGGACATGCAGACATGCCAGTGTCGGCCTGCCATGTTAGAAGGTCTAGTTCCCAAAAGCCCAGGTTAGCACCTGCTATATGGAGTCTCGTTTTTTTGTTGTTGTTGTTTTGTTTTGTTTTTTGGTAGTACTGGGGTCCCTGGAAACCCTTCTACCTCCGGGCTACACTTCCAGATCTATTTTTTATACTTTTTTATTTGGAAACTGGGTCTCTTAAACCAGCGCAGCTGGCTTAGAACCTGCGCGCTCCTCCTGTCTCCGCCTCCCAAGCGCGGGGATTACAAGCATGCGCCACCACGCCCAGCGGAGTCTAGTATTTTTAACAGGTTCTCTGAGATAAAATTCACCTACTATCTGATTCCTTTATTTATTTATTTATTTACTTATTTTGGTTCTGGGGATTGAACCCAGAGACATTCTACTCCCCAACTATACCACCAGCCTTATTTTATTTTTACTCTTGAAACAGAGTCTCGCTAGGTTGATGAGAGTCCCAGTGCTTGTTGAGGCTGTCCTCAAACCTGCGATCCACCCGTCTCAGCCTCCCAAGTCCTGGGATTTCTGGCGTGTGCCACTACACCTGGCTAGCAATTAATTCCCCTATTTTAAAGTATGATTCAATGGCTTTCAGTACATTCACAGTTGTGGACGACACCACAGTCAACTATAGAACATCTTCATCACCTCAAAATATAAAAAAAATCAAACCCAAAACATAACCCTGTACCTTCTAGCTGTCACGCCCTACCTTCCCATCCCCCGCGGCCCCAAGTCACCAATCTACTTTCTGTCTGTATGGATTTCTATGTGGATAGGACTCCCCCATAGATTCTGTAGTGTAGACTGTCACACAGCGAACTCATACAATATGTGGGCTCCTGTGTTCACGTGTCTGCCTCTTTCACTCGGTGTTTTCAACCTTTACTCATGCCGTGGCATCTGTCACTACTTTATTTCTCTCCTTTTTTTTTGTACTGGAGACTGAACCCAGGGGCATTCTACCTTTGAGCTACGTCTCCAGTCCTTTTCTTTCTCTCTCCCTTCCTTTATCTCTTTTAATTTTTATTTTTATATTTTGGTACTGGTGACTGAACCTAGGGACACTCTACTTCTAAGCTACACCCGCAGCCCTATTTTATTTTGAAACAGGGTCTCATTAGGTTGCCGAGGGTCTTGCTAAGTTGCTGAGGCTAGCCTGGAACCTGCGATCCTCCTGCCTGAGCCTCCCAAGTACTGGGATGACAAGTGTGCACCACAGCACCCAGCTTGGTTAACTTCTTTGATTCCTTCAAAGTCACCACTCGCGTTTAGGAAGGATTTTTCACTCCTCCAGCCCCTTTCCCACCCCTAGTCCAGAAGACATCCCACTCCTGGCTACTCCACAGCATCCTTCCCTAAACATAGCTGAAGGTTTCATCTTCTACTGGCCTTCCACGTAGCAGCTGCCCAGTAAATAGCTGTCAAATCCAAGTGTCTACCTACAAAGGAATTCATGAATGACATAAAGGTTAAAAGTTCATCTCAGGGCGGGGCGTGGTGGCGCACGCTTGTAATCCCCGCGCTTGGGAGGCTGAGACGGGAGGATTGCACGGGTTCGAAGCCAGCCTCAGCTACTGAGTGAGGCTTTCAGCAACTTAAAGAGACCCTGTTTCCAAATAAAATATACAAAAGGTCTGGGAGTATAGCCTGAAGGTAGAAAGCTCCTGGGTTCCACCCCCAGTACCACCAAAAAATAAAAAATAAAAAGTTCATCTCAGGCATGGTAGCACACGCCTGTAATCTTAGTACTTGGAAGGCCCAGACAGGAGGATTGAAGGTTTGAAACCAGCCTCAGCAACCTAGCAAGACCGTCAACAACCTCAGGAGACCGTGTTTCAAAATAAAAATAAAACTAGGGCTGGGGGTGTAGGTCAGAGGTGGAACGCCCCTGGATTCAGTTCTCAGTACCCACACCCCCAAAAAAAGTTCATCTCAGAATTGGAAAATAGTTAAACTAGAGACCATTACAGAGCAGTGATTCTTCATCTCTGATTGGTGGATGATAATTTAGAAAACACCTTCATCGTAGATTTTCTCCTCGATCCTCAAAGCAAACCCAGAAATAGGTAGGTCAGTCATTATTATTGTTTGAATGGAGATTCAGGGTTAGGAAGGTTAAGTGCCGAGGCCAGGTTAGCGCAGCCATCGGGCAGCAGAAGTGAACTGTGGCCACAATCGCCCTCCACGATGCGCAAGAGCAGGGTCAGCCATCAGGCAGTTCCAGAGTGGGGCAAAGCCAGCTCTGGCAAACATAATCAGCCAAAAGGAGGCGGCCTAGAACCAGGAGCTTATAAGCTGCCTAGAGCAAGCATCCACTCTTTTTTTCTCTTTGCCTTTCAAAAGCTTTATGAAGTTATTGCCCAATGGTCTTATGGAAAATAATGGTAAAGCACAATTGTTTCCAGGCATGAGCAAGGGGAAGAGATGTTGTTAGTATGGAGTTCAGATTGGCACTTCCACTCCAGGTGTGGCCTCTTTCAAATCCATGCTCCTTTCAGCGATCCAGAATCTTTGCCATCAGTTTGTTTTTACAGGGACCTCAATAGGCTCCATTCTCTCCACTGGCGGTGGCCCTGATAAGGACCTCACTTCAAAGGTTGAGATCATTCTGCAGAGGCGGTGGGAGGTCCTGGACTAATGAGGAGCATCAGAAAATGATGAAAGATAAGGCAGCATCCTTTGGAAAAGGGATTTGCTAAATTGGCCTGAACCTAGTGGGATTATATGGGCCGCAGTGGATTAACCAGAGAGCAGCTGAGCCTGCTCGGACCCAAGAACTCACACTCGAACTGGCCTGGCATTGGGCTTACTGTCAATGTTATATATTCCAGAAACAATTAGGTGCTGGGTGGTGTATGAGGCACATAAATGACAGAAACAGAGCCTCTCAGACTCAGTCCTGGGCACAGGGCTCCCTTTCGACGGTTGTGTTGACTGGGTCCTGGACCAGGACAGCGCTTCTCAGCCAGGCAGTGTTTGCTGTAAACAGGACGCAGATCCAGCGCCACCGACTTGCTGCCCGGTGTCTCAGTCTTCCTCAAGATGACCTGCCCATCTCTCTCAGGCGCTGCCCGGAGCTGAGGACAGATCCAGGTGGGGTCTGCCCAGCACAGAGCGGAGCAAAGCCGGCTCTCCTGGTTCCAGGCCTCTCCTTGGACTCAGGATCTCCGTGTTCATCGAACCTTTCTTGGTGACTTGTGTTGACTTGAAGTGAACAGCAAGCAAAAGCCTGAGTCCAGTAACCGTCCAGGGAGGCATCTCCCTGCTCTGATATAATCTTCTCCCGAGGAGCGCAGGAAGCTTTCTTCACAAGGTGCTTCCAAACCCTCCCATGAGCGTTAGGCCTGACACTGAACCCTTCATCCCACAGTTTGTTGTTTTTGTTTTTTGTTTTTTTCACTTTGGTAAATGGAAAGGATAATTTTCCTGCCTCAGTTGTCAGGAATTTCCCCAAATCGGGGTCTGTGATTTGGCGATCAGAGTTGTGTATTTTCTCGGGTACCTGGAATGTGGTTTGTGGAAGCCAGGGGTCTGATTTATTTGTAGTAACCGAGTTTTCTCTCATATTTTACCAGCATATTTGTCTCCTTGTGATCTTCCTGTCTCAGCCTCTCAACTTCTGGGATTACAAGTATGCGCCACTGTTCCCAGCTCATTTTTTCTTATAAGGATACCAGTTGCACAGGATTAGGGCCTACCCTAATATGAGCATGACCTCATCAGAACTTGATTACATCTGCAAAGACCCTATGTCCACGTAAGGCACCAGGGTTTAGGACTTCAATAGAACTTATGGAGAGACACAATCCAACCCATAATACTACTGTGGGTAAACCATTAACACAAAGCCAGGTGTGGTAGTGTGTGCTTGTAATCTCAGTACTTGGGAGGCTAAAACAGGAGGATATCAAGCCTGAGGCCAGCCTCAGCAATGTGGCAAGGCCTTCAGCAACTTAGCAAGATCCTGTTTCAAAATAAAAAAGGCTGGGGGTGTTGCTCAGTGGTAGAATGGCACTGGGTTCAATCCCCAGTACCACATAAGAAAACCAACAAACCAACAAGAAACAGAAAGAAAAGCTAACTGGGACTGTTACATCCCTCTTATTTACGCTGTGGACCAATGGAGCTGTGCGTCAGCTACAGAATGGAGAAGGCATAAAAGATTGGTGAGGAAAGGGAGCTGACTTCTGTGGGTCAAGGTTACCCCTACCTACCTTTGCTCTTCTCCCTAGTACATCCCTGAGCAGGCCAAGGGGCGTGTCAAACATCCCAACAGCACGACTGCCATTCTTTATTCGTTATAAGCAAACGAGCAAAATGCCCTTTTGCTTTGCCATTGTTTGGTCCGGATAATCCAGAGTTGACTTTTCTGAGCGTGCGTAGAATAGATTCTCCCAGCGCTGACTCTGGGTTCCCAAGTGCATCCATGACTACACTGGTGTGCACCTCAGAAGTGTGGACCATATGAGAATTTCACAATTACACCTGTTTTTCTTTTTCTTTTTCTTTTTTCTTCTGTTTTTGGCAGCACTGGGATTGAACCCAGAGGCATTCGACCTCTGAGCTACATCCCCAGCCCTTGTTACCTTTTTGTTTTGAAACAGGGTCTCACTAGGTTGCCAAGAGTCTTGCTAGATTCCTGAGGCTGACCTCGAACCTGCAATCCTCCTCTCTCAGCCTCATAAAGTACTGGAATTACAGAGGTGTGCCACCATGTTCAGTTCAATGGGTTATTTTTACATTAATACGTAGTGCAGAGAGAACTTTACAAATATTTCTCTGTTGAACACATCATGCCACCTCTGGGCCTCTAGTATAAGGTAGTAACCACAGATGCAGGACAATCAGACAGGCCTGGGAGGTGGGGGAGCTCTGACCTCAGCATCTTCAGCGTCCCATCTCCATGGCGATAGGCCCTTCCCAAGGAGGGAGCTCAGCTCTGCTTCTCCTTGGAGATGATGACAACTCTGCTTATATGAAGAAGATCTCTCCTTCCTCCCTCTCTCCAGGTGTGTGTGCTATATACACCTTTATGGTGCACCGTAACTGCACATCACAAGGAGACATTCAGCCATGCACACGCCACTTGGTGTGTTTCTCTCTGCCTTTCTAGGTTTCTTTTCTAACCTTATTCCTCACCAGAAGACAGGACAAGTCTGGAAAGCACAGGCACAAGTGAGGGTGCTGAGGGCGACGGGGCTGCACACACTGGGGTCACCTTGCTGGGCCCTCCCCCCAAGTGGGTGCTCGACGGTGGCCCTCCCCATCTCCTGGAGCAAGAGCTCTCCTGCCTCCGGCACTCTTGGGTTGCAGCATCTCACTGTGGCTCCGAGGGTGCTATGGAGTTCATGTGACTTGTCACCCGCACGCGGTGACAAGAGGTCCTTTAGAGCTCAGTGCTCTGGAAGCGCTGACCTGGAGGGCGTTGGTAAAATAGGCACCGCGGCTGAGGGACACCAGCTGAGGACAGGGGGCCTGACATCCTCAGAGGGCTGCCTCCTCCCTACGCCTAAGCAGTCTATGGGCACCCACCTCTCGGTCACGTCCATCTCAACGTTGGGATCACACTGTGAATGTTGGCTTGTGGCTATGATTAAGGCATGAGCCCCAGAGGTGCATCTGAATTTGCTCTACGGTAGCTTCCTTGTTCTGTGGGGATATGGTTCAAGATCCCGCTGAAGGCTTTAAACTGTGGGTGCACTGAACCCTATATACACTATATTTTGTCATATATATATATGTATATATATATATATACACACATATACATATACATGTACATATCTATGATAAAGTTTCATTTATAAACTAGGCACAGTAAGAGATTAAACACAATAACTGCCAGGCATGGTGGTGAATGCCTGTAATCTCGGTACATATGAAGCTAAGACAGGAGGACCACAGGTTCGAGGCCAGCCTCGGCAATTTAGCGAGACCTTTAGCAATTTAGCGACATCCTGTTTTAAAATAAAATATAAAACAGCCTGGGGATGTAGCTTAGAGGCGGAACACCCCAAGCTTCAGTTCCAAGAGAATACATTGTTCAGATTTTTGTCACTGTGACAAAATACCTGAGCTAACAAATTAAAAAGAGAAAAAAATTTATTTTGGCTCACAGTTTCAGCCCATGGTCAGCTGAAAAAACAAACAACAACAACAAAAACTTACACACCAATAACTAGTAGTAAAAGAGAACAACCATAACAAATGATTGTAATAAAAAGTATGTGAATGTGGTTTCCATCAAAAATAACCTTATTGTACTTTCACCTTTTCACATAAGTGAAGCACTTCATAACTTCTCCTTGGCATACCTGAACTGCCAGCATCACCACTCCTGTGCTTTGGCCATTATTAAGTAAAATAAGGGTGTTATTTGAACGCAAGCACCGATCTGATAACCAAGAGGCTGCTAAGTGACTACCGGGCAGGTAGTGTATACAACATGGATACACTGGACACAGGTCCTGGGTAGGATGTAAGATTTCATCACGTTACTCAGAATGGTGTTCAATTTAAAACTTATTAATTGCAATACTTCTGGAATTTCCTATTTAATAATTTAAGACCACAATTGATTGAAGGTAACTGAAGCTACGGAATGCTAAACCAGGGGCAAGGGGGGACCACTGCACCTTTGGGTTGCCATTGCCCGTTTTTGTAGAATGCCACCTGGTAAGGCTGTGGCGATGACTAAACGGCATGGTATGTAGATGCCTGGGCCCTTCGTCTAACATAATCAGAAGTGGTGTGGTGTGTAGTCCAGAAGAGAATGGCCCTAGAGCCAAGGATGGGTTGGGGTCCCAGCTCTGCCACTGACAAGCCATATAATGCTGGGTAAGTCATTTACCCTCTCCATTATGGTTTGAATCTGAAATATCCCCACAAAGGCCAAAGGCCAAGGGCTTAGGTCCTGCCGTGGTACTGCCAGGAGGTGGAAGAGCCTGTGGGAGCTGGGCCTAGTGGGAGAAGGTTAATCGCCCGGGGCGCGCCCTTGAGGGGATGCGGGGACCCGGCTCCTTCCTCTGTCTCTCTCTTTGCTTCCTGGCCATTATGGGGTAAAAGCTTGTTTCCACCACACAGCCCCTGCCATGGTGTTCTGCTTCACCACAGGCCCAAAACAACACAGTCAGCCAACTACAGACTGAAGCCTCTCAAACTGCGAGCCAAACACTTCTTCCCTCCTCAGGTATTCTATCACAGCGACAGGAATCTGTCCAGCATCCTCTCTGTCTCTATGTCCTGCTTTACGGGGCTGTCATGAAAATTAAAGGGTTTAGTTTATGTAAAGTACCTGATACAATGTCTGATGCATAGTAAACTGATAATAACAATATTTATTATTATTATTATTATTATTATTATTATTATTAATTTTTTGTAGTACTGGGGATGGAACCCAGGAGCATTCTACCTTCAAGATACACCCCCAGTCCTATTTTTTAGTCTTTTTTTTGTTTTTTAGAAACAGGGTCTCTCTGAGTTGTGAAGGGCCTCGCTAAGTAGTTGAGGCTGTCCGTGAACCGCGATCCTCCAGTCTCCGCCTCCTGAATGCTGTTTATTATTATTATTATTATTATTATTATTATTATTATTATTATTACCACTACTAGATTTATGAGTCTCTTGGGAAGGACTAATGATTCTTTTTTTTTTTTGGTGGTACTCTGGTAGAACCAAGGGCCTTTCTATCTCCGGGCTATACTCCCAGACCTATTTTACTATTTTATATTTTATTTAAAAACAGGTTCTCAATTAGTTGCTGAGAGCCTCACTAAGTAGCTGAGGCTGGCTTTGAACCTGTGCGATCCTCCTGTCTCAGCCTCCCAAGCACAGGGATTACAAGTGTGTGCCACCACACCTGGCATGATTCATTCTTTTACGCCTGGAGATGGGCTCATTTTAGGATCCAACGTTTGATTTTTAGATGTAAGAGCAGATCAATTGTACAGTACCCTCCATTCTCTTTTTTGGGGGCCAAATAAATCAGTATAGAAGAGTGGGCGGAATCATGCAAGATCACAAGAGCTAAGTCCGCATGCTTTATTGCACCAGGCTGGACGTGACCTCCCCGCCTCCGCAGCCACTTGGACTCAGCTGAGAGGCCCCGGGCAACTTTGTAGCTCGCTGTGACTGACTCCAGTACTCAGGTCCCAGGGAGAAAGAGGGTCTCTGCTCACCCCCGCCTGCCTCTGGATCTCCTGCGAAGGACCCTGGTGCTTTGTACTGGTCAGCGCAGAGGGCACGAGTCCTCACTGCCCAGCATCTGTCCCTTACAGCCAGCAGCCTTCTTGGTAAAATAAGGGAAAAAAGACTTCTTTTGATCCCTTCCCAGGGTCAAAATTTTGCCCTTTGACGTAAGCCGCCGGCTCTGGACTGGAGACTGGGAGGCTTCCCTTCCAGGCCCTCTCTGAATGGACGCACTCTAGAGCAAACAATGACTCACCCAGCTCCCTGGCAGGCTGGCAGTGTGTCTGGGCCAGGTGCCAGGAAGCCACCGTGCCACCCGAGGGGCGGACAGGCGCGCAGGAGCGGCCGGGCCACAGCAGAGGGCGCGCACGGTCAGGGGTCTGGCTCAACGCTGCCCCACCCACGAGCAAGCCCGGTGTGGGGTGAGCGGGCAGCCATGCCAGGGGACGCTGGCTCCTCCTCGTTCTTCCATTTTTCCTCTCTTGTTCATTTTTTCATTCCTTCTTGTCCTCTTCCCTATGCTCTACTGACTTCACTGAATACACTTGATCTAACTTCTACTGTGTACATCACTGCCCTTACAGAGACATGCATAAGATCTCAAATGATAACACTAAATTAATTGAAACAAAAATCAATTAAATCTTAAATAAAGAAATTTTATCTGTGGCCTCTACTTTGGACCTATATGCCTGAGCGCTCCTCCAGCCATCGGGCAGCTTTCTGTGGTGGAACCAAACCTGTGTGGTTTTGGCCAAATTGCACCACCTTTCTGAACCTTTTCTTCCTCTCTAAAGTAGTTGTTAAAAGAGATACACTTAACAAGCCAGGCTTGGTGGCACACACTTGTAATCCAAGCATTCGGGAGGCTGAGACAGGAGAATCGGGGTTCACAGCCAGCCTCAGCTACTTAGTGAGGCCCTTTGCAACTCAGTGAGCCCCTATTTCAAAATAAAGAATAAAAAATAGGGCTGGGGGTGTAGCTAGGAGGTACAATGCCCCTGGGTTCCATCTCCAGTACCGAGGGGGAGAGAGAGAGAGAGAGAGAGAGAGAGACAGACAGACAGACAGACAAACAGACAGACAGACAGACACACAGGAGGATCGCAGGTTCAAGGACAGCCTCAGCAACCTAGCAAGAACTTGCTTCAAAACAAAACTTTTTTTAATAAGGGCCGAGGGTATAGCTCAGAAGTAGAATGCCCCTGGATTCAATCACCAGTGTCCCTCCCTCCAAAAAAGAAAGAAAGAATTAAACATAGCAGAACTCAGCATACCAGTAATCCCAGTCCTTGGGAGCCTGAGCCAGGAAGATTGTGGGTTCCAGGCCAGACTCGGCAACTTAGCGAGACCCCAGCAACTTAGTTAGATCCTGTGTCAAAAATAAAAAAATTATAAGGGCTGGAGGTGTAGCTTAGAGGTAGAATGACCCCTAGGCTTAATGCCCAGCACTACTACTATTACTACTACTACTACTACTAATAACAATAATATGAAGAGATATATGTTATAGGTTGTTTTGAAGATTGAGATAATGCCTGAAAGATGATTAGTACATTGCCTGACATAGAGTAAAATTCAAAAGATGCCAACTATCATAACTATTTTGTTGTTGTTGTTGTTGTACTGGGGTTCCTGGAAGTCCTTCTACCTCCGGGTTACACTCCCAGACCTATTTTTCTATATAGTTTTTATTTGGAAACAGGGTCTCTTAAGCCAGTGCGTCTGGCTTCGAACCTGCGAGATCCTCCTGTCTCCTCCTCCCAAGTGCGGGGATTACAAGCGTGCGCCACCACACTCGGCTCTTATCATAACTATTTCAATTTAAGGGATCAACAAACTTTTTCCATAAAAAAAGAAATGGTGAAATGGTGAACACTCTGGACTTCAGGGGCTAACACAGTCACTGTAGCAACTACCCAATTCTACTTAAGGCAAAAGAAGCCGCAGACAACAGGCAGGCAGATGGCTATAGCTGTGTCCAATACAACTGTATTTGTAGGCTGGGCATGGTGGCGCACGCTTGTAATCCAGTACCTGGGAGGCTGAGACTGGAAGATGGCAGGTTTGTAGCCAGCCTTACCAATTTTGGCTCTCCACAACCTAGTGAGCCCTTGTTTCAAAATAAAAGAATAAAATAGGGCTGGGGGTGTATCTTGGAGGTAGAATGCCCCTGAGTTCCATCCCCAGTACCACAACACACACACACACACACACACACACACACACACACACACACACACACACAATCTGAGCTCACAGGCCATACAAAAACAGCCCCTGGGCCAGATTTGGCCTGTAAGCCAGAGTTTGCCCACCCCTGCTCGTGCCTAATGAAATGGCTAGAACTTCCTCTCCTGGGTTTTGCTTTCAAGGAAAATCCAGTTGGTGCATCCATACTGCCCTGATTTAGTGTCTGGACATTAGGATACATGCCAGACTAACAAGGTTATTAACCAGCAAAAGTCGGAGACAGCAAACGCTGCAGGAAAGAGAAACAATACCTGTGCTTATGCACAAGTCAAGATAGGTAAATAATCCTTCCCAATTACTGGTGTGCAAGGTAAAAGAGAATCAGTTGCCGAGGGGCCTGGTGCTCACTCCGCGCTTTGCAGATGGAGGCGCTGCTGCGGACGGCGCGAGAACCAGCGCATGCGCACTCTGCTTCTTAGCATCGCGCACAGAGACAGGCTGCTGGACTTACATCTTACAGCTCCCGAGATTGTACACACAGTGGATGGGAGAAGACAGCGCATGCTGAGAGGAGAAAGCTGGGAACAGGAGGGAGGGCAGCAGGCACCTGCCAGAAACAGGCCAAGCCCCAGCAAGGGGGCGACCAGGTCACAGATGATTCACCTGTAAAACACCAGGTACCCCAAGTAACGTCACGAAATTCCTCATCCCTTCTTCCCTTTCTTTTGCCCTTGTTCTCTTAAGTATCTATGGATGGAAGTAGGGCATTTTGCTTTACTTTTTTAAAAATTTTTATCTTTTTTCTTTTTGCTTGCAGTTCTGGGAATGGAACCCAGGTGCTTTCTACCCCTACACTACACTCCCAAACCTGTTTTATATTTTATTTGGAAACAGGGTCTCTTAAGCCAGCTGAGGCTAGTTTGGGACCTGCGCGATCCTCCAGCCATCATTTCTAAATAAAGAATTTTGCTTATCCAGCCCAACTGAAGTATTGAACAGTCCTTACAGTCAGAGGTCAGAATCATGCCCTGTGACTTGGTGGAGACCTTCCTCTGGGAAAAACAGAGCCCAGGAACACACATCTCCTGGCTTAGTAACCCGAATCATAGGTAACCAGCTGTATGCTTGCAAAACTGCCTCTGCGGGGCTGGGAATGGAGCTCGGGGAACAGCGCCAGGGAGATCTAGGTTCCATCCCCAGGACTGCAAAAACAAACAGAATGCCCGTGTGCTTTAACTGCTATCTGAAGAAGCTTCCTCAGGCTTCTTTAGAAAGGAAAAAGCAGAGCTGGGTGTGGTGGCACACACTTGTTATCCCAGCATTTGGGAGGCTGAGACCTGGAGGATCATGGTTCGCGGACAGCCTCAGCTACTTAGTGAGGCCCTCTGTAACTTAGTGAGACCCAGTTTCACAATAAAGAATAAAAAATTGGACAGGGGGTGTAGCATGAAGGTCAAATGCCCCTGTGTTTCATCCCCAGACCTACACACACAAAGAAAGAAAGAAAGAAAGAAAGAAAAAAAGAAAGAAAGAAAGAAAGAAAGAAGAAAGGAAAAAGCAGGTGTCTGAGCTTTGGAGAGGAATCTAGCCAGGATGTACCCACCTACACCAAGTGCTCCCGTGTGTGTGTGTGTGTGTGTTGTGTGTGTGTGTGTGTGTGACTGAGGACTGAACTCAGGGAAATTCTACCTCGAAAGCTGTGCCCCCAACCCTACTTCTTTTTGTTTTGAAACAGTCTTGCTACATGGCCGAGAGTCTCAGGACTTGCCGAGACACTCCCTGCCCTATGGGTCTTCAGTCTCAGGCCAAATGACCCAGATCAAGAGCATACACTGCATCTGCTGTGGCTTGACAAGCGTCCCCCCAGGACCCATGTGACAAAGGCTCGGTCTCCAGCCTGGGGCACTTCCGCAGGCGGTGGAGACCTTAGGAAGGGGGGACTAGTTCAGGTCTTCCCTTACCATTACCAGGAACATGCTCCCCCGGGGACCCCATCCTCTCTTTCATGCTTTGCTCTGCCCCTCCCCCACCCGCCAGGCCTAAGAGCAAATTGTCCATCTATCTGATCAAGGAGAGGGACCGCTAGACTGAAGAGCAAAATTACCCTTTCTCTCTGTAAGTTTATTCTTCTCAGGTATTTGTTATAGTCACAGAAAGCTGACCTTCACTTTCCAGTCCCACGCGGTGATGCTGATGGGAACCTCAGGGCTCCGCCTCAGCCCCGAGGTGGCTCCTGCTCTGCTGCTCTCCTTGTCCCGGCAGAGCCCATCCTCTGGTAACTAGAAGCAGGAAGGCGCAAGACTCATCTGTCCTGGATTCAGATGTATTTGCTGTTGGAAAGGACCTCGGAGATGATGCTGCGGGGTTTTAGTTTGTTTTTGTTTGGTTTGGTGCTGGGAATACAAACTACACTCTCAGTCCTACTTTATTTTTCATTTGGAAACAGCTAAGTTGCCGAGTCTAGCCTCAAACTTGCAATCTTCCTGTCTCAGCCTCCCAAGCCTGAAATTACAGGTGTGCACCACCCCACGTGGCTAGTTCTGTGGTTTTAAGACCACAAAATCCTTTCTCTAAAGAACTTAAGAGTATAGCTAAGTGCTTAGCATGTACAAAGCTCTGGGTTCAATCCCCAGCACCAAAAAACAGAACTGCTTTGGGTCCTGGGGTCCCTGCCAACACCTCTCACCTATGAGGGTCCCCAACCAACATCATCTCTTCAAAACCTGGAGCACTATGGATGGATCCATTCTGACATCATTGTATAAACAAAGAAACACAGGTCTGGGGAGATTATGTGACCACCCCCCCATCACGTCTTTCATGGAATCCAAGCCTGCTCTGAGCTCCTGCCTCTCAATCTGTCCAGGCTGACCGGGGCACTGGAGACCTTTGCAGGCTGCTGGGGTTTCATTACAATTAGTTCTGTTGAAACTGTTCTACGAAAGAAATAACTGGAAGGACAACAAGCCAAGGTCTTGCTAAGTGAGACTAGGAGGCTCTGTTGAGGAATAGCAAAGGCTCGCAGGCCACAGCTGCTCTGCTCTGGGAATGACTGGTTTAGCGTTTATAAAAGTGAGCCTGCCACAGTCGAACAGCAGCAGCTCCCAATATAGCAGAGAAACAGGAACCCAGCACAAAGGATTATAGTACTAAGAGGTTAAAATCCAGCCAGCCACATGGCAAAGGTCAGGGAAAAAATAAACCAGGACATCCTGTTAGGAGGGGATTCACAGAGAAGGCAGACTCCAGGGAATAGAAAAGGGAAAAAAAAGATACAAACCATAAGAGACCAAGGCAAATCACTGTGCTTATGAAGCTGCAAGTTAGTCAGTGTGGTGGCCCAAACTTGTACTAGGGAGCTGAGGAGGGTCACAGGTTCAAGGTCAGTGTTAGGCACTTAGCATAATGCTGTTTCATTTCAAATTAAAAGATAAAAATGGCTGGGAGTGAAGCTTAAAGGTAGAATGCTGCTGGGTTTAATCCCCACTACCACAAAAAGAAAAAAAAAAAAGACTGCTTATGCAAACATGTCATTTGTCCTGTAGTGTAAAACCTCTTTGAAAGAATAAACAAGCCGAGCGTGGTGGCACATGCTTGTAATCCCCGCACTTGGGAGGCTGAGACTGGAGGATCGCGGTTCGCAGACAGCTTCAGCTACTTAGTGAGGCCCTTCGCAACTCAGTGAGACCCTGTTTCAAAAATAAAAAGACTAAAAAATAGGGCTGGGGTGTAGCTCAGAGATACAATGGCCCTGGATTCCATCCCCAGACCCGCAAATAAATAAATTAATTAATTAATTAAAAATAGAGCTGGTGGTGTAGCTCAGTGGTAGAACACCCTTGGGTTCAACTTCTCATACCACCGAATAAAGAAATAATATAAAAGTCATGCGCTCACTTCGGCAGCACATGTACTAAAATTGGAGCGATACCAGTAATACACACACACACACACACACACACACACACACACACACGAAAGAGAACAGAAAGTCAAAGGTTCTCTTGATAAAATATCCAAAATAATTCTATCAAAGCCAGAGTTAACCTGGGTGTGGTGGCCCACGCTTGTAATTACCCCCTCTTGGGAGGCTGAGATAGGAGGATCATGTAGGCTTTCAGCAACTTAGTGAGACCCTGTTTCCAAGTAAAATAGAAAATAGGTCTGGGAGTGTAGCCCGGAGGTAGAAAAGCCTCTGGGTTCCACCCCGAGTACCACCAAAAAAAAAAAAAAAAAGCCAAAGCTATTTCCTAACTGGAGAGAATAAGCACTAATCCCAGTGGGGCCCTGCCCCCCAGGTCTCATCTAACACTAATTATCTGCCAGAGTCTCTACCTCCAAATACCATCCCGCTGGGCACATAGGAATTTGGGGGGAACATGGCTCAGTCTGTGACAGGGGATCTCTGGCTTTTGGGAGGGAGGGCCTGTCACTCTGACCTGGTGACCTCAGGCCCTGGACACGCTGGGCTCCGGTGCCCAGGCACACGCCTGCAGGGACAGCAGCCTGTGCGGGCCACGGAGCTGGAACTGCTCCACGGGTTGGCTGCCGGCCTGCCCTCCAAGTCTCCTTTAAAAGGTTCAAACCGCACTCATTATAGGCCTCCAGAGACGCCCGGCTTACTCCAGGTCTTTTTTTTTTTTTTTAATCTCTGTCCCTTTGTACACACTTTTTCTCTGCAGTGCAGTCTTTTTCTTCCCTTGCAGAGATTCGATTGGGGCGTCACCTCCATCCTGAAACCCTCCCGACAGGTCTGTCACCCAGGCAAGCTGTCCAGCCTCTGAGTAACCATCAGCTCTTGTACACACTTCTAGTGCTGAGAATCACTCATGGTTTATTTTCTTTTAATGTTTATTTGTTTATTTATATTTGCAGTACTGGGGATGGAACCCAGGGGCATTCTACCTCTGAGCTACACCCCCAGATCTATATTTTATTCTTTTCATTTTTTCTTTTTTCTTTTTTGCAGGTCTGGGGATAGAACTCACGGGCATTTGACCTCTGAGTTACACCCCCAAACTATTTTTTATTCTTTTTTTTTTGTGGTACTGGGGATGGAAACCAGGGGCATTTGACCTCTGAGCTATATCCCCTACCCTATTTTTTATTCTTTGTTTTGAAACAGGGTCTCACTGAATTGCAAAGGGCCTCACTAAGTAGCTGAGGCTGTCCACAAACTGCGATCCTCCCGATTCAGACTCCCAAATGCTGGGATTACAAGCGTGCGCCACCACGCCCGGCTGTAACTCATGGTTTAAACGTCTACCTCTCCTACTGGAAAGTGAACTCCTGGCCCAAGCCTTACTACTCTTTTTATCTCTGAATACAGCAGGGCCTCGGTAATAAGTAATTGTTCAGTTTGTATCAGTCATTTATTCTCTGAATAATACCTCCCCCAAACATGTTTGGTTCATGACATATGAAGAGAAGAAGGGACATTATATTTATTATCTACTGAGTACTGGGTTCTGTGTTAAACACCTCACTTTATTCTCAAGACAACTTTTTTTTTTTTTTTGGTGGTACTGGGGTTCCTGGAAGCCCTTCTACCTCCAGGCTACACTCCCAGACCTATTTTATATTTTTGAAACAGGGTCTCTTATGCCAGCGCGGCTGGCTTCGAACCTGCGCGATCCTCCTGTCTCCGCCTCCCAAGCGCGGGGATTACAAGCGTGCGCCACCACGCCCGGCTAAGACAACTTTTCAAGATAAGAATTACAGTCATGCCTGGCTTAATGATGGAGCTATGTTCTGAGCAGTGAGTGCTGGATGGACTTGGTCCATAACACAGTACTCACAGGAAGCTAGATGGGATGGGGGACACACACCTAGGCCACACGGCGTGCATCAAAGGTGCAGCCTATGGCTACGTGAGACTGAACCAAGCACTCAGGGATGACGCAGTGAAGTGTGGCAGGAACACAGGGCACCTGAGGCCGGCGCGGGTGGCACACTGTCCTGTAGAAAGAATACACTGGAAATCCAGGCATGGTGGTGCACGCTTGTAATTCCGGTACTTGATAGGCTGAGACTAGAGGATCACATGTTCAAAGCCAGCCTCAGCAGCTTAGTGAGGCTCTCAGCAACTTAGTGAGACCCTGTTTCTGAATAAAATATAAAATAGGTTTGGGAGTGTGGCCTAGAGGTAGAAGGCCCCTGGGTTCCATCCCCAAACCCACAAAAAAAAAAAAAAAAAAAAAAGGAAGGAAAGGAAAGGAAAGAAATGATTAAAAAAAAAAAAAGTTCCCACATGTTGAGGGACCTGCCTGATCAATTTTGGATTAATACTAATTTTGGAGCTCAGCTCAGTTATCTTAACTCTCAAAGAGCACAGTGCTTTACCAAGTATAATGAGAGTATTACGTGCAATTGAAATTCAGTGGGAGTGTTTGGAACTTAGAGAATCAGTGATGTTAGCACAACAGCCAGCGATGGTCCAGGGAACCACAATGTGCGCTCAGTGGACGATGCTGAGAGACGCCACCCACTTGTCCTTACAGCTGATGGGTTGGAACATCACCACTTACATGGTTCCTTAGAGCAAACGTTCTTCAATTATTTTATTGGTACGATTGTTTTAGAATTAGATGAATAACTTCTTTAAAAACAGTCTTAGTGTTTGGATGCTTATTGTATTTAGATGCTCAGGTGAATGATCTATCGTTCTGCTCCTGCGATCGCTCCTGTCTCCAGTCAGGGCAGTCGTGTGATCTTTCACGATGGCCAACTCATTACCTCTACCTCCGTGAACTCTGCTTGGGTACAAATTGTGCAATGTCTATGTATGCCATGGGTCCTGGTGTCACGCCTTATTAATTCCGGAGGTTAGTACCCATCAACACATGGAAGCAGCTGAGAACTGGCAAGCTTTCCCCTAAACTCTGTGTTCATTGGCTGACTTGCCAACCTTTTTCTGAAACTTTCTTGCAGAATACATTATCACGTGCAGAGCTACTACCTCCAGTTTCATCTCTACACTGGGGTAAGGTGAAGAGAAGGCAGAACAGCAAATACATAAGAAAGCCCAACTTCCTGGCCCCTTTTCTTAGAGCAAGGAGGGTCAGTTTCATGTGAACTAGAGGACTGAGTTTTGTGGCCGGGCGTGGTGGCACACGCTTGTAATCCCAGCACTCAGGAGGCTGAGACCGGAGGATCACGGTTCGCGGACAGCCTCAGCTATTTAGTGAGGCCCTCTGCAACTCAGTGAGACCCTGTTTCAAAATAAATAATAAAAAATAGGGCAGGGAGTGTAGCTCGGAGGTCGAATGCCCCTGGATTCCATCCCTACACTCAAAAAAAAAGAACTGAGCTTTGGTTCCCCTGGTCCTGGCACTGGGCCCTGAGTTCACACCATTGTGATCCCTGATGGCAGACACCTGCCAAGCACTCAGAGACAGAGACTGTGCATGTGTTTGTGTGTGGGGAGCTGTGGATTGGACCCAAGGGCACTGAGTTACACCCTGAGGTGCCCCCCCCTTTTTTTGCAGGTCTGGAGATGGAACCCAGGGGCACTTAACCTCCAAGCTACACCCTGCCCTATTTTTCAGTCTTTATTTTGAAACAGGGTCTCACTGAGTTGCAGAGGGCCTCACTAAGTAGCTGAGGCTGTCTGCAAACCGCGATCCTCCAGGTCTCAGCTTCCAGAATGCTGGGATTACAAGCATGCACCACCACGCCCGGCCTGAGGTCCCCTTCTTAAACTTTTCTTTTGAAGCAAGGTCTCATAGCCAGGCGTAGTGCCACATGCTTGTAATCCCAGCATTCGGGAGGCTGAGACAGGAGGATTACGGGTTCACAGCCAGCCTCAGCTACTTAGTGAGGTCCTCCACAATTTAGTGAGATGTTGTTTCAAAATAAAGAATAAAAAATAAAGCTGGGGTGTATCTCAAAGGTAGAATGCCCTTGGGTTCCATCCCCAATACTGCAAAAAAAAGAGAGAGAAAGAGAGAAAAAAGGAAAGAAAGTCTCATTAAGTTGCCAAAGGGGTCACTAAGTTGCTGAGACTGGCCTCACATTTGCAGCCCTCCTGTCAGCTTCCCCAATACTGGGATTACAGGCATCGCAACAGTGCCCAACTAAAATAGAAACTTGTTTTGTTGGTGGTGGTGGTACTGGGGGTGGAACCCAAAGGATTACTACCTCCGGGCTAAACTCCCAGACCTATTTTTTATATTTTATTTGGAAACAGGGTCTCACTAAGTTGCTGAGAGCCTCACTAAGTAGCTGAGGATGGCTTTGAACCTGTGCGATCCTCCTGTCTCTGCCTCCCAAGCGCGGGATCATAAGCGTGCACCACCACGCCCGGCTAAATAGAAGCTTTTGAGTGATTAAGAAAGCAGATCTTCTATTCTGTGAAGAAGAGATGAAACTAGGTTTCAGTATTTGTAAGGCCATTCAGATTGTCCTGATACAATTATGTCATTTCTCCATAATATAGAAAGTGCCTATGTATATGAATTTACCATCCATCCATATGTTTATGCCCGTCTGTCCGTCCTTCCTTCCTTCCTCCCTTCCTTTCTTCCTCCCAGGGCTGTTCTACCTCTGAACTACACCCACAACCCTGTTTTATTTTATATTTTGAAACAGGGTCTCACAAAATGGCTGAGGCTGACTTTAAACTTGTAATCTTTCCATCTCGGCCTCCCAAGCACTGGAATTATGGCATGTGCCACCATGCCCAGCTCCATTTCATTTTTTTTTAATAGGCTGACTGCAAACTCATAAGCTTGATTCACAACCCACTCATGAAACCCAAGGACTGAGAATTGCTGTTCAACACCCTCTTGCCTCCCACCCTGGCACTGGAGCGATCATGACGGGTGCGCAGGGATGAGGGAGAGGGTAGGAGACACCACAGACATTAAAGAGAACACTTCACTTCAGGGTGGTGTTAAGCGTTCGGTACATCGGATGAAAATCGAAATCATGCCCTGAAGACACGTCTGCAGCTAGCTCTTAGACAGTGAGTCACTTACAGCTGCCCCGCATATTTATGAAAAGATTGAAGCTGTTTTCGCTGCCAGGTCTTCTAATCATATGGTACAGGGGAAGACGCATAGGAGTGTAACTTCGGAGAATTTTAAAGTTTGTTCTAAAATTGCTACTGTATTACAGGGGGCAGGATGTTGGTGCAGAGCCCCAAACAAAGCAGCCTTGTCTTGTGCGCACTTGAATGTAATTCCTGCCGATGGTGACTGCAATAGAAAGTTTTGATAGCTCGTGGTGGACGTTATAGAATATGATGTTCACCTCTTGCTTAGCAGGAAATGGTTTCGTTGGCTGAACTTTAGGAATGCACCTCTGAAACCTATCCTAGTCCCTGAGCCTGCATTCGCCTTTCCTTCAGCCTCAAGGTTAGAGGGGTCCTGTTCCTGCTCACCAAAATAACCCCTGCTGAGCATGGGCCTTCCTCCCGAAGGCTGATCTTTGCTGTCAACTTGACCAGAATGAAGATGCCTCAAAATTGGGAAAGCACACTGACGGGTGTGCCCGCGAGGGCGTTTACAGAGAAGATTGACAGGTATACCAGCGAACTGAAGGAAAAGATCTGCCCGAGTGTGGACGGCACCAGCGAATAGGCTGGGGCCACTCGCTCCCGCACAAGCCCATGCCCTGGGGTGGATGTGTTTTCTTGCTGCTCTGTCCCGCTTGTTTGTCAAGGTCCCAGTTCTTGAGCCTTTGAACCCAGACTCTCTCCAGCGGGCTTCTAGGCCTCCAGCCTCCGGCTGGGGCTGCAATGGTCATTGTGGAATTATCCAGCCTCTGATGTAATAAATCCCGTCTCATAATTATTACATACGCTCTGTTCTGTTCCTCTAGGGTCCCCTGAATTCGCCCTCCCATCTTTAACACCATCACCTTCTCCGTTAGCCTGGATTCCTTCCTTTCTAAATTCAAATACATATAAGTTTTCTTAAAAAAAAAAAAAAGCCCCTCAGCATGAAGGAATGGGGGGTCACTGGTTATATTTTTAAAGTGGCCATGATAATAATGCATGATTCTACCATTTGTCAAAACTCACAGAACTGAACACTAGAACCAATCGGTTTTACTGTATGCACATTTTATCTAAAGAAGCATGACTTTCAGATACCCTCCCTTTTCTTAATCTTGCCACACTATGATTATCATCTTTCTTTCCTTCCTTTCCTTGGCACTTGTTCTTCCTGATATCAGCTTCTATATCAACTAAACCCAGGCACACATCTGGGATCGCAGTACTTGGGAGGCTGAGATAAGAGGATCACACGTTTGAGGCCACATGTGGTAACTTGGTGAGATCCTGCTGAAAAATCAGAAGGGGTCTGAGGTTCTACCTCAGAGGCTGAACACCCCTGAGTTCAATCCTCGGTGTCACAAAAAGGATAAAACAAGCCAAAGGTCCCCTCTTCCCCCACTGGTCCTCACCCATTCCTGGCCTGTGCCTCCCGTGGCCCCTGCATGGAAACTTCTTTTGGGAATCTATAGCTTTGGAAGTGGAGAACTCCGCCGCTTCACCTCTACTTCTTGAGGTGTTTCTTGGTGGTACTTGGCAATCCTTTGGCTCTGGGAATTTGCCAAAATATCAGCCCACAGCTCTGCTTCAACCTTCACTCTCTCTGAGAGTCCACCCACTCTCAGGAGCTAAAGGACTGCTGGAATGCTTTTGAATCCCAAATTCATGCCTGGAGGGAGCATGACTGGCTCAAGCTTCCAGGGGCCCAGTGGACATCTCCCTGTGTCAAGCCCAGCATGAGTGGCCCTGAATCTCACCCTCCTGCCTTTGCCAGCCCACATCACTGGGGTGGAGGACCTTCCCATTGGTCTTTCCTAAACACACCAGACACTCAGCCTGTGGTCATCAAATGGGCAG
>NC_137791.1:24570785-24940785 GCF_963383645.1 Muscardinus avellanarius | reverse complement strand
TTCTCTACTGTGGGATTAAATCATGATTATGATCTCAGTGCCCAGGGAGTTCAGCTAGTTAGCTGCCATGTTGAAGGAATTATGGGCCTGAATCCAGTGAGCTGGTTCCTGCTCATTCGTGCCACAGGGACCAATAAATTTCATGCCTAATAAAGAGTGGTAGTAGGGGTGGGAAGAATGGTGCGTTCTGGTGGGTCAACAGGGTTACCTTCATAAATTAAAGGTAGATAACATGCTGTCGCTTCATCTCCCATCTGCAGGATCCCGGGCTCAGAGAAGAAAAAATTGATGTTCCCAAACATAACTCATGCTGGTGCAATAAATCTACAAGGTAATATATTATGCCTAAGCCAAGATTTTCATGTCTGTTCTGAGTTGAATTCTACTGATTTTAAGACTGGCAACAAACCATGAATTGCTGAATATACTGGTCAAACAAAAGGCAGGTCCAATTTAGAATCTTGATAGAGCTCATCCCATGAGCATTTTTAGAGCAAGGAAGAGCCTACTGCCTCACTGCCAACTTCAAATGAAGACCAGCGATGGTAGTATACGGAGCTGGTGTGCGTGGCAATTATTCATACGTGGAAACCATCAGCTTTCCCTATGAAAGCAGACATATGACTTTAATTTTAAGCTAAATGTTTCTATTTCAAAGTGATTAAATAAACTTTTATATCGCCTTTGGTATTTGCTTCACAAACTAGATGCTGGTCAGTGATTTTGAGTGAAATAAGAAGTGATCATTCATAACCTCGTGCGCTGGCACACACCTGTAGTCCCAGTACTTGGGAGGCTGAACAAGAGGATTGCAGGTTCGAGATCAACCTCAGTAACCTAACAAAACCCTCAGCAACTTTCTCAGCATGACTCTGGTTTGTGTTTTTGTTGTTGTTGTTTTGTACTGAGGATTGAACCCAGGACACATTCTACCTCTGAGTTACACTCCAACCCTAAATTATTTAAAAAAATTTTTTTTATTGGTGCATTATCTTCATACATCATATTGGGGTAAAAAAAAAACTTGTGTGTACATACATGTACACATCACTGATTTAACCCCAACCCAATTCCCACCCCATTCCCTCCCCATCCCTCCTTCCCTTGCTTGGCTTAGTGGTTGACTTCAATATGTTTAAGTACATTGTGTGTTTTAGAGGATTTTCCTTTTCCCCTCTCCTTTCTCCTCCTTTAGGTTGTCTTGTTTGCTCCTCTATAGGATTTCCTTTTTCATCTAGAGTTCCTCCTATGACCCATTTCTCCCCAGCTCTCACATATTAGGGAAAGCATCTGATTTCTTATTTTTTGTGACTGACTAATCTCACTTAGCACAATGTCCTCCAGTTCCATCCATTTACCTGAAAATGATGTAATTGAGTTTTTTTGTAATGGCTGAGTAACTAAATTATTTTTTATTTGGAAACAGGGTCTCACTAAGTTGCTGAGTCTGGCTGTGAACCTGTGATCCTCCTGCCTGAGCCTCCCAAGTACTGGGACTATAAGTGTGCACCACCACGCTAGCTAGCAAGGGTCTGTCTTAAAAAGTAAAAAGGGCTGGGGGATAGCTCAGAGGTGGAATACCCCTGGGTTCAATCCCCTGTGCCAAAAACAAAACAACAACAACAAAGATGATCATTCGTAAGTTGTGGACATCACACAATATACGTTATAAGGCTATAGTACTATAGCAGCCATATGTGTAAATTCACAACGCTGGGCCCTGGTTCTCTAGGGATACAGGCAGATCTGTGTGTCTCCTCCCCTTCCCTCTGGTCTGCTTGTGAACTCCCTGCTGACAGCATCAGTGGAAATCAGTAGGATGGTTCATAAGAAAGATTGAAGACTAAACTACTCACAGAGATAGACCTGGCAGCACTTTGGTAAATGTATTTATCCAAGGGACTTCAAGGAGAGGAAATGGCTTAGGAAAAAAAATATCTAGGAAAAGAAATCTACTTAGTACTATCTAGACTGAGTTTTAGCATGAAGCATCCCATGTGGAGTCAGCCCCCAGCGTGCCAAGAATATTTTGCACCGCATTACAAATGCAAACCAGCTCCCATGCAGATGGGATTCAGAATTTCCTAACTCTGAAAATCTTCTACCCGTAACAAAAACTGCTTTAACTATTCAAAGGAAACTCTTCACAAAGAATTGGTGTGTAAAGCTTTTTTAGAAAGTAATGTGAATTATCCTAATACTTCAGAGTCTGAGACAGGAGGATCACAGGATTGTGGCCAGCCTCAGCAACTTCGTGAGATCCTGTTTCCAAATAAAAAATAAAACTGGGCTAAGGGTGTAACTTGGAGGTAGAATGCTCCTGGGATCAATCCCAGTATCACAAAATAAATAAATAGATAAATATGGAAATATGGAAATAAGTAAATAAATAAGATTTACTGTCTTGTGCTGATGCAGAGACAGGAGAATAAATGTCACAGGAAAAAACAGTACTTTGCACAGGCTCCTGACTTTCACCTCCTCCCTTTCCAGGCTCCTACATATTTTATCTTCTTTATTTTATTGTGTTGGGATTGAGCCTAGAGTCTGTGCACGCTGGCCGCGCTCTACCTCCACGCTGCACCCCAGGCCCGCTGGATCTTCTCATGTTGTTTCGGTGGGTGGTTTGGCAGCTCCGAGTGGGTTTTAGCCTTTGAGCAGCAGCTACTTTGTACTTTAGGTTTCTGGATGGAGTCTTGCGGGGGAGCGGCAAAGGATGAAGGATGCGGGAATGCTGATAGCTCCTTGATGGCAGAGAATAAAGGAAAACAGCAAAAAGAGACGGCAGGAAGTTCTGCTCCTCCCTCTAAGCAAGGGGCACCCTGTCACTTCATTCTACCAACTGCCGATTTCGTGGGCTGGGCACAGGGAGCATTTATCATTTAAGCTCATTTATTATACAGAGCGCAGAGTGTGTGCCAAACAGATGGACAGAGCACCGTTCTTATGAAAGGGAAATGAACAGCTCTGTAAAAAGAACTCTGCTAAATAGGAGCAGGAATTTGAGACCATATATTTATTTATTTGTTTATTTTTGGTACTGGGTATTGAACCCAGGGGCATTCTACCTCCAAGCTACACCCCCAGTCTGACTTCATTTTTATTTTGAAACAGGGTCTTATAGCTGAGAGTCTCACTGTTTGCTGAGGCTGACCTGGAACCTACGATCCTCCCATCTCAGCTTTCCAAGCACTGGGATTACAGGCATGTGCCACCATGCCCAGACTGGAGACTTGGAGACCACATTTCATAACAGCTTGTTAAATTTGTTTTTGATCTCTGGCTTCGTTACTGGCAAAGAGTTAAAAGAGAAAGACATTTGGGTTTTTTGATTCTGGGTTTTTTTTTTTTTTCTTTTCATATTGGGATGTTCCAGGGGCATTCTACCTCTGAGCTACATTCCCCTTCCCCAAGCCTTTTTAATTTTTATTTTGAGACAGGGTCTCACTAAGTTTCTGAGGCTGGCCCTCAACCTGCTATCCTCCTGTCTCAACCTCCCAAGTTCTAGGATTAAAGGAGTGTTCCACCAGGCCTGGCCTGGACACTCCATCTTTGCCCTTTGTTTTCGGTAGCAATCACAATATTAAAATCCAGAATACTGTCTGTGAAATCTTGGAGACTGAGCATAATCTTCTAGCCCGCCACACTTCGTTTTTCTGCCTGGTGTTAACTTTGTCTTTCAACTCAAAGCTGTATCTCGAAGGTGCTAAGGGCTCTTCATCTCAGCCACGCCGGCCATACGGAGGGTAAAGTGGCTGTGATTTATTTCTGTTTGGATGCATTCAGGAAGTACTAAGTGTATGGTGAGGGTATGATGAGAAAAGTGAAGATGAGGATTCAAACTTGCAAGGAGAGGAAGGGGAGGAGCCAGAGGGAGTGGCCAAGGTTGGCATGGGTGGGGGTTTATGGTTAAGAAGTAGCTAATCTTGCAGCCTTCAGCCCATTCAAGTACCTTCCCCCACCCCCTTTTTGCAGCATTAGGAATGGAACCCAGGAGCATTCTACCTCCGAGCTACACCCTCAGCCCTATTTCCTATTCTTTATTTTGAAACAGGGTTTTCACTAAGTTGCAGAGGGCCTCACTAAAAGCCGAGGGTGGCCGCGAACCTTGCGATCTTCCTGTCTCAGCCTCCCAAAGGCTGGGATTACAAGCATGCGCCACCATGCCTGGCTTCAAATACCTTTTTTTATCTACTTTCTGCGGTGACCTCCTTGGCCCTGCTATGTCAGGGAATATCCAGAATATGTGCTTATACTGCACATGAGGGTCACCTTTACAGATGCTTTCTTTGACTAAGGTCATTACCTGGAGGAAGCCCTGGGCTGGTGACAATAGAGAAGAGGCAGCTGCCCTAAGTCAGGAAGGAGATAATTCACACACCAAAGTCAAAGAGATTCCCTACCCACTGAGATAGACGGTGCCGCTGCTAAGACAAACTGTACAGCCAATCCTGAATTATAAGGAGAAAAAAAAAAAGGATCAAACCTGACCCCACGCTTCTCTTCCTTTGATTATCTATCCTGCGAGTTCCTGCCCAACCCCCCATGCTCCGAGTCCACTAATTCCCAGAAGAATTATAACTAAGGCAGACTACCCAGCTAAAAAGATAACTGCGTACCCTCCTTTGTGTCCCCTAGACAAGGACATACAGGCAAGCTAACGAGATGCAAATCCCGTTCAAGGTGGCTAATGCCCTTTTTATCCTTAAGCAGAGGCCCAGAAAACGTTTTCTATCTCATGGTTTTATATTATGGCTTCAACGCCATTGTGGAATGTGCAACACTAATTTAAATAAATTGCATGTAGTCAGCCAAAGAGACAGTTCTGTCTTTGTTTAGTCTGAGAGAGGCTATGTTCATGATTAAAGGGACCTGATCTCAGCCTCTTAATTAATGCAAAGCTCAAGGACTGCTATCATTTTCCCTCCAGCAATGCTCCCATTATGGGTCATTTTGGAGCTGCCCTGCTGAACTGGCTGGACCTGGGGAAGGGACTTCATGGGAACAGAGCCGCACACCAACTGGAGACTTGGGTGTAGGTAGCAAATACCACTTCATTCAGGGCATGCTGATAGAGCCAAGAAGATACCAGTTACTCCCAAAGGAAACCAATCTCATGTCAAAGGGCCATTTCGATCCTCCCGGGGAGCACATCTGAACCAACAAAGAGACTGCAACCACAGCCTAGACTTGAGTTCTCAGTTGAGAAAAAACTCTTGAGGAAATGAATAGGTGTGAAGGTCCCAGCAAGGCCTGGGCATTTCAAGGCTGATGCTCTGCCTCCTACACTATAGGACTTTACAGATCACAGAGCGGGGGGCTCAAAATGTAATGTTTGCTCCACAGATCCTTTTTGACTGACAGACTGGGGTATGGGTTTGAAAATTACCTTTCCTTACTTCTATCCTGTTTAGGTCAGAACAGCTAAAATAAAATGTGTTCTAGTGTTTAGGGGTAGACCAGGTGCTTAGCATGCAGGGGGCCATGGGTTCCATCCCCAGCATCACAAAACAAACAAACAACAACAAAAATTTGTTCTAATTTTTCACAGTTTTGGTCTTGTATCAGATTTCTCTTTTCAGAAGTCTTAATACAGCCGGGCGTGGTGGATCATGGTTGTAATCCCAGCATCTGGGAGGCTGAGACAGGAGGATCCAGGTTAGTGGACAGCCTCAGCTACTTAGTGAGGCCCTCTACAACTCAGTGAGACCCTGTTTCAAAATAAAGAATAAAAAATAGGGCAGGAGATATAGCTTGGAGGTCGACTGCCCCTGGGTTCCATCCCCAGTACCGCAAAAAAAAAAAAAAAAGTCTTAAGTCTTAATACATTTCATTTGGTTCTAAAAGTCATCACCCTGGAGGTCAGCAATGAGAGACCTAAACTGCTGCTCCTGGGCTGGGCGTGGTGCACGCTTGCAATCCCAGCATTTGGGAGGTGGAGACCAGAGGATTGTGGTTTGTGGCCAGCCTCAGCTACTTAGTGAGGCCCTCTGCAACTTAGTGAGACCCTGTTTTAAAATAAAGAATAAAAAATAGGGCAGGGGGTATAGCTCGGAGGTCTATTGCCCCTGGGTTCCATCCCCAGACCTGCAAAAAAAAAAGAGGAAAACAAAAGCTGCTCCTGATTTCAGTGAAAGGTGACCAGGTTAGCAAAATGGTAGGCCTCCCTGGTTATTTTAGGTTAAATCAACAACTACATTGAAATTAAAGACATTCCTGAAAAGGCAAGCTTTCCTCCCTCTCTCTCTCTCTCTCTCTCTCTCTCTCTCTCTCTCTCTCTCTCTCTCTCTCCGTCTCTCTGTCTCTCTCTCTCTCTCTCTGTACTGGGGATGGCATGCAGAAGCATTCTCCCTCTGAGCTACACCTCCAGCCCTATTTTTTTATTTTATATTTTGAAACAGGGTCTCACTGAGTTGCAAACGGCCTCACTGAGTAGTAGTTGTGGCTATCCACAAACCTTGATCCTCCTGTCTCAGCATCCTAAAAGCTGGGATTACAAGCAAGCGCCACCACACCCGATTTTCCCTCATTCCCTCACTCCCTTCCTTCTTTTCTCTCCTTTCTCTTTTGGCACTTGGGATTGAACCCAGGGACATCCTACCTCCAAGCTACACCCAACCTATTTTATATTTTATTTAGAAACAGAGTCTCCCTAAATTGCTGGAGTTGGCCTTGAGAGTCTCCTGTCTCAGACTCTCAAGTACTGGGGAAAAGATAGACATTTGGGAACTTGAAAAACACTCGCACTAAGGAGATGGTGAGTGAAAGACTAATCTCCTTCCAGAATTCTAGCAATAGCCAGCACAGTTCTACAAATTGCTCGGGCTCCAGAAATCATCATTTCTTAGGTTGACTGATTTCTAAACTGTCCTAAGTTGATAATAGTGCAAATGGCACAGTGTTTTGTTTGTCTCAAGAACCGTGTGTGTGTGTGTGTTTGTGTGTGTGTGTGTGTGCGCGCGCACACTCACACTGCTGAGGATGGTACCCAGAGCCTTTGCACACATGCTAGGTGGCACTCCATCACTAAACTATGCCCTTAACACCAAGGACACAGGTCTAATCTTCCAGGATCCGCTCTTCTTATTCTGCATAAACAATGTTCATGTAGGTATACAATGTGTTAATGCTCATGTTGGTATACAATGTGTTATAAAAAGAGAACTATTGGAAATTCTAGGGAGTGGGTATTTCTGTTCAAGGATAAGTTGAGAAGAAAAGGCAGGACATGCAAAAATTAATAGCTTCATGTAAGAAGGAGCCGTGATGAGTAAAATATTTGCCAACAAAAGCTCAGTTTCTGAGGTTGAATTTTCACAAAATCCTCAAAAATTACATAAAAGCTGAAGGGGTAGTGAGGAATAGCTCACTCTTCCTACCACACCTGGCTGGCTGCCCTTGTCAAATCTTCAAGCTTCAAATATTACCTATAGCCGGGTGTGGTGACGCACACTTGTAATCCCCGCGCTTGGGAGGCTGAGACAGGAGGATCACACAGGTTCGAAGCCAGCCTCGGCTACTTAGTGAGGCCCTCCGCAACTCAGTGAGACCCTGTTTCCAAATAAAGTATAAAATAGGTGTGGGAGTATAGCCCGGAGGTAGAAAAGCCCTGGGTTCCACCCCCAGTACCACATACAAAACAAACAAACAAACAAACAAAAAACAAATATTACCTATAATAAGAGATGTTAGGGTTTGGGTTTGAAATGTTCCCCAAAGGGATCATGTGTTGAAATAATGTCCCCAACAATATTCAGAGTGAAATAAATGAATCAGGATTCTAATTTCTTCAGTGGATAAATCTACTGAAGGATTAATAACTTGAATGGATTTACTGGCCGGGCACGGTGGTGCATGCATATAATCCTAGTTCTTGGAAGGCTGAGACAAGAGGATCTCAGGTTCAAGACCAGCCTTAGCAATGTAGTAAGACTATCAGCAACCTAGGGAGAACCTGTTTCAAAACCAAAAATAAGGCTGAGGGTGTATCTCAGAGGTAGAAAGCGCCTAGATTCAATCCCCAGTACAAAAAAAGAATGGATTTACTGATGGCAATTTAGGAAGGTGGGGTGTGGCTAGAGGAGTTTGGTCGCTGGGGGCGTGGCCTTCGAGGCTATATAAGTCCCTGGTCCTTTCCTATCTCTCTGCTTCCTTCTGCCACTGAGCTGAGCTCAGCTTTCTCCTGTCCTGGTGTACCACCAAGAAGTCAGCCTTGGAGTCAACTTACAGTGGACTGAACCTCTGAAACCATGAGCCAAATAAACTTTTCCTCCTCTGTGTTGCTCATGTGAGGTGGATGGAAAAACAGATGGAAACAAAAGACATACCATTTCCACCCAGAGAAATAATATATTACATTCACAAATGACTTGTGGAGATTTCAGACCCACGAACTAGTAGGTGAGTCTTAAAGTCTTCATATATAAGAAGTACTGTGTTCCTTGGTATCTAAGACAGACTGGCTCCAGGGCATCCCCAACCCTTTGGACACCCAAAATCTGTGGATATTCAAGTCGCCTATATAAAACAGCATAGTTGGCATATAACCTACGAATGTCGTCCTGTATAACTCAAATCACCCCTAGATTGCTTAGCACACTGTAAAAAGTATGTGAGTAGTTGTTATACCATATTGTTTAGAGGATAATGAGAAGGGAAAAAAGGGTACATGTTCAGGGCAGACAAGCAAGCTCACAACAAGCCTAACTAAATGCATGTCAGCAACAATGTAAGATTTTTGGTCCCTACATGGTTACATCCCAGGATGTGGAAATCACAGATGCCGGGGAACAACTATAATATTGGTGATGGAGTTTGATAGGGCTTCAGATTTTGCCACAAGGATTTTAATATAATATTCTCAGGGAGAGCTCTCATGCAGACATCCTGGAATGATTTTTTTCTCAGGAAATACAAGAAGAAAACTATGACTGTTCCTATCTTCAGCCTCAAAAGCATTTCCCCAGCACCTGCCAGCATAGACTCCTAGTGCCGGAACATTGCTAATTGGCTATATAGACTCTGAAATGGATTTGTTGTATACCAGGCAGTGTCATTTTTAGTGGGGTGATTAGAAAAGAAGGAAATTCTGATAACGTTATCACCCCAGTATTTTTGGATTTCAGGGTATCATTTTCAAAACTTTCTTGGGTATTACTATATCACCCAGCTCAGTTATCTTCACTGAATGGGGCAAACTCTCACCATGAACCTCTTGGAGACTTGGTGAGTTATTGCTGCTTAGAAAAGGCCAAATAGCCGGGCGTGGTGGCGCACGCTTGTAATCCCCGCGCTTGGGAGGCTGAGACAGGAGGATCGCACAGGTTTGAAGTCAGCCTCAGCTACTTAGTGAGGCTCTCAGCAATTTAGTGAGACCCTGTTTCCAAATAAAATATAAAATAGGTCTGGGAGTATAGCCTGGAGGTGAAAGCCCCAGGGTTCCACCCCCAGTACCACACACACACACACACACACACACACACACACACACGCCAAATACATGGATCACTCCTGACCCACAAGGTAAAGTAGTCAGCAGACAGAAATTCAAAAGAAAGAATGCAACATAAGGCTAGACCAAGAAAAAACATCAGAGCACTAGATGTGAATTCCTAGACTCTCCAAGTGATTCCTAGACTCTCCAATCCGCCATGGCCATTAGTGTAGACGGCTCTGCCCATCTCAGCCAAATCCGTACCACCCTGAAAGTGAAGGGAGGTGCGGTTTTCTGTAACTGATCTTTGAGCACTATATAAAACTACATTTGAAGAAGAAATGTAATGTACATCATAAAAATCGTAATGTACATCATAAAAAAAATCCCGCCAAATGCTTTATGTCTCAGGTTAAACCCGTGGTAGTCAAAACATTCTGAATGATTCCTGCTCTTCTGTTCCTTGGAGTTGAAGGGCAGGTGCCCAGGATGAAAGCAAGTGGAAATCTGAGACAGAGGTCAGATGGAGCCGGGAGGTAGCACCTAGCACAACCCCTCCTCCCTCCCCCAGAAAGGCATCCGGAAGTACAAGGTGTCCTGCTACAAGCCCGTAACTATACCCTAAAAATATAGATGCAAAATGTATTCTCCATGTTTAGAAGAAAATAGGCTAAAAATCTATTTCGTGGAAAAGAAAAGCAGATCATGCCACAAGAACAACAACCTCTCGTGCATACCCTAGAGGCTAAGCTAATTTTAGACATCTGGAACTCCTCGAGCTCTGAAGCTATTTGAAAAGCGTTTTTAGGCGGGTGGTACAGACCTCGCCTAGCATGCACGAGGCCCTGGGTTCCATCCCCGCGCCGCCAAAAAAATGTAAACAAATAAATAAACAAATTTTAAAAATCCTCCACTCTAAAGCTGTCTATTTCATAAATTAAAGCTATTGACTTCTGGGGGGGGGGGGTAAAGGGGTGAAGCAAAAGGAATCCTTTGCTCTGTGGAGTGGATTACAGAAGGGAAGGAATCCGGGGCTCATATCCTGCATTCCCGAGCCGGCCCCTCCCCTCCCCCCGCCTTTTATCTGTTTTTCAGCAGCCTGCAGTTTTCTTCTCCATGTGGCAAGTATTTCCTGAACAAACACGTCAATTAGAAAGGGCGCTGCAAACCCTCAAAGTCAACAACTTCCCCCTCTAATAAACCACAAATGTGGTCTGAGTTTGGCCGGGAGACTAATAAATGGGATGGGAATCTAGTTGCGTAGCCCCTTTTAGGAAAACGGACAATTTTTTTTTTTTTTTTTTTTTTTTTTTTTTTTTTTTTTTTTTTTTTTTTTTTTTTTTTAAGGGAAGGAAGCCAATCTTTTCAAAGTCATCACAGCTCCTGCTTCAAGATCGCTGCGATCCCCTCCCACCAGCGCCGGTGACTCCGCGGCCTCAGCCCCCAGCTTCACCCCTGCGGGGGCCGGGCCAGGTCGCCGGCCCCGGTCACCGCCGAGGATCTGGAAACCGATCCCGCATCTCCCCGCACCCGCGAGCGCTCCAGGTGGGCTGGAGACTGCCCAGCCCGCCCGCCCCGCCCGCCTTCCCGCCTGACCTTTGGGGAGCGGCCGGCTCAGGTGGTGTGCACAGCCCCGAGGAGGGAGGTCTGCAGCCCGGCTGGGCTCCGAAGGGCCTTCGCGGGCGTCCTCGGCCCCCGATGGCTCCCCGGCTGGTCATCGCCATCCGCGCCCCATCCCGGGGCAGCGAGACAGCTGTTTTCCATAAACCCCGAGGCGGAGACAAATCCGGATTATTCGGGGCGGGGGCCTCGCAGCAGACCCCACAGCGCCCCTAATCCCCGCACAAAGGGGCGAAGACCACTGCGCCAGCCGTGCCGGGTGCAGGAGGACCTGGCCGGCCGCGGGCTCGGGCTCCCCAGCCTCCTGGACGCGCGATCGCAGCCCCGGGGCAGGAGGACGGGTCAACGCCGAGAACTCGGCCTCCCGGGTCCTGTGCCCGCGAATGGAAGCTTAGTCCCTCCGGGAAAGCGGCTTCAGTTGGCCGGCCGAGGAGGGCCGGCCTCCATTACGGGACAGCTCATCATTAAAAGCAAACACGACTCGAAGTGAGGGAGGGAGAAAAAAAAAAAAAAAAATCGCAGCCTAACTGCAGTAAATGAGTCAACGGTGCTACCACCAGCACGGAAAATGCTGAGATTACCGTCTCCCTGCGGCTGATTTTTTATTCTGTAAAATAGGTTGGGGCACAGTCTGTCTCTCTCCCATCCCTCTTTCTTTCCTTCCTGACTTATGCGTGCCTCTCAAAGCTAAAGAAGCTTGAAATCGGGGCTCCCCGAGTCTAACCAAGGTACACGAAGGACACCTAGTTTGCAAACCTTTTAAAATTACTCCGATAGAAACACGCGTCTAGAGGGCAGTAGGGACACAGAAGCAAACCCAGCTTGGAAACCAAGGAAGGCCTCCCAGAGGAGGCAGCATTTGACTTATGATGAGCTGGTCCTGAGAGTGGCTGCAGGACCCAGTGACTGAGAGAGGCAAAGAAAGAGTTAAATGGGCAGGAGCTTGTAAGCGAGGCCAGGGGATTGGACCCTTCTCTGAGAGCTTGAGAGACCCTCTGGGGGATTTCGAGTGGGCAAGTGACTTGATTAGATACATGTTTCAGAGAGATTATTTCAGAAGGCATATCACAAGAGCCAGCCAGGGGGGACATGTAGGGCTCTGCTACAGGGAGGGGAGTGGCGGTACGGGCATGGCCCAGTTGCTGCCTTGGGCAGTAGGATAGGTAGAAGGTATTACTTGCCAAGACAGAAAAATGAAAGAAGAGAAGCCAGGGTGCCGGAGAGACGATGAGAGGGGTTTAGACAAACTGTGTGTGGGGTCCTAGGGGACTTGCCAGCGCGATGGCTGGCAGGCAAGAAAGCCACATGGGCCTGTAAGGTAGTTTTCTCGTGGGTTAAGATGCCCAGCAGGGGTCCAGGGAGTTGTGGGGGTGGACACAGACCCAGGACCAGCAGGGTCCTTGACATATGCGCTGGAAAACAATGTCAGCATGTGTCAGAACAGAAACAGAGCCTGATTTAGGAAAATAATGTACAATGAAGAGAGTACACAGGCCTTCTTGACAGTGAGAGACATGCTGGGGCTCCCAGCTCCTCTTGTATATTTATTTATTTATTTGTTTATTTATTTATTGTGGGTCTGGGGATGGAACCCAAGGGCACTTGACCTCTGATCTACACCCTGTCCTATTTTTTTTTTTTATTCTTTATTCTTTTTTTTTTTTTTTTTGGTGGTACTGGGGTTCCTGGAAGCCCTTCTACCTCCGGGCTACACTCCCAGACCTATTTTTACATTTTTATTTGGAAACAGGGTCTCCTAAGCCAGCGCGCGCGGCTGGCTTCGAACCTGCGCGATCCTCCTGTCTCTGCCTCCCAAGCGCGGGGATTACAAGCGTGCGCCACCACGCCCGGCTTTTTATTCTTTATTCTGAAACAGGGTCTCACTGAGTTGCAGAGGGCCTCACTAAGTAGCTGAGGCTGGCCGAGAACCGCGATCCTCGGGTCTCAGCCTCCCAAATGCTGGGATCACAAGCGTGTGCCACTATGCCCAGCTCCTAGCACCTCTTTTTTTATTTATTTATTAAATAAATTATTTATTTATTTATTTACTTATTTATTGTGGGTCTGGGGATGGAACCCAGGGGCACTTGACCTCTGATCTACACCCTGTTCTACTTTTTTTTTTTTTATTCTTTATTCTGAAACAGGGTCTCACCGAGTTGCAGAGGGCCTCACTAAGTGGCTGAGGCTGGCCGAGAACTGCGATCCTCCGGTCTCAGCCTCCTGAATGCTGGGATTACAAGCGTGCTCCCCTACGCCCGGCTCCCAGCACCTCTTTTAAAGGGAACTTGGTGGAGCGTGGGAATGGGAAGGTATGTGAAGGTGACATCAGCCTGCTGATCTCAAGAAAGTCTGTGGTCATCTGCTTCTCAGAATTCTTAAACTGATGTGGTCTCCATTATGGAATCAAGAGATGATGATGGAAAGTCCCTTCAATGATAATTTCCTAAAATATTTTATCTCCCTTTGCTCAAACGAGTTATTGGTGGGGCGATTAACAGTGTAGGTAGATTTGGGAGTGACAGGCCAGAGAGGGAAATTGTTTGGGAGAGCCAGAGGCCTGGATAAGTGTGCAGAACTCCTGAACTAAGATTATATTTCTTGTCCTTTTGATGTACGATAGAAGAACTAAGTAGGTAGAAAGGAGAGCCGGGTGTGGTGGCGCACGCTTATAACCCCAGCATTCGGGAGGCTGAGACCTAGAGGATCGCGGTTCAAGGACAGCCTCAGCTACTTAGTGAGGCCCTCTGCAACTCAGTGAGACCCGGTTTCAAAATAAAGAATAAAAAATAGGGCTGGGGGTGTAGCTCAGAGGTCGAATGCCCCTGGGTTCCAGCCCCAGACCCACACACACACAAAAAAAAAAACAACAAAAAGACAAAAAACAAAAAAGGAGACAAATAGAAAGGAAAAATAAAATATAACTTTACTATAAGAACCTAGAGTTGAAGTGCTTCAGTCTCTACTCCACAAACCAGTTCTCTTCCCCAGGCTTGATTCTCCCAAATTCCTGGGAAATCTGTAGATCCTGAAGTTAATTAAAAGAAACTATAATTGCCCTGTACATTGATAACAAGACAGGTACAATATTTTGAGAAACTTCTAACCTAGGACACTCCAGGTTGTCTGTTAATTAGCTAATAAAGACTCCAGGCAGCCTGAGCACCCCAAGGTTGACCAGACCACCAGGACGCGCCTCGGGACGGTCACACTGAGATCGTCCCTGAAGCTGGCCAGACCACCGGACCACCAGAAACTGCCTCGAGGATCCCTGGACTGAGACCATCCTCACACACCTCCACTAGCCCACTCCTCACGAAAGCCCCTATAAGAAGAGAGCCCTGAACTCCCTAAAAGGCCTTCCTCATCTTGAGGTAGCCTGTGTTCTCTCCTGAATGTGTATTTCTTCTCCTTTCCCCAAATAAACCTCTATCCATGTCTCCGTCTGGCACGTACTGAAACTGTTTACCGTCATGTTCGCCAAGGACCCTGCAGATCCTGAGTTCCTGAGCTGAGGACTCGCCCCGACGATGCCAGTTCTACCCATCACTTTGTATATTTATGTCTCCTTTCTACCTATATTTTATTTCTCTTATCCTACCTCAGTTTGGGCTTTCTGGCTGAACAATACAAAAACCAGGCAGTTGTCTGATTATAGGTAGACGGTAAATACAGAATAAAATCCACCGTATTAGGGCTCTGGCTGCCATAACCAAGCAGCACAGACTGAGTGGCTTAAATAATGGAAACCTATTGTGTCAGCTCCGGAGGCTGAAGTGTGAGATGAGGGTGCCGCCAGGCCACGCTCCCCGCAGGCTCCAGGGAAGGCTCTGTTCCAGGTCCTGGAGTTCCTTGGCGGTGGCGGCCAAACTCCGGCCTTCACGTGACATCCTCCCTGAGCACGCGTCTCCGTCCCGATTTCCCCACACCAGTCACGGTGGATTAGGGGCCCGCCCCACTATGGAATGACCTCATCTGCACTCACTCCATCTGCCCTGATGTGTGAGTCAGCTTTTTGTCACTGGGACAAAATGCCTGACATAATCGTAAGAAGGAAAGGTTCACTTTGGGCTCAGTTGTAGTATTTCAGTCCACAGGCACCAGGCCCTGTCCCTCGGGCCTGTGCGCGCACAGATCTCATGGTGAGAGGGTATGGTGACGGAGGCCTGTTCACTTCATGGTGGCCAGGAAGCAGAGAGAGAGACATTCTACCCCTACGTCACACAGATGAGCCCACCATTACAGCGGCACCAAGAGAAACACCAGCTTTAAAGGGCAAAGAGAGTCACTTTGGATGGAAACAGAGGATTAGGAAGTACAAGAGGGAGATGAGCCTGTAATCCCAGTATTTGGGAGGCTGAGACAGGAAGACTACAGGTTTGAGGCCAGCCTCAGAATTTTGCAAGGTCCTGTTTCAAAATAAAAAAAAAAAAAAATTAAATAGGGCCGGGGGGTTTAGTTAAGAGGTAGAATGCTGTGGCTCCAACCCCTAATACCAAATCTCTCTATCGATCGATCGATCGATCGATCTATCTATCATCTATCTTTCTATATTATTTTTCTCTCATTCTGTGCATTGTCCTTTACTTTCTTGATGATGTCATAGATCCCTTAATAAATTCCTTTGGCTCTCAAACTAACTGGAGTAACTTCTGAATTCAATGGCTAAGAACACTGGCAGATGCGCCGGAGTCTGGTAAATAGCATCCCTTTTAACATTTTGTTCTATGGCAATCTGTCTCACATCATCTCTTCTATCCAGTATTGCCGCAGACCTTTCGTTTTCTTTTTCTCCTAAAGCTTTTCCCATTCTATCTGAACCTCGCCCACGTTGCATATTTCCTGGGCACAGCCCCAGAGCATCCATGGCCGCCACTATCAATGGCCGCCACCATCACATAGGCAGAGCTGCCAGAAGCCTTCCCGTTTATTTTTATTCTTTCTCTCCAGTTCTGACCCAGGGCTCGCTCTGACAGTCATGTGCAATGCCCTCCACACCCAGACCCTTCTTTCTGTCACACTGCCATCGTCCTGTAGGATCTTACGCGTGAGGTCAATGCCCTGGCTAATCTTAGCTCACCCTCAGTGCCCTTGACAAGGCTTTGTTAAAAAAAAAAAAAAAAAATTGGAGCATTAGCCAGGCATGGTGGTCCATGCCTATGATCTCAGTACTTGGGAGGCTGAGACAGGAGGATCGCAGGTGGAAGGACACCCTCAGCAAGTAGTGAGACTCTCATCAACCTAGTGAGACCCTGTTTCCAAATTAGAAATAAAAACTTGGAGTACGATGATTCCATATTAGATGGAATTGAATACTGTGCTGTACTTCTTTTTTTTCTTTTCTTGTTCCAGTGGCCACATTGGCAGGTTGAGACCTGAAATTGGGTGTCAGGGCAAATCTTGCGTCCAATGTATGAGCATACGGATGGAACTTTGGGGGAAATTAATTTTTAGGAGTTTGTGGCATGGTATAGAAGGGAGCACATCCCAGCTAAAGATCTCAGGACCCAGGAAGGAGCTAGAGAGAATTATCTAGGGCATCACGCGTCTAAGACGAGATCCTTTCCTGGTAGATTTTTCTAGAGGATTAGGCTTAGTGACGGTCATTGCTCAGTGATTTGGGCCAGCTTCTCCATAGCTGCCTTTAATCCCACCTCCCTGCAGTCTACAGTTCTGGATTAGGGACTAATTGAAGACACCTTTGTCTTCAACAAAACAGACGGGGAGAGCCCGTGCTCATTCGGTCACAAATCCAACCACTGTTTACTGAGTGTCCAGGCTATGCGCACGCCTCCCTGACACGAAGGGAAACAAGATTAATGTCCTATAATAAGGAGCTAGATGACTAATGGGGGCGAGGGTTAAAACAAACACAATCAACTCTAATCCTCTCCATGAAAGAAGCATTAAAAACTGTTCCGAGGACTCAAGGGAAGAGGAAATCACCCTTTTTGAAAATTATCTTTTCGTGGCTTTGAGGATCTAACCCAGGGCCTCTCGCATTAGATAGGCAAGAGCTGCACCATGGATCTATACCCCTAGCCCTGCCCATACTTTTGAGGAGTAGGAAAGGCCTGTTGGAGGAGGCAGAAAAGAAGAGCTTTGGTGTTTATTCAAGGGAACCACAATCTGTTGCAACACCGGAGGGAAACTTGATAGCCTGAGATTATTGATATCACTTAAAGTCCAATATACACACTGCCCAGATTGTCAAGGATCACAGGTTGAGTCACTATGACTCTCCTTTGGGATGTGGGTTTTAGAACCTAATAGTTTGGGGCTTAAATGTATCTCCCAGACTTCATGTGGTGGACAGGACAGCCATGTTGGAAGCAGGGCCTGGTTGCTGGAGAGAGATTCTTGGGAGTGTAACTAGGGACAGTGCTTTCCCAGGCTGGTTCCTGAAGCTTCCTGCTTCTTTCTTCTGCTTCCATGAGCTAAAAACAAGCTCTCTCCTTCTCCTTTCTGCTCCCCACCATTATGCCCTGAGAACCTGCAACCCTGGCTCCTGCCTGACAGCTGATCTAACATGGACTGAAATCTTCAGAACTGTGAGCAAACTGTGAGCAAGCCCTCCTTTCTCTTAATTGTGGTCATCAGGTAGATTGAACTCCATGGTATTCTCCACGGGCTTTTAGTTCCATCTAACCTGCTCACTGTTTCTTCTAAATTCAATTCTAAATTCAACTGTGGGTTGAATTTAGAAACATTCTACCTTCAAGTAACACTCCCATCCCTATTGATTGATTGATTGATTGATTGATTGATTTTTGTTTTGAAACAGGGTCACACGAAGTTGCTCAGGCCCTCAGTATGTTGCTGGGGCTGACCTCAAACCCACAATTCTCTTTTCTTAGTTCCCAAGTACTGAGATGACAGGCATGGACCACCATGCCCAGTTCATGTTGTTTCTTAAAGAGAGCATTAGCAGACGGTATTGTACATATAGGGGTTATAATGAACACAAGATTAAATCAAGCACAAGAGAAAATCATGCAACCAAGAGATTAAGAAAAAGAGATGCATGAGGTCGCTCCCCGTGTATCACAGCCTAATGCCTTACAATATATCACTTTTATATATATAAGTAAAAAGAGGACACTCTAGAGTAATGATAAAAGTATAGTACAATAAATACCAAAGCCAGTAACACAGTGGCTTCTTATTACTAAGCAGCATGCACTACGCATAATCTTATGTGCTATACTAGGTCTATAGGAGGTTTGTTCACCAGCATCACCACAGACGTGTCAGTGAAGAGTCGTGATATGACATCACAGCACCTTTGATGGCAGTAGGCAACAGGAACTTCTCAGCTCCTTAAAATTTTATAGGCCCACCATTATGTATGGGATTCAATATCGAATAAAACATTGATATGTAACACATGGCCTTATTTATACATCACTCGGGTCAATTTTTTTTATAGCAGCACAAATGGACTATAACGCTCATCCTGAGACCTTTTGGGGGCAGGAACTCAATGAATACGGAACATGCCTCCTATATCATGAAGAGCACAAAATCTGCCGAGTTATTCTGTAGCCCTTTAAACCTTCTGGTGAAGAGAAATAAAAACCTATAGAAATTATGAATGCAGTTGAGGGACAAAGGAATTTAAGTGGCATAAACAATGAATTTGAGATTGCATATAGAATGAGAAACGTAAGCAATGACAGTATTTCAAAACAAGCAACAGGTTGACAAGGAAATCGCTACTGGACCACGTTAGAGAAAAGCTCAGTTTCTAGAAATGTTTTCTTGAATTGATGACATACTGGTCTTCCTGGGCTAATCCATTAGTCACAGAAAGAGGCTGCTGACTCTGCAGAAGTGCCGCTACTCAATGGGGGCTTCAGGCCACATCCCTGTACCATACATTCCTTCAAAAGTAAATACTAGAGCCTGGCTTGGTGGTACATGCCTGTAATCCCAGTATTTGGGAGGCTGAGAAAAGAGGATCACAGGTTTGTAGCCAGCCAGCCTCAGCTAACTAGCAAGGCCCTCTGCAACCTAGTGAGACCCTGTTTCAAAGTAAAGAATAAAATGAGGGCTGGGAGCCGGACGTGGTGGCACATGCTTGTAATCCCAGCATTTGGGAGGCTGAAACAGGAGGATCGCAGTTCGAGGACAGCCTCAGCTACTTAGTGAGGCCCTCAGAACTCAGTGAGACCCTGTTTCAAAATAAAGAATAAAAAAAAAAAAAAATAGGGGCTGGAGGTGTAGCTCAGAGGTCGAATGCCTCTGGGTTTCATCCCCAGTACCAGAAAAAAGAAAAAAGAGGGCCGGGGATATAGTTCAGAGGTAGAATGTCCCTGGGTTTAATCTCTGGTACCACACATTCAAAAATAAGTAAATAATAAAATAGATCTGGTATAGCTCAGAGATAGAATGCCCCTATGTTGTTCAATCTCCAGTACCACAAAAACAAGCAAACAAACAAACCCTAAATACTAAAGAATAACAATTTGTAAACCAAGATAGAGCCAGGTATGGTGGCACAAGCCTGTAATCCCAGTACTTGGGAGGCTGCGACTGAAGGATCACGCAGGTTCGAAGCCAACCTCAGCAACTTAGTGAGGCCCTCAGCAACTTTAGCAAGACCTTTTTTCAAATAAAAAATAAAATAGGGCTGGGAGTGTAGTTCAGAGGTGGACCACCCTGAGTTCAATCTCCAGCAACACACACGTGCACGCATGCACCTACGCTCGCGCGCACACACATCAAGATCAGAAGAGAACAACTCACCAGGTGTCATGGTGGGGCCTGTATTCCCAGCTACTTGGGAGGCCATGGAAGGAGGATGGACTGAGTTCAAGGGCTGGGGAGGCCTGGGCAATGCTGGGAGGAAAAGGAGGAAGAGGAGGAGGAAGAACAGGAGGAGGGAGGGAACAAGGGGGAGAAGAAATAGAACTCTCTGGAAAATTGATCTCTTTTTTCAATTCCTTGCCAGAAATCTCACTCATCCTAAATCTGCTTATTTTTCATACATGTCTAGATTTTAAAGTTTTGAGCCAAAAATCTCACTTGAATAAACCACAAAGCAATACAAACAGGCAATATACTTTTTAGGACTGTATTTCTTAGGACTCTGGTGACTTAACGCTCAAAAACAGACAAAAGGAACCATCGATGTGTTTATTTAGAAATCTCCTTTCACCCGAGATGTACAGAAAATATGACAAATGAGCTATTTTTTTATTCCTCCTAACAGATTTTAGTGTTTGTCTCTAACTTCCAAAAGGCTATATTCAATATGTACAGGCTTGCTTACTTGTTTTATTATATTTTATCTTTGCAATACTGGACATCAAACTCAACAGCATTCTATCACTGAGCTACATCTCCAGCCCTTTTAAATTTTATTTTAGACAAGGTCTAACTGTGTTGCTGAGGTTGGTTTTGAACTTGCTATCCTCCTGCCTTAGCCAACCAAGTAGCTGGAATTCTAGGAGAGCTCCACTACACCCTGCTTATTTTTTTAAATTAATTAATTTATTTTTGTGTGTGTGGTACTGGGGATGGAATCTAGGGGCATTCTACCTCCAAGCTGCACCCCTGGACCTATTTTTTTTAATTATTTATTTTGAAACAGGGTTTTACTGAGTTGCAGAGGGCCTCACTAAGTAGCTGAGGCTGTCTGCAAACCGCGATCCTCTGGTCTCAGCCTCCCGAATGCTGGGATTACAAGCGTGGGCCACCACGCCCGGCTAACATCAATGTTTTCATGGGGAAAAGCATCCTCAGTTCCAAACAGTAAGATCAGGGGCTTGTCCTCTTTGGATCTCAAGGGCTCCCACTGCGGGGGCTCTGGGTGAGCGGGGCAGTAGTGGAGAGAGGAGGCTGCACAGAATCCCAGGACAGTTGTGTTTCTGCATCTGTGGAGTCCTCTAGTCAACCAAATCTGGCTTCACCAACTGTGGGTTGAATTTTGTTTGTTTGTTTGTTTTTGGGGTGGTACTGGCGTTCCTGAAAGCCCTTTTACCTCCAGGCTACACTCCCAGACCTAATTTTTTTTTTTTTTTTAATTTGGAAACAGGGTCTCTTAAGCCAGCACGGCTGGCTTCGAACCTGCACGATCCTCCTGTCTCCGCCTCCCAAGCGCGGGGATTACAAACATGCGCCATGTTTTTGTTCTTTGCGATACTAGGGATTTGCCTAGGGGTTTAGAGAGACATCTGTATTTACCAGTGGCTTATCTAATTTAAGGATTCTTAATCAATTGCACAGTTGCACATGAAAATAAAAATTAGTATAACCAACCACTGTCACTGGAAAGAAACTTTGTGATATGAATCAAGAACTTAACAATGAATGTTCTTATCTACAGGGCTATAATTCCAGTATTTGGAAGGCTGAGACAGAAGTATTGCAGGTTCAAGGACAGCCTCAGAAATTTAGTGAGGCCCTCAGCAACTCAGTGAGACCTTGTTTCAAAATAAAAAATAGGGCCGAGGAGTAGCTCAGAGATAGAATGCCCCTGGGTTCAATCCCCAGTTTGCCCCCACCACAAGCACACACAAAAGTTCTTATGCTAAAGCAATTCCTCCTCCCTCAGGCACTGTCAGAGGTGTGGTGACAGTTGTAGGTCTGGACATCATCCTAAGAGCACCAGCCGAGTCGGAACACCTATGCTCCACTTCTTAATTGTGTTGTGCAAGCTACCACAAAACATATGACTACTGCTTCCCACCTTGATTTCCTCATCTGTCAAGTGGCAGTAATCATAGGGCTGTTGCAACGATGAGTTAAGATGCAGAATGAACTCGAAATAGCGCTTGTCACAGAGTCAACAACCCAGAAATCTTAAGTATCATTAGCTCTCGTGGGAAAAACAATCATTACTGCACTATATTTAGCAGGGGAAATTTTTTGAAAAGTTAAATCACTATAAACAGTGGAATGAATATACACACTCGTGCACATCCATAGAGAAGAAGGTAATGCACCTAAGAGCATCAGGCTGTGATTACAAAAGCAGACCCTGGGGCCTCGGTGCTCACCCACCTGCCACCAGGTATATGACCTGGTAGAATTTCCTTGACAATCTGAGCTTCAGTTTCCTCATCTGAAAAATGGAGAGGAAGAATGCCAAAGGGTTAACTGACTCATGTGCACAAAGCCTTGAACTGTATTTTGGATCTGGAATGTCACCAAGGCCCCTAGGTGGGAGGCTTGGTCCCCAGCTTGTGGTGCCACTGGGAGGCAGTGGAACCTTTATGAGGTGGGGCCTAGTAGAAGGGAGGTAGGTCATTGGGGGTGCACCCTTGGGGAAGATTATGAGACCTCCACCTCTTCCTCTTTGCTTCCTGGCTTCCTTGAGGTGAAGAGGGCTTCTCCACCACACACTCTCACCATGATGGTCTGCCTCATCATGGACCCAACAGAGTCAAGCAACCATGGACTGGAACCTCCGAAACTGTGAGCCCAAATACACCTTCCCTGCCAGTGCCAACCAAACAAAACAAACCTTTCTACTTGTTAAGTTTGTTTCTCTTAGGTATTTGTTATAGTAATGGGAAACTGATTAACACAACTTGGAACAGTTCTCAATCTAATTAGTGTTAGTGTTTCTGTTAACAGTTGATGTTCTGTGGCCTGACTACCTGGTAGTCACACACAAAGCCTCCCACAAAGCAGTTAAGAAAGTAAGGTTCCCTGGTACAAGAAGGCAAAGTGAACAAAACCTAAATTCCACTTTGAATTAATAGAAGAAGAAAAAAAGTAGATGCAAGTGAAGGTCCGGACGCTGTGTGTACAATCACCATTTGAAGGAACCAAAGGAGCTGTCCATGGGCGGCATCAGAATGAACTGCTCTAAAAGAAAAAAGGGGTAAAAAAGCGCGGCACCCAAATGAAAACACCCAGCACAGTACAAGTGAGCCCTGGCAAGAGAAAGGTGCTGAAGTGTTTTGACTTATCTCCAGGCTGAGCCCACCTCTTTTTCCTTGCCAGTCCACTGAACATGAAACGGGGTAGACAGAACTACACCTCTTTAGGGAGAAAAGATGAGCAATCACAGCTTTCAAAAAAGAGTCCCTCCAGAGATGCAAATCAAAACTACACTGAGATTCCATCTAACCCCAGTCAGAGTGGCAAGCATAAAGAAATCAAACAACAACAAATGCTGGCGAGAATGTGGGGAAAGAGGAACTCTTTTACACTGTTGGTGGGAATGCAAACTAGTTCAACCACTATGGAGATCTGTGTGGAGATTCCTAAGAAAGGTGGGAATAGATCCACCATATGATCCAGCTATACCACTCCTGGGTATCTTTCCAAAGGGGTTGAATTCAGAAAAATACAGCAACATATGCATACCTATGTTCATAGCAGCAGAATTTGTAATAGCCAAAATATGGAACCAACCCAGACCCCCATCAACAGATGAATGGATAGCAAAACTGTGGGAAATACACACAATGGAATTCTACTCAGCCATAAAGAAGAACAAAATTATATCATTTGCAAGAAGATGGAAAGCCCTGGAGAACATTATGTTAAGTGAGATCAGCCAAGCACAGAAGAAGAAGATACATATGTTTCCTCTAATATGCCCAAACTAGGAAACACAGAGGATACCAGTGGGACTCCAGATATTGGAGGGGAAATACTAGCTAAGTTTGAATGGAAAGATAGGAGAAGAGGTAGGCCAATCTTGATTAATGAGGGTCTATACCTGAACATGTGTAAAATTATGAATAAGACATGGTTAACCTGGACAACCATTGGTGGGAGGGGGGAAGGGAAAATGGGGGCGGGGGGGGAGAGGGCACCAAATATAGTTTAAATGTATACTATTTATGTTCAATAAAAAATTGTTAAAAAAAATACTCAAAAAAAAAAAAAAAAAGGAGTCCCTCCATGTTTCCCCCGCCTCCTGAAGCCCTTGGTGGGGCTGTGGCCACAGCTGGATGGTTCTGTTCTGCAGAAGCAGGTGCATCTGCAGCCTTGGAAACCCAGAGGGTATCAAGATGTTTCTCTCACCCAGAAACTCCAATTCCCGGGCAGCACAGGGATCAGTGGTCACCAGGCCCTTCCTCCATCCCGCTGTCCTGCTGACCTCGGTCCCTCACTACCAGCAGCTCCCCTGCCCCAAGGACCCTGTCCTCAAAAGCCACTCAGAAGCTTACAATACCCCACGACTGTGTGCAGCTGGCAGCTGTGGGGCCCTGGTCAGCATGGCCTGTGAGAAAAAAGAAGGGCTCCCAGCAGAGGCCAGGATTCCCTGGACATCTCAGACAGGGTCAGGGTGGCTGGTGCCTGCCGTGGCCCCCAGCCCCTGCCCCTCCCCGCCATGGGGTGACAGCCCAGACAGCACTTACTGTGCTGAGTGTGGGGTGAGCGCTGTTTCTTTTCCAGGTCGTGTGGCTATCTTCCCTTGCCACAGGCCCAACACAGCTTCAGGGATGTGGGGCACTGCTGCCTTCTAGGGGTCCTTCCATTTGCTTTTGGTAATGGACCAGCATTAATTAATATTTACGCTGTGCCCACTGTGCCCAGGACACAGAGTCTGTCCAGAGACACAACAGGCATCCAAGTTGAGGGCAGAGTGAAAGGGGTCACGTTTCTAGGAGAGCGCTGACCGCTGCGGTTTCATGTTAAAAAATGTTCTAGAGAAAACGGAACCACCCAGGGAAGAGGGCAGTCCAGAATCACACATATCCTGAGAGCTGGTGTTCTTGTCCCTGGATTCCAGTGGAAGAACCAGAGTATAATATACCAAAAGGATGTAGCCGGGTGTGGTGGCGCACGCTTGTTATCCCAGCATTCGGGAGGCTGAGACAGGAGGATTGGGGTTCGTGGACAGCCTCAGCTACTTAGTGAGGCCCTCTGCAACTCAATGAGACCCTGTTTCAAAATAAAGAATAAAAAATGGGGCTGGGGTGTAGCTTGGAGGTAGAATGCCTCCGGGTTCCATCTCTAGTACCGCAAAACGAAAAACAAACAAAATGTGGCTGCCCTGGCGGCTGCCCTGGCGGTGCTGGAAATGCAGTCACTGCCCAGGAGCCAAGGAAGCACGATGAGACCCACTGAAGGAGATGACCTCGCAGATGTCACAGGACTCCGCTGGCAGGCAGAGGCTGCTGTCAATATTTGACTTGAAACCCCGTCAGGAGGCCACCTTCCCCATGCTTCCACGCTGCCATTTCAGTGATCTGCAGCTAACCATGGCTCCAAAACACTAAATGGAAATTTCCAGAAGTAAGCAACTCATACGTTTTAAATAACTTATATTACTGTATACCATAATTGTTCTGGAGCTGGGTGTGGTGACTCACGCTTGCAATCCCAGGACTTGGGAGGCTGAGACAAGAGGACTACAGGTTCATGGACAGCCCCTGGCTACTTAGTGAGGCTTTCCCCAACTTAGTAAGACCCTGTTTCAAAATAAAGAAAAAAAAAAATAGGGCTGGAGTGTAGCTTGGAGGTAGAATGACCTGGATTCAATCCCCAGTACTGCAAATAATAATAATAATTAGTCATAAGCTGGGCGTGGTGGCGCACACTTGTAATTCCCGCGCTTGAGAGGCTAAGACAGGAGGATCGCACAGGTTCGAAGTCAGCCTCAGCTACTTAGTGAGGCTCTAAGCAACTTAGTGAGACCCTGTTTCCAAATAAAAAAGTATAAAATAGGTCTGGGAGGATAGCTCGGAGGTAGAAAGCCCCTGGGTTCCACCCCAGTATCACCAAAATAAACAAATAAATAAATTAATTAATTAATAATAATAATAGTTCTAAGCTGGGCGTGGTGGCACAGGCTTGTAATCCTAGCATCCGGGATGCAGAGACAGGAGGATCTTGGTTCATAGACAGCCTCAGCTACTTAGTGAGGCCCCTTGCAACTCAGTAAGACCCTGTTTCAAAAATAAATAATAAAAAATTAGGGCTGGGGTATAGCTCAAAGGTAGAATGCCCCTGGGTTCCATTATACCGCAGTACCATAATAATAATAATAATAATAATAATAATAATAATAATAATCCTATTTTATTATTAGTTATTGTTTATCTCTTACTGTGTCTAATTTATAAATTAAACTTTATTATAGGCATGTATGTCAAACTTATGGAATCTATAGGGTTAAGTTCTTTCTATGGTTTCAGGCATCTACTGGGACATCTTGACAAACATCCTCCCAAAGGGAAAATGACTACATCTAAAATGACATCATCTAGCTGGATATGGTGGCGCACACTTGTAAGCCTAGTACTTGGGAAGCTGAGACAGGAGGATCACAGGTTTGCAGCCGGTCACAGCTATAGTGAGGCCCTCTACAACTTAGTGAGGCCCTGTTTCAAAATGAAGAATAAAAAATAGGGTTGGGAGGTAGCTCAGAGGTAGAATGCCCCTGGGTTCCATCCCTAGACCCCCACACACAATAAATAAATAATAAAATGGAATCATCTAAGCCAGGAGCAATGATGCATGCTTGTACTCCCAGCACTTGGGAGGCCGAGACAGAAGGATTACAGATTTGAGGCCAATGTGTACTCAATAAAGACCCTGCTTCAAAACAAAAAAATAAGCTGGGCGTGGTGGCGCACACTTGTAATCCCTGCGCTTGGGAGGCTGAGACAGCAGGTTCAAAGCCAGCTTCAGCTACTTAAGTGAGGCTCTCAGCAACTTAGTGAGACCCTGTTTCCAAATAAAAGATAAAGTAGGTCTGGGAGTATAACCCGGAGGTAGAAAAGCCTCTGGGTTCCACCCCCAGTACCACCAAAAAAATAAAAAATAAAAAATTAAAAAGGACTGGGAAGAAGGGGTGATGCTCTGAGGTAAAAACAACAGCAACAACAACAAAAACCCTGGGTTCAATCCCTAGTACTACAAAAATAAGTAAACAGGTAGGAATATCTTAGAAAACTGTACAGATTTCAAACCATCTCGGAAAGCACCTGCGCGCTGTGATGCTGGTTCTGAGATCAGGCTACCGCCTTTACATTCAGTGTAAGCTCTGTATCTAGGGCTGGGGACGGGGCTCAGTGGTAGAGGGTTAACCTCACATGAAAGAGGCGCTGGGTTCCATCCACACCACTGAAAATAGGAAACTCAACACTCCTTTTACTCTTCTGGGAAGAGAAGTAAGAGCGAAAGAGAGGGTCCCTGGCCTACGGGGATCTATTTGGATCCTTAACATATCAAAGATCACATTCAGGGACCTGCCCCGAGGGACCTACAGGGAGGCTTTGAGGTGCAGATTTCAACCTCCTCAGATTTTTCAGGTTGGTTCCAGGTGGAGAGGGACCTACAGGGAGGCTTTGAGGTGCAGATTTCAACCTCCTCAGATTTTTCAGGTTGGTTCCAGGTGGAGAGGCCGGGCCGACCTGGCTGAGGTTTGTGAGTCTTAGCTGCCCGTGGTTCCTGGAGTCCACAGTTTGAGGGATTCCACGACAGCTCATTGCAGGAGCGCTGCAGTGTGGAACGCACTGTCCCCTCAGTGACAGCCCGGCCAGCGTGGTCTTGGGGAGCAGGAGGAGAGTGGGCAGATGCCCGGGAGCTAAAGCCCTCCCTGGAGGAAGTGCTGTCCTTGCAGGGCTGGGCAGACTGGGCCATGGTTAAGGCCCAAGTCCCAGCAGGTGCACCCAGGGAAGTGGACCTCAGACTAGGCTTCTGATTCACCTCCCACCTTTTTGGGTGAGCTCCTTTAACATCTCTGGCTAACAAAAGAGCACGCTTGTGGAATGTGGGCAAGAGTGCAAGTGTGCCCAGCTCGAAAATTTAAGTAGATAGAAAATGCAATGAATTACGAAAGCAAACCAAAGTAGAGTTCCTGCATTGTACTGAGGGACAGGAGAACCCGGGCGGGTCACCAGTCTCGGCTCCTTGGACATCACCAGTGGCCTTTCCACCACTCTCCGTGGTCCCTTCCCACTACATCCTTGGCGGCAGGGCCTCAGTTTTCCTAGGGGTTCCACAAAATGCGCCTGGTGAAGAAATGACTCCACCCTTGTTAAATCTTAGACATAAGGAATCACACTGGACAGCAGGCCCATGATGTGAGCGTGGTGTTCAGTGGTAGCCTTGGTCCCAGCTCTGCTCCCAGCTCGGGACCTGGCCTTGCAGGCTGTGCTTCTGTTGGGCAGCTAGGGAAAGGAGCGGGCCCCAAAGTCAGGGAACCTGGGATACTGGAGAACCCCACCCCTAAGCCACCCTCTTCAAGGCCTGAAGCTAACTTCCTAAATCAAAAGGGAGCCAGGTATAAACGACCTCAGGGAAGGTCCATCTCTGGAGCAGGCGCAGAGCACCACACCCAGGGGTTTCAAGGACTGATGGGAAATTTCCCAACAAGGCAGAAACAGCAGACACACTGAGCTGTGGCCTGAATATGCAGGACCCACCCACAAGTACATATGAGGGAGAGGGTTCCAGACCAAATAAAGCCCACCCCAGGGAAGGCGCCAGGCCGTTCTCCACGCAGAAATGGAGGGCTCCAGGCGCTGTCCCTGGCATGTAGCCCCTCCCTGCACACGGCCGCTTCTCCCGATCCATCCACTCACTTTGCTAAACCTCTGATATGCCCCCATCCGTGCTCCCCATCTGAGATCTCCCAGGAAGGAAGATCACAGCCAATGTTCTCTGTGTAAACTCTCTGGAGAATCATCTAGAACCTTCCATCAGAATGGGTGGTAGTTCATTTTGGAGAGAAAAAGGACGAGTCCATGCTGAGCTCTATGGAGGCTGTCGTGTGTTCAGGCTTCTCAGTCCTCACAGTAGCGCCGTGTCAAGGTAGACACCATTAGTCCCATTCTTCAGGTGAGGGAAATGAGAAATGGGTGGGGGGGACTTGAGAACTTGCCCAGGGTCACCAGGAAGCCACTGGACGGCCGGACCCCTGAGAGTTGACTTCAGCTGTTTCTACCCTGTTCTGGTTTAGGCACGTCTATGGGACGTTGCACTTTTCATAAAACATATGGAGAAAATTTTAGAAAAATATGAATTTTAGATAAATGGGTATTTACTTATCACATGACATAATAAACCTGAATATATTGCCTCCTGAGAAAATAAGAAGTATATTTTTCAAACTGCACATCAAGCTCTTGTATTTTTTACTTGCCTTTTTGCGGTGCTTGAACCCAGGGCCTCGTAGGTGCTAAGCGGGTGCCCTACCCTGAGGGACATCTCCCGCCCTCATCTGTGATTCTTACGTGAGCCTTCAGCAGAGTGACCAACAAGAACTCAGGGCTGACTTCAAACCATGTTTAACTTGCACTCGTGAGTCCCCGGGAGGGTGATTTCTGTCAGATCTAGTGAGAGACTAGAGAGAGACGGGCATCTGAAGACACCGCCCAGCTGGCCGGCGTGGAGACTGCGAGCACAGCGCTTCTGCCACCAGACACATTCTCTCCCCAGCGCCCTTCTCCAGAAGATGCAAATATACCAGAGCCAGAGCGCTGTACTTGTCCAGGACTTGGGACTGTATCGGAGTGTGACAGCAGTCATCAGAAATGCCCTCCCATTCACTGAGTATTTGCTGTGAGTTGAGTTCCATATGAGGAACTTTTACCCATTACCCTACCAAGCCTCACCACGGTCCAGGGAAACAGAGCATCCCCTCGGTTAGTGAGGAAAGTGAAACTTAGGGAGACAGGTCACTCGCCCAGTATTCTACCAGTAAAACAGCAAAGGTGATGCCTGAACCCACAGAGAGGTAATTCTCACAAAGGTACACTGCTAGTAATCATTAGGCAGGTGACATTGTGACTTATGCTAACAAATATTTACTCTGGTTTTGTCCTCTTGTCCTTACTCAGTTCCTAAAACCTTTGGAATCTACATGATAAAGTATCTCTTTATATGCTAATGAGATGACTGAAGGCTGGGGGCTCCTGGGTAGCCTTAGAGGGGAACACGCCAAGAGTGATTGGAGGGTTGAAACCTTCAGCCCCGCCCTCCCCCTGCACCGCCAGCCCCCACCTCCAGGGGGCAGAGAAGGGATGGAGATTGACTCCCGCCCGGGCGCAGCGATCCGATGTAGTGAAGCCTCCAGGAAGCCCAAAGGACGGTGTGTGCTGAACACCTGCAGCGCCCATGGAGGCTCCCCCACCCTGCCCCACACCTTGCCCAATGCAGCTCTTTATCTGGTTGGTCATTTATACCCTTTGGAATATCCTTTATTAAAAACCAATCAACATAATTGTTTCTCTGAGTTCTGTAAGCCATTCTGACAAATGGTTAACTCTGAGGAGGGGATCCTAGGAACTGCCAATTTATAGCACCAAGTTAGACAAGTTCCACTGGGCCCTGATTCATAGTCGGTGGGTCGGAAGCCTGCTGCTGGCCTGAGGTGGGGCAGTCTCGGGGACTGAGGGCCTATACTAACGCTGGTTAGTGTCAGGATGCAAGGATGGAGGTAATTGTGGGATCCCCAGTCAGGTGGGACCATCAGAATGCAGGGGCCTGAATGACCCTGGCTGTGTGAGGTCCACCTGTACATGATGGGCACCTGTCCTTTCTCTCGCACCTTCACCTGACCCGGGAGAGTCCGAGATCTCTGTCAGAGTCCAAGGTCCTGTACCTTTCCGTGAGCACTGCACAGGGCAACACCCCGCTTCCCTGGGTGACCTTCTGAAGAGCCCTGGGTCTCACTTGCAAACTGCCTTGTGTTTTCCACTTGAAATATAACCTTCACATTCTGCTGGAATTCCTCCAGGGGCCACAAAATTATGGTGGTTGTAAGCAAGGTGTAACTAGATAATAGATGCAAATTGTGGGGCTCTGGAGAGGAAGGGATTTCAGAAACATTGCATATGTATCAATGTCCCGCAGCTCCCCTTTAGCTTTATCTAAAACCTCAGCCTCACCCATTCGGCTTATCAGAATCCCATCCCTTTTAAACACAGACCTTGAGTTCATTGACTCTACCAGGAAGCTCATTAGAAAAGCGGGGACAAATTTTTCTGATCAAAGCTGCCCTGGGTAGCCAGGCGCAGCGCGGCGGCACACACCTGCAACCCCAGCACTCGGTGTTCAGAGCTGGTTAGGCAGATAGGGTAGAAGGGGAGGGACCTAAGCACCCGAGGGGAGAAATTAAACAGACTCTTTTAAATAAAAATACCTGCGGGTAGAAACTCGGAGACAGAAGGCTAAGCCCACTAGACCTCCCTTAGACCCTTTCCCACTCTGGGAAAACAGTCTCTTCTAGATGCTTTTCTCTGGAACACAAGCACCACAACCCTTATACCAAGGCCTTCCAACAGGCACTTGCACCTCTCAGAATAAGCCTCTTATAGACCCCTGCTGATGCTTTCTGACCAAATGATTTCCACACAGAAAAACGAGGGTGGAGGTGCTGCGAGATAATATTTATGTCTTCCAACAAGCCATACTTGGGGGGCTGAGACAGAGGAGTGCAGATTCAAGGCCAGCCTCAGCAACTTCGCAAAACCTTCCCGCAATTCAAAATTAAAAAGTGAAAAGGGCTGGGGGCTAGCCCAGAGGTAGAATGGCCCAGCAGGATGCAGGAATTTCTAAAGCAATTCCCAGGACTTCAGCTGTTCCATCCCCTGCCTCCCTAGCAGGTCAGAGCAGCAGCACATTAGCCAAGTGTCTGCCCCGCTCTGCTAGGTGGCTTTCCAGAACTATAAACCAGGCACCAAAGATTGTACTTAAAAGTGCTTGGTCCACCCATTCATACCGGAAATCAGAAAGCACCCGAGCCACTGCCAGGCTGGATTCGGTTTCTCCCAGCCTTCCCCCTTGGGTAGTCAAGGACAACGGCTGCCTCTGCCTGGGGCCCCACTCACTACACACGGCCACAATACCCTTTGAGCACTTTTATGGGGCTGTAAAACTTTACGACGGGCAGCTTGCTGGAATGAAACGCTCTCACATTTCTGAATGGAGCTGCTTAGGACAGACAAGGCTGCTCCACTCAACCCTCTGAAACTCCCAGCCCATCTTAGACCTTTCAGGGGGAGTTTGCAGAACTGCAGGACTAACTCCCAGTAGCAGAGGGACCGAGAAGGGCTAAGTTACAAAGGAAAACACTGGCACCCACATCACTGGGAATGGCCTCCGGCTTTGCCGCATCAGTGTTCCTTTGGTGTTAAATCCTGGCATGTCTCTTCTCCGTGTTTTTAAAAAATATTTATTTATTTATGTATTTTGCTTCCGAAGCTCACTATAAGCTTCGTCAGTAAATCCCAGCTAACTGGTCTTTCCCTCCAGTCTTTAGCAGGCAACGAAATAAAAAACCAGGGAAAAACTAGCAACACACTCACAGCCTGCTTCTCCCAGCACCCAGGATTAAGCAGCTGCCCAGAAAATGAATCGTCCCAGGCTTAGGAGCGCCTTACCTGTGTTCCATAACGGCCACTCCTGGGCATGGGAGACAGGCCCGGCCTCCTCGGATCTGGGGACTCGGCTCCCTGTCGTATCAGACAATTGGGCCCTTCATAGTCATCAGGCTGCTAGCTGGAGGGTGGCCTTACAAAAATATAAACAGCCTGTCAGCGCAAGCCAAGGGGGTGGGGCTGCGGGTCAGGACAATGAGAACCAATGACCAGCCTCTCAGGGTTCTGTTTGCTTAAGGTATTGTGTTTCATCTGAAGTAGGGGGACAAGGAGTAAGGAAAAAGAAATGGGGCAGGCCAATGGCCTTTTTTTTTTTTAAACATTGAGATTCTCTACCTCTGACTTTTCTCTGACACCCATCTCTGCTGGGTGGGTAACAACTCACAGTGCCCCTTCAGGCCTGAATCCCACTCTAGAAAATCAGATTCCTGTCTGTGGTTACAAGACGCATTTCACCAAAGGTCCCCTTGATCCTCCAAGCCAACACTCCCCTCAGGTGGACAGCACCCTGGGTGTCTAACTCTCTCCAGGGCTAGGGACACGGCGCTGGGCAAACCCACTCAGCCTAACAGTATGGCACAGGAGGTCCTTCAGGGAGCCCTGGGAATGTCTTTGCCTTAGACACTGTCCTCCTGCCCTGGCTAGGGCCAGGCAGGATGCCACTGAGCTGGGAGTCTGTGACCTCACAGTCCTCTGAGGCTGAGAACAAACTTTCTCTGAGGGACTCAGGACTTAAATTGTCTGTTGTTAGCTGACTGGTCCTTGGCCACAGGAATGCGTGCTTCAAGGCAGGCTCCCGTAAGCAGGAAGCAGGCTATTGATGGGGTCTCCTGGGAGTCTTCAGGCACCTGAACACTGCCTACAGGTGTGAGCCAGTGAGGTCAGAGACCAGGCAGAGGAAGGAACAGGAGGGCCCAGCCAGCCCTCCTGAGAAGAGAGGAGAGCCACTGGGTGTGGTGCACACACCTGTAATCTCAGCACTTGGGAGGCTAAGACCAGAGGATGGCAGGTTCAAGGCCAGACTCTGTGTCGTTACAAGGCCCTCAGCAACTTAGACCCCGTTTCGAAAATTTTTATAAAATAGGGCTCAGAAAGTCCCTGGGTTCAATCCCCAGTACCTGACCCCCTCCGAGAGAGAGAGAGAGAGAGAGAGAGAGAGAGACAGACAGACAGACAGACAGACAGACAGACAGAGAAATCCCTTACCAAGCTGTGATTCTCTAACTGCAAAAGTATCAAGAAGCCAAAACACTAATTTGGCCCAATTTAACTCACACATACCAACACCCAAGCTCACCTGAAAGTAACTTCCGGCAACCTTACCCCTGTGTCAGCCTTTACGTTGCCATTTTAGACCCTCCCCCCACACCATGGAATTTGCTTAGGCACCAATGGGAAAGTTTCCAATGTGGAGAATTAGTGCAGGCGCACACTGTGTTGTGAAAATAGCAGCCACCAAGTGCAAAATGCCTGAGGAGGGAGGGCTCCAGGCAGAACTGAAACCTGCACAGGGAGGACCCCATGCCATTTCCACTGTGGAGACGGACCGCCACGGCACTCTCTCTGCAGTCGATCTCTTCCCTTCTAACACGACCCACTAAAAAACCAACTGTGAACACGTAAAACCCTCTGCTCATTTCACTACGGAAACCTTTCATGCTTATCCTATCAGTGTCTAATGAAATGTTTGTTTCATGAAGACAAAGGACCAAGGAAATTGTGCCCTGTAAGCCAGGTAGCCCTCTAGGAAGGAGACAGAGGTCACAGGAGGCTGCTGAAGGAGGCCCAGCGGGAGGGACTGAGAGATGAAATGGGCCATCAGGTGCTCATCCTGCCCCGTGGAAGTGCAGACGGTTGTGTAGATGTGGGAGAAAGGAAGTTTGCAAAGAGGAGCAAACCATGGCAGCAGGGATACTTCTCGATACTTCTCGGGTGCAATTCCCTTCTACCTTTTCCATAAAGTGAGGACCTACCATTTTCAGAACCTTCCTCATATTTGGGGTGGGCATTATGAAAATCTTCGGCTGCTTAACAGCACCGGGATAAGCAAAGCTTCTCTCTGCTTGACCCACAGAAAGGGGCAGGTGAGGAATTCACTGCTTCCTTGAGGCAAAGGTCTACTCATACCTCCAAGGGCCGCTTCACCCCCATCCTCAAACAGTCTCCGCTGTTTGCCTCTTCCCTGGGAACTTTGGCGAGCATAAAATGACCCTAGCTCCATACCACAGGATCCAGAAGTTCTGGCGAACATTTCATAAACCCAGCACTGCAGTTTCCACTTCTTGGGGCAAACTCCCAGGCAAGCACAGCATCAGGCCCATCCCACTTGTGGGGTCTCCAGGTGAGGGCCATCCTTCTGCCTCCCTAGGGGAGGCAGGCAAAATGACCAGGCCCACACCATGGCCTACAGAGTCTCACTGCATCTGCCAGAGGAGGCCTTCAAGAGCCCTGCAGTAAGAGCACACGGGCGGCTCTTGAGAGTGGAAATGGCCACAGCCTTCAGCACTCCAGGAGTGTGTGGGCCCTGGATGCTCATCCTGTTGATCAGATGTGGCCCTGGTTGTCAGTGCTCAGAACTCACGGAGAACCAGACGGTGACTCGAGGCTCCAGGGCTCTGGTCCAAAGGATTCTGGGCAGCTGGAGCTAGGTGTTTTGTTTGTTTGTTTGTTTGTTTGTTTTGCAGCACTGGGATGGAACCCAGGGGCATTCTACCTCTGAGCTACACCCCCAGCCCTATTTTTATTCTTCATTTTGAAACAGGGTCTCACTGAGTTGTAGAGGGCCTCACTAAGTAGTGGCTGAGGCTGTGAACCGTGATCCTCTGGTCTCAGTCTCCCAAATGCTGGGATTACAAGCGTGCGCCACCATGCTCGGAGGTATTTTTTTTAAGTATTTTAATTTTTAATTTTTTATACTTTCATTGACGCAATGTAATTAAACATCATAGTGTGACTCAAAGTGATACAAACATGCTGCTTGGTGTATTTCTCTTCATATTGTTATTTGTAGTTGATACTATAATTACATATATTTATGAAATATTAGTGTGATATTTCAATATATGTTCACATTGTTTAATGATCAAATTAGGGTGATTGACATATCTGACACCTCACTTATCATTTGTTTGTAGAGAATATTCAAAATCCTCCCTTCTAGCTGTTTTGAAATATATAATACAGTGTTCTTAATTACACTCACCTCACTGTGTAACAGAACAACACATTTTACTTCTCTTATCTAATTGTAACTTTATGACAAATGACATAACATTGTTCTATTTTATGGCTGAATAGTATTCCAGTGTGTGTATGTACAACCACGCCCTCCTTACTCACACGCCTGTTGCTGGCCCACGGCTTGGCTGATGTGAATAGCTTTGCAACGTACATGAGTGTGGGTGTCTCTCTCACATCTGATTTCATTTCTTCTGGCTTTATACCCAGTAGTACGATTGCTGGGTCATATGGGAGTTCTGTTTTTAATTTTTTGTGAAGCCTTCATACTGTTTTCCCTAATGGCTGTACTAATTTACATTTAGACCAGTGAGTTTCTGCGTTCGCCTATCTCTACAGCTTCACCAGGACTCGTTACTCTTGTCTTTATGATAACACTCATTCTAACTAAGGTATCATTGTGGTCATGATCTGAATTTCCCTGACGATTAGTAATGTTGAGCATTTTTATATACCTACTGGCTCTTTCTCTTCTTCTTCCTCCTCCTTCATCTCCTTGCTTGCTTCCTTCCTTCCCTTTCTTTATTTCCTCCTTCCTTTTGTACTGGGGATTGAACCCAGGGGCATTCTACCTCTAATCCATACCCCCAGCCCTGTTTTATTGTTTGTTTTGAAACAGTCTTTCTAAATTGCTGAGGCTGCTCTGGAACCTGCAATCTTCCTGTCTCAACCTCCCAAGGACTGGGATTACAACCATGTGCCACTGTGCCCCACTCTCTTCCTTTTTCTTATACTAGAGATTGAATTTAGGAACACTCTACCACTGAGCTACATCCTCGGCCTCTTTATTTTTTAAGATAGATTCTTGCTAAATTGCCCAGGCCGGCTTCCAGCTTGGGATCCTCCTGCCTCAGCCATCTGAGTAGTTGGGACTTGAGTCCCACACCACTGCATCCCTCATGTGTCCTCTTTTGAGAATATATTCTGCCCATTTTTAAATATTTTTTTGCTACTAAGTTGAGTTTCTTATAAATTCTGGATATTACCTTTTTACTAGATGCAGGTTTGCAAATATTTTCTCCCATTCTGTATATTGTCTCTTCATTCCATTAACCGTTTCCTTTGGTGCATAGAAGTTCTTTTGTTTTATGTAATTCTTTATTTCTGTTTTGTATTTCATTGTCTGTACTTTTGAGATCTTACCCTCCAAAAAAAATCTTTGTGCAGACCAGTGTCATGAAGCATGTTTTCCTCTGGGGGTTTCATAGTTTTAGGTCTTATGTTGCATCTTTAATCCATCTTGAGTTGCTTTTTGTAACTGGTGAGAGACAGGGCTCTCGTTCCATTCTTCGGCATGTGGATACACAGTTTTTCCAGCACCATTTTTTAAAGAAACTATTCTGTCCCCAGTGGGTGTTCTTGGCACATCTGTTGGAAATCCACTGGGATTTCCATAGGTCTGGGAGTATAGCCCGGAGGTAGAAAAGCCCCTGGGTTCCACACCCAGTACCATAAGTAAGTAAGTAAGTAAGTAAGTAAGTAAGTAAGTAAGTAAGTAAATAAATAAATAAATAAATAAATAACAGATTACCTTCTGGAAAGAATTTAATTTTCCTCTGAAGTATGAAGTATTCTGTTATTTAAGAAACAAAAGCTATAGGACACCAAAAGCAGGAGAAACAAAAGAAAAAATATAAATTGAACTTTATCAAAATTAAAAACTTTTGGGCATCAAAGGATGTTATCCAGAAAGTAAAAAAAAAGAAAAAAAACCTACAAGATGGGGAAAAATATTTGCAAATCCTAAATCTGATAAGGTTCTAATAACCTACAATATATGAGGAACTCATAATTCAACACCAGAAAGGCCAATCAATTTTCAAATGGGCAAAAGTCTTCCACAGACATTCTCCAAAAATAACACAGGAATGGCCGACAGGCTCCTGCAAAGCAGCTGAACATTAGCCGGAGGGAAATGCAAATCAGAGCTAGCGAAGTACCACGGCACACATCACACTGTTACTGGCAGCCCAGCCAAGAACCTACCTGGTGCTAGGCTGGCGGGATCCGGCCACCTGCCTGCCCACTGCACAAGAAATAAGCAAATAATGTAAAAAGGAAACGTCAATTTTTTTGCAGTTTGATCAAACTGGGGAGAAACAGCCACTAGTCCTGCAGAAACAGTCACGACTTATAGAAACAAAGGCCAGGTCATACTCATCTGTGGGTTCAGCTAGGCTGTGACGGGGAACCTGTCACGCTTTCAGCTTCCTGGGCACCTGTCACGCTTTCAGCTTCCTGGGCACCTGCGAGCCAAGGGCTAGTTTCTGTTTCTGTTCTCAGCACGAGGAAGTTCAGGATCCAGAAACACTGTCACTGGGAGGTGCTTTTAAGTTTAAAGGTGCTCCGTTTTGACACCTACTAGGATGACTATCATTTTTTTAAAAAAGAAAAACAGGTGTTGAGGAGGATATGGAGACACTGCTACCCTTGTTCAATACTTTTGGAAATGCAAAACATTTCTGTTGCTGTGGAAAACAGTGGCACAGTTCTTTAGAAAGCTGAACACTGATCACTTTTCAGCCTTTTGGTTAAAATCAAGCTGGGCGTGGTGGTGTACCCTTGTAATCCCCACATTTGAAAGACCGAGACAGGAGGGTTGCAGGTTCGCAGACAGCCTCAGCTACTTAGTGAGGCCCTTTGCAACTCAGTGAGAACCTGTTTCAAAATAAAGACTAGAAAATAGGGCTGGGGGGTAGCTCTGAGGTAGAATGGCCCTGGGTTCCATCCCCAGTACTGCAAAATTACCATATGACCCAGCAATTTCACTCTTGGGATATATGCACAAAATAACTGAAAACAAGGAATGAAAGAAATACGTGTTCAGCTACCTTCATAGCGGCACTGTTCCCAACAGCCAAGGGTGGAGACAGCTCAAATGTTCATCAATACAGATGATGGATAAACAAGCTGTGATATATACGTACAGCCACAAAAGGGAATGCAGTACTGATACAGACTGCTTAAAATGTTAAGCTAAAAGCCGGGCGTGGTGGCGCACGCTTGTAATCCCAGCATTTGGAGGCTGAGACCGGAGGATCGCGGTTCGCGGACAGCCTCAGTTACTTAGTGAGGCCCTCCGCAACTCAGTGAGACCCTGTTTCAAAATAAAGAATAAAAAATAGGGCAGGAGGTGTAGCTTGGAGGTCAAATGCCTCTGGGTTCCATCCCCAGACCCGCCAAAAAAAAAAAAAAAAGTTAAGCTAAGTGAAATAAGCCAGACACAAAAGATGCATATTGTATGATTCCACTTATATAAAATATCTAGAATAAATAAACTCATCGAAATAGAACACAAGGTTGGCAGCTGTCAGGGACTTTGGGAGAGGGAGAACAGGGAGCCAGTTGCTTACTGGATATGGGACTTTGTTTTATAGCGATGGAAGTGCTTTGGCACTCAATAGAAGAAGGTGCTGGTTGTGTAGCGCTGCCCATGTGCTCAATGGCACTCTTTTTTTCTTTTATGGTGCTGGAGATTGAACCCAAAGGCATTTATCCTACCTCTAACCTATACTCCCAGCCCTATTTTTTATTATATTTATTTATTTATTTATTTAGTACTGGGAGTTGAATCCAGGGGCATTTATTATTCTTTATTTTGAAACAGGGTCTCACTAAGTTGCAGAGGGCCTCACTAAGTAGCTGAGGCTGACTGCGAACCTAAGATCCTCCTGTCTCAGCGTCCCAAGTATTGGGATCACAAACGTGTGCCACCACACCTGGCTCTCACCCTACTTTTTTATTCTTTTGCTTTGAAACAGGGTCTCACTAGGTTGATGATAATCTCATGACTTGCTAAGGCTGTCCTTAAATCTTTGATCCTCCTGTGTCAGCCTCTCAAGTATTAGAATTATAAGTCTGTACCACACCCAGCTTAAATACCACTCTTTACTTCTCTTTATTTTTTTCAGTACCAGGGATTGAACCCAGGGATTTCCTACATCTGAGCTACACCCCCAGTCCTATTTTATTTTATTTTTTCTTATTTTTTTTATTTTGGAACAGCATCTTACTAAGTTATTGAGGCTGACCACGAACCTGAGATCTTCCTGTCTCAGTCTCTCAAGCGCTGGAATTACAGACCCAACTACTTTTCACCTTTAAGTGCTTAATTATATGTTAGGTATATCTCACCTTGGATGGATTGAAAAACAGATTTTTTTTTAAGATTTAGTATCTCGCCAGGCGTGGTGGTACACACTTGTAATCCCCGCGCTTGGGAGGCTGAGACAGGAGGATGGCACGGGTCTGAGGCCAGGCTCGGCTACTTAGTGAGGCTCTCTGCAACTTAGCGAGACTCTGTTTCCAAATAAAAAATTTTAGTATCTCTTGGGTTCAACAGAAACCTTCCTTGAAAGACCAGCCTAGAAGTTTACTGATGTTTTAAGAAGGAATTTACTTAATTTGTTCATTCATTATAAGTTGCCTCGTTCAGCATCTATTAAGCTGCCCCCCTGTGAGGCAGCTGAATGCTGGGGTCCCACAGGACCCCTGTCACGGGGAGAAAGAACAAGACCACCCAAAGGAGGAAGGAACGTGGCGTGGGGTAAGGGGGGCTCTACCTCACTTAATAGTCAAAGGAGGCTGGAGGGAATCTGTCTCCAAATAAAAAATCAAATAGGGGTTTGGGGCTATAGTTTGGAGGTAGAATGCCCCTTGGTTCAATCCCCAGTTTTAAAGAAATTACTAAGAAGCATTTTATTTAATTAATTAATTTATTTATTTTTGGTGATACTGGGGGTGGAACCCAGGGGCTTTTCTACCTCCAGGTTACACTCTCAGACCTATTTTATATTTTATTTGGAAATAGGGTCTCACTAAGTTGCTGAGAGCCTCACTAAGTAGCTGAGGCTGGCTTCGAACCTGTGCGATCCTCCCATCTCAGCCTCCCAAGCACTGGGATTACAAGCGTGCGCCATCACACTCGGCCTAAGAAGCATTTTCGATATCAAAAGAGTAATGTGTCTCTCTTTCTAGTAGGATGAATACACAAAACATAAAAAAATTATGAAGCTTTACTCAGAAATGAACACTTACAAAAAAAACAGCCATAGAGCTTTAAAATCAAGGGATTTCTCTAAGTAATTTGACCATACATCTTCATTTTTTCAAATGGAAAAACCAATGTGCTGCAAAGTTAAGTGACCTAGCTAGAGTTTTAATGGCAAGATGGCGGCAGAGCCAGGCTAGGAACCAAGTCTCTCAATACCCAGTCCACGATTCTTTTCACTGTGCCATACATTAAAAAAAATTAAGAAACTGGTGCCAAATCAGGCACACCTATGGTCCCAGTACTTGGCAGGCTGAGGCAGAAGGACTGCAGGTTTGAGGCCAGCTCTCAGTAACTTAGCAAGACCCTATTTCAAAATGAAAAATAAAAAGTATAGATGGGTGCATAGTTCAAAGGTAGAACCGGATTCACACAAAAGAGGAAATAAAAGAGAAAGAGGGAGAGAGAGAGGAAGGAAGCAAGGAAACTCTGCAGGACTGAAACTCTTTGAAAAGCTGTACCGCACATCCCTGGGTTCTGTTTCTTCTCTGACCATCATTCCCTTGGCATTGGTCTGTTCCTGTTATTAAAAAAATATGCAAACTAATTACAGAGGCAGGGATGTATGCTTTTAAAAGATGACATCACTACTTCCTAAATTTCAAACCATTAGATTATGTAATTCAGAAAATTACTACCTGCCCTTTGAGGGTGCTCATCATCCAATTAAAATTTTATCCTTGATCTGAAACAACTGCCTCTTATTCACCCGATCCCCGACCTGAAGCCTCCGTGCCCAGAGGCGGAGCCTTGGCAGCCTTTCTCCAGAGGGAAGCCCTGCTTCATCCGCCAGTCCAGTATTGCAAGCACGATCTCTTAAGTCCTGGATTAGCCAGCACATGCAACACCCTACTAAGGGGAAGGGTTATGTTGCTTACTGATGTTTTCTTAGAAATGGCATACACACGGAACTATATTCTTCTGTCAAGAGACCATGTAATAATATTATTAATGGAACTGCATAGACGCACACCAGAGGCCCTGGCCACAAATGAACATACCTGTTAAGTCTCTTCAGATGATTCCAGAAATTACAAACTTTTAAATTTAAATCGTGTGTGTGTGTGTGTGTGTGTGTGTGTTCCTCCCTCCTTTTTTTGTGTGTGTATGATGCTGGGGAATGAACCCAGGGATTGACGCAATAAGGAAGAGTTCCACCACTGAGCTATCGTCCAGCCATATGTTTTAAAGTTCTTTCACTAGTTTATTATTTAGTGGCACTGGAGATTAAATCCAGAGTTTTACCTCTGAGCTACAGCCTCAGCTTTTTAAAAATTATTTTTATTTTGAAAAAGGTTCTCATTAAGTTGCCAAGGCTCTCACTAAGTTGCTGAGGCTTGCCTTGAACCTGAGATCTTCCTGTCTCAGGCTCCCAAGTACTGAGATTACAGGCATGTGACAACGTGTCCACTTCCTTTTTATTTTATTTTTTATTAACCTGGAGATTGATTGAACCCATGGCCTCATGAATGCTAAATAGAGGTACTGTGAGGTCTGGCCAGAGGAGGTCAAGAACAAAGCACTTCAGGAAAGGCAGAAAAATGCCTCTAACCATCTCCCTGCCTCCAGCCCCATAAATTTACCTGTTCTGCCCTGTTGCCAAGCTTACCAATCAGAGCAATACATGAATGTTTTGCTGTCTCTCCCTCCTAATGCCTCATACAAAGGCCCCGATCCTGCAGGGAAGGGGGCTCCTGACACTCTCTCTCCTGGTCAGTTGCTTCCTCCCAGATTTTATTCCAGAATAAAATCTGTTCCTGCTGTCCGGCTGTGCTCTCTTTAACTCCATGTTTCCCAACATTAAACACACACTTTACCACTGAGCCACACCCCAACCCCTACTTTCTTTCTTTCTTTCTTTCTTTTTTTTTTTTAAAGAATGCTGTTTTGGCCAGGCGTGGTGGTGCACGCTTGTAATCCCCGCACTTGGGAGGCAGAGACAGGAGGATCGCACAGGTTCAAAGCCAGCCTTGCTGGCTTAAGAGACCCTATTTCCAAATTTAAAAAAATATAAAAAATAGGTCTGGGAGTGTAGCTCGGGGGGTAGAAGGGTTTCCAGGAACCCCAGTGCCACAAAAAAAAAAAAAAAAAAAAAGAATGCTGTTTTGTCCATTTGGCTTCCTATTTCAAAATATCATAAGCAGAGCAGCTTCTAAACAACAAAAATTTATTTCTCATAGTTATAAAGGCTGGGAAGCCCAAAATCAAGGAACCGCCAGATTCCAGACCTGGTGAGGGTTTCCTTAGCAATGGACACCTCTTTTTGCTGTGTCTTCAACTGAGGCAAGGGGCAAAAGGCTCCTGGTAACTTGTAAGGACACTAATCCCATTCATTTCATATAAAGAATCATCTCTCCTCTGATTTGACAGTCTGAAGCATCAGTTACCCACAGACAGCGCCTCCCCCAACAAGCTAAAAAGCACACGTACTTTTTGTTTGACTTCTTGCATTCCACTCCATTATTTTGAGGCAGATCTGTGTTGTTCAGTGCACTGACAGCTGATTATTATTTTTTTCATTGTTGAGTGGTGTTGCATTACATGAACACACCGCTACTTGCTTATTTTCTCGTATCCCTTACATTTTTATCTTTTTCACTGGAGTCTTGCTCTGTTGCCCAAACTGGACTGGAGCCCCGGGCTCAAGCGACCCTCCCGCCTCTGCCTCCTGAGAAGCTGGGACTGCAGGCATGCACCACCACACCTTACTCTCCTCCTCCTCCTCCTCCTCCTCCTCCTCCTCCTCCTCCTCCTCCTCCTCCTCTTCCTTCTACCTCTGGGCTACACTCCCAGACCTATTTTATATTTTATTTGGAAATAGGATCTCACTAAGTTGCTGAGAGTCTAAGTAGCTGAGGCTGACTTTGAACCTGTGTAATACTTCTGTCTCGGCCTCCCAAGCGCTGGGATTACAAGCGTGTGCCACCACGCCTGGCTATATCCCATCCACTTCTTAAAGGAGTTTTAAGGAGTCATTTAATAATCCGAGATTCAGAAAGATGTGAGAGACCTACGGAAGCTGGCTTCCGAGGATCTGGCTTTCCCTCCAGTTTTCTTTCTTTGCACTTTCCTCTCTCCCTCCAAATTCCTCTCACTGCCCAGGTCCATGCCTGCACTCCCTCGCTGTCTGCCTCCAGCCATGGGTCCAGCACGGACTCCAGTGAGTGAGGATCCCTGTGGACCTAACTGAGTTTATTCAGCCTCTCAGCCAGCACCTCCTGGAGCCTGAACTTCTCCATGTGTACCCGGTCCTCCAGCTCTGAGCTTATCTATACATTTCTTTTTTATTTCTTTTACTACTTCCAAGTTTTCCCAGTTCTTCTCTCCCACATGGGATGGGATCCACGGCCTCCTCTCTAACACCAGGCTCAATATACCTCGCCTGGAAAGCTCTCTGCGGTTGGCCCCAGCCCAGATCTGTCCAATCTTCTGTTTCTGCCAAATACACTTCAGTTGTATAATTAATGGGAGGCAGCATAGTAGTGTTTGAAAAGATGGATCCAGAGCAGGCTTCCTGATATCAGCTTTGATTTGGCTTGTTCCTCTGTTTCCTTATTCATAATCTGGGAAGAATAATAGTCCTATCTCATATGATTATCATGAAGGTTTAATGAGATGTATTTGTTAATCATTAAAAACAATGTTTTGGACCTAGAATTATTTACTCTTTCCTGAAAATAAATGTTCAAATGTTTTTCCACACCAAAAAAAAATTCTATTTGCATTCATCAATTCATTCAAAAATTACTTATTAGCTAGGTATGGTGGCGCAGGTTTGTAACCCAGTACCTGGGAGGCTGAGACAGGGGGATCGCAGGTTCATAGCCAGCCTCAGCTACTTAGTGAGGCTCTCCACAACTTAGTGAGACCCTATTTCAAAATAAAAAATAAAAAATAGGGCTGGACGTGTAGCTCAGAGGTAGAATGCCTCTGGGTTCACTCTCTAGTACTACAAAAAATAAATTCCTTTTTGAGGGCCTCTCTTCCAAGAACTAGAAAATAAAAACAGTAAATGCAACACACACAAAAATTACATTGGGGAGATAGTCAATACATGAATAGACAACCAAAAATATAGGCCATATCTGCTAAGTGCCATGGGGAAAAATAAACAACCTGAAAGGAGGGTTAGGAATTACCAAGAATATTAATTCATCTCTCTTTTACTATAACAAATATTTGAGGTAATCAAATTAAAAAGAGGAAAGGTTTACTTGGGTTCATAGATTTGGAGGTTTCAGCTGGTGGTCAATTGGACCCACTGCTTTTGGGCCTGCAGAGAGTCGGTACATCATGGCTGGAACATGTGGCAGAGAAATGTGCTCACTTTATGGTGGCCAGGAAACAAAAGAGAAAGAAAATGAAACTGAAGTCCCACAATCTCCTTTGATGGCACACTGCCAATGACCTAAAACCTCCCATGAGGCCCCAGTTATCATTGTTATTATTACTTTTGTACTAGGGATTGAACTCAGGGGCATGCTACCCCCTTTTTATTCTGAAACAGCATCTCCCTGAGTTACCATGTGCTGACCTTGAACCTGTGATCCTCTTATCTCAGCATCCCAAGTACTGGGATTGAAGCATGTGCCACAGTGCCCAGCTGAGGCCCTACTTCTTAAAGGCTCCAGCATCTCCTAATAGGGCCCAGCTGAGAACCAAGACTTTAACACATGGGCCTTTGGGGTCACGCTGTGTCCCAACGATAGACCCAAAGTGGGTTTGCGTAGGGTGGAATAAATTTTCCAAAATTCCAGAAAGCTGTCATTTCAAATAGCATGGCCAGGAAAGCCTTTGCTGAGAAGGTGCCCTCTGGGGGCCCAGGGATTGTGCCATGGGGCTCTCTGGGGAAAGAGCATCCATGGCAGCAGGTACAATGAGTGCAAGGGCCCAGTGCTCCTGCATCAGCTGCTGACTGGCTGAGTGCACACATTATGCTGAGCTCTCATCAATCCCCCTTGTTCTACTTGTAGCTAGAATCTATCTATCGATCATCCATCTATCTATCGATCGATTATCTATCTATCTATCTATCTATCTATCTATCTATCATCTCTCTATCTTTCTATCGTTCTCCCAAAATGTTTAGAAAGTGTTACTTTGTACAATTAGATCCTCATTACTTTGTGTGTGTGTGTGGGGGGGTGCACTGGGGATTGAGCCCAAAGGCATTCTACCTCCGAGCTACACTTCCAGCCGTATTTTATTTTTATTTTGAAACAGGGTCTTATTAGGTTGATGAGAGTCTCTCTAACTTGCTGAGGCTGTCCTTGAACCTGTGATCCTTGTCTCAGCCTCCTAAGTACAGGGATTACAGTGCACCACTCTCTCAGGCGAGCCTCATTTCTTATTAGAGATACAATTCTGGTTTTAGTGGAATCCAGACGATACGTGAGTTGGCCTTATGGGTGTGTCCTCAAACAGTTGCCGTGATGCTGGGATGCTGAGGAAGACTGTGGCACTAGAAATTGCCCTCATTCACCTAGGAGCTTCCCCACCAAAATGACTGATTAGATCTAAAATTGGCATAGAAAAGGAGGTGTGGGGCAGCTCAGCAGAGGCTAAGCAAGATAATAAAAGGACCGGGCAATATACCCAGAGTGCACATTGTGGGAACTGAAACTGAGGACAGAAAGGCAAAGGAAACAAACGTTTAGTTCCGAAGTTCTGCACACTTTTCAGGCTTGTCCCCCCGAAGTCAGTCTCTTTCTCAGGATTATCACCCCCAAAATTTCCTGGGAAATCTCTAAGTCTTAAAGTTAGTCAAGAACTCATTCACCTGTGATAATTACTTTATGCACTGTCAATTACCCACCCCAAAAATAGTTCAGACAAGAGAGGTATGGTATCTTGAGGAACCTGTAACAGGGAATGTTCCAGCACTGTCTACTGATCAGACAAGGATCGGAAGGTGGCAAGGCCGCCATTAACCATCTTGAGATCATCGGACAGATGTCTCCCTCCTAGAGCTCCCTATTATCCCCTCAGAGTTTCACCAAGTTTCCTTTATTTTTTTTATTTATTTATTTATTTATTTATTTATTTATTTATTTATTTATTTGGTGGTACTGGGGTTCCTGGAAGCCCTTCTACCTCCGGGCTACACTCCCAGACCTATTTTATATTTTTGAAACAGGGTCTCTTATGCCAGCGTGGCTGGCTTCGAACCTGTGTGATCCTCCTGTCTCTGCCTCCCAAGCGCGGGGATTACAAGCGTGCGCCACCACGCCCGGCTAACCACCAAGTTTCCTTTAAAAGAAGAACTGGGCCAGGTGTGGTGGTGCATGCCTGTAATCCCAATATTTGGTAGGCTGAGACAGGAGGATCACAGGTTGGAGACCAGTGTGCAGTAACCTAGCAAGACCCATAAACAAACAAAAACATAAAACAAAAAACAGGGCGAGCAGCTCAGAGGTAGAACGCCCCTGGGTTCCATCTCCAGTACCAAACAAAAAACATAAAAGGGAACCCCTCAAACACATCTCTCGCTCCATGACCCACATTCTCCCTTGGTGTGTAGTCCTTGCAGTCCTAAATAAATCTCTGTTCCTTCTGACCTGACATGTGTGTCAAGGACCCTGTTTGTCCTGACTCCTCCTGGATCCCTCTTCCCGAGACCTCTCTTCTCCTGTGCCAAGGCCAGTGGAAAACCTGTGTGGGTGCTGGAGCTTTGCCTGCTTCTATCACTATGGTAACAATAGTTTTAAGCTGTTTTTCAGGAACTCAAAGGCTAGTTTTTTTCTAGCGTGCGTGCGTGCGTGTGTGTGTTGTACGGGGGGAGGGTTGAACCCAGGGGCTTTCTGTCTCTGAGCTACACCCACACCCTGTTTTGAATTTTATTTTTGAAACACAGTCTGACCTGCCCTGTGGAGGGCCTGACTCCGTTGCTGAAGCTTCCCACAAACCTGCGCTCCTCCAGTCTCAGCCTCCCAAGTACTAGGATTACAGGGGTGCACCACAGCCAGCTTCATTATTTATTTATTTATTTATTTATTTATTTATTTATTTTCCTATCTTAAATATATTGAAGCCATGAACCTGCGCGATCCTCCTGTCTAGGGACCATACAAGTGTCCAATCAATGACCTTCTGACGTCAAAGGGCCAAGACCCCACCCTCAGATCCAGCTAAGGACACCGCGTTCTGAACACGCGTCCTGTGCGGAGCCCTGAGGTTTGACTGCGCAGGCGCGGGTCCTCTGCCTTCACTTTCCCCATCCCGAGACCACCCGGCTTCTTTATCCCTGAAATACCCCTCAACCCTGTCTGCTGTGAGGCGGCTCTGAGGCCCTGGGCCCCTCCTCACGTTTGGCCATCTCATGAGCGAAGCTCTTTCTCATCTGCATAACCCTGAGCCTCAGGGGTTGGCACGCTGGGAGGAGGGCAACAGGAGCGGGGCTCCCCAAGGAGTTAGCAGTTACTCAGTTTGAAAAAGGGATGTTTCTCTGTTCTCCTCCCAGGACAGACAGAGAAAACAGGCTTACCTTGCAGCACGGTCTTTGCCGTGTTTGTGAAGTGGCGCTTCCACCTGGGAGACCTGTCAAACGCTGCACCCTGTGACTCCCGGGCTCGGAAATTATTGAAACTTAAAAGCATATGAAAGAAAAACAAATCCACCACCTGTCACTGTCAACCTTGTTATTAGGCTGACTGTGCAAATTCACTTTGAAAAAGAATTACAAAAAAAAAAAGGAAAAAGAAAGCAAGCTTAGGAAATGTCTTTCCAGAATTATTCCTAACAGCAGAAAATCTGTAGACTTTCTGAAAGCATTGCTAATTTGATATCCACCAGATTCCACATTTCACTTATATAGTATTGATTTTTCATTTAAATATTTTAAGTTTGAAGTTATCTCCATTTCTCGGTACTTTGTTTTTGTTTTAGCTGCACTGGGGATTAAACCCAGGCCTTCACATGCTAGGCAGATGCTCTACCATGGAACTGCACCCACAACCATTTTTATTTTATTTTGAGATAGAATCTTATTAATTTGCCTGCTGTCTCCAATGTGTGATCCTCCTTCAGCCTCCTGAGTAGCTGTGATTACAGGAGTGTGCTACTCACCTGCCTCCCCCTACTGTGTGTGTGTGTGTGTGTGTGTGTGTGTGTGTGTGTGTGTGTGTGTATGTGTGTGTGTGTGACTTAGGATTGAATCCAGGTGCATTCTACCTCTGAGCTACACTCCCAGCCCTATTTAATTTTGAAACAGACCTCTCCTTGCCAAATTACTGAGGCTGGCTGTGAACCTGTGCTCCTCCCGGGTGCTGGGATTACAGGTGTGCACCATCACATCTGGCTTCCCCCACTGCTTTTTGTTTTGTTTTGTTTTGTTCTGGGGCTGGAACCCAGGGGCATTCTACCTCTGAGCTACACCCCCAGCACTATTTTTTATTCTTTATTTTGAAACAAGGTCTCACTGAGTTGTAAAGGGCCTCACTAAGTAGCTGAAGCTGTCCACAAACCATGGTCCTCCTATCTCAGCCTCCCGAATGCTGGGATTACAAGCGTGCACCACCACGCCTGGTTCCCCAAAGCTTTTAATTCTTTCTTTCTTTCTTTCTTTCTCTCTTTCTTTCTTTCTTTCTTTCTTTCTTTCTTTCTTTCTTTCTTTCTTTCTTTCGTACTGGGGATGGAACCCAGGGGCATTCTACCCCCAAACAATAACCCAAGCCTGATTTTATTCTTTTATTTCTTTGTGTGTGTGTGTGTAGTGCTGGGGATTGAACCCAGCTACAAGTAACTGAGGCTGTTCATGAACCGTGATCCTCCTGTCTCAGCCTCCCAAGTGCTGGGATTACAAGCGTGAGCCACCATGCCCAGCTCCCCCACACCTTTTGAGGTCACAGAATTCTGTGTTAGCGATGCTGGCATGACAGCAGAAAAAAGATGGTCTATTTTCTCAACATACACTCAATAGTTCATAAAAATGGAGTCATACAGTCTGCATCCTTTTGTGTTTATTTTACTTAAGTTTTTTCATGATTCATCCAGGTTGTAGCATATACCAGAATTTCATTCCTTTTTAAGGATGGATAATATTCCATTGTACGTAGGTCCTACGTTTTTTTTTATCCCTTCATGTTTTAAAAACCTATAAGTCCCAGTTTCCTCACATGTAACTTGGCGACAATATTGGCATCTCGCTTAGACTTTACGTGAAGAAAACAGGGGTCAGCCATGTAACACACTTAGTGCAGTTCTGGCTCAGCAAATGTTCACTGTTGTTATGCGTGACCCTGAAAACCAAGTCATGCTGGCAACTCCCTGTCGCCTATTTATTTCCCTCAGGCCACTGTCTAAGGTCATTTCTTTCTCATACGTTCATCCCTACCTCTCCTTTTACATATCTCTGTACAGAACTCATCTTTCCTAGACAATTTCCTAGCTAGCAGAAAAACACCCTTTGTTTTTGAATCGCTAACTAAAAACTCTCTTGAGAAGCTAACCATATCTCAGCAATGACAACGCTTTTCCCAAACTCCATTGGTAAGTAGAAAGGAATTGCCATGAACCTTAAACATATATTTTATTTTTACAGGATTATACTATATGCCTACCCATTCTATACTTTACGTTTTTGATTTGACCCAAATATAAATTCTTAAAATTGTTGTATTTTTTTTCTCAGTTTTGGGGATTAATCCCTAGGGTCTGGGCATGCTTGGCAAATGCTTGATCACTGAGCTACATCTCAGAGCCCTACAGAAATATTCATAAATCATTAATCAGCAGGAGTTGATCCCCCCCCCCCCGAATATTCAGATTGCCTCACATAATCATGGCTTATAACCACTGCAACTCAAATGAACATTCTTTTGGTTCTGTTTTAAAATTTTAACTTAGCCGGGCGTGGTGGCGCTCCCTTGTGATCCCAGCATTCGGGAGGCTGAGACAGGAGGACTGAGGTTCTCAGAAAGCCTCAGCTAATTAGTGAGGCCCTTTGCAACTCAGTGAGACCCTGTTTCAAAATAAAGAATAAAAAATAGGACTGGGCGTGTAGCTCGGAGATAGAATGCCCCTGGGTTCCATCCCCAGTACCACAGCCATAAATAAATAAATAAATAAATAAATAAATAAATAAAAATAAATAAATAAAAATTAACTTACTTTTTTTTTGCAGAACTGGGGATTAAACCTTTGAGCTACACCCCCAGCCCCCCCTTTAAAATTCATTCTATTTATTTATTTATTTATTATTATTATTATTATTTTTTGGTGGTACTGAGGTTCCTGGAAGCCCTTCTACCTCTGGGCTACGTTCCCAGACCTATTTTATACTTTTTATTTGGAAACAGGGTCTCTTAAGGCAGCGTGACTGACTTCGAACCAGTGCGATCCTCCTGTCTCCACCTCCCAAGCGTGGGGGGGGGGGCTTTTTCTTTTTTTTTTTAAACGGGGTTTCTCTAATTGGCAGAGGGTTCACTAAGTAGCTGAGGTTGGCCACAAACCTGGGATCCTCCAGTCTCAGCCTCCCAGATACTGGGATTACAAGCACCTGGTTAAATTTACTTTTTTTTTTTTTGTGATTCTGGGGTTCCTGGAAGCCCTTCTACCTCTGGGCTACACTCCCAGACCTATTTTATATTTTTGAGACAGGGTCTCTTACGCCAGCGCGGCTGGCTTCGAACCTATGCGATCCTCCTGTCTCCGCCTCCCAAGCGTGGGGATTACAAGCATGCGCCACCACGCCCGGCACTAAATTTACTTTTTAAACTGATGTGTAACACTATAAAAATTGTACATATTAATGGGGTACCATGTGATGTTTCTATAGGCGTATATATTGTGTAATCAATCAGGTTTAACAAATCTATCTGAAACATTTACCACTTCTTTACGGTGGAAACATTAAAAAAATTTAGAAAAGCTGGGCATGGTGGCGCATGCTTGTAATCCCAGAGCTTGGGAGGCTGAGACAGGAGGATCGCACAGGTTCAAAGCCAGCCTCAGCTACTTAGCGAGGCTCTCAGCAACTCAGTGAGACCCTGTTTCCAAATAAAGTATAAAATAGGTCTGGGCGTATAGCCCGGAGGTAGAAAGCCCCTGGGTTCCATCCCCAGTACTACAAAAAAAAAAAAAAAAATTCAGAAAAAAAATTTTTCCTAAATGTTCGAGATATGCAGTACACAATCGCTGGCTGTGGTTGCCCGTTGCCCTAGTGTGTCTTCTGATTCTTGAAACGTCACTTTTAAGGAAATGTTTGTTGTGTACACTTTAGAGAACAGTAGGAATGAAGAAGCCCACCATGTCTAGTTTGCGTGGGTGGCTGCCACTGGTGCTGCGGGCACTGGCTGGTGCTGCGTGTAGGAGGAAGAGCGGGGGTACTGGAGCGGGAACCCAGGGAGGAGCGTGGGTTGAGGGTTTGGGTGTGAAGAGGAGAGTCCTAGCTCCCGTGAGTTAGGGTGCAGGGGGAGCGGGAGATGTGGGGTATCCATTTCATAGATGGATTATGAACTTGCAGCTCAGCTAGAGGTGGCTTATTTTAAAACTGATACCTTTTTTTTTTCTTTCTCCCTCCTTTCTTCCTCCCCTTGAAAATTAATGTGTCCTTAACAGTTTATTGACCAGCAGGAATGAGGAGCCTGGTGCCCATGGTTCTGGGGGAAGTTAGCTTAGGACACCATTTGGACATCATTTGATTTTCTTTTATCTTTTTTTTCCTTTTTTTCTTTTTTAGGTATGGGGATGGAGCCCAGGGTCATTTGACCTCCGAGTTATACCCCATGCCCTATTTTTCTTTTTTAATTCTTTATTTTGAAGCAGGGTCTCACTGAGTTGCATAGGGCCTCACTAAGTAGCTGAGGCTGTCTGCGAACCTCCATCCTCCAGTCTCAGCTTCCCGAATGCTGGGATTACAAGTGTGCGCCACCACGCCCGGCCATCATTTGATTTTCTAATAAACATACCTGGAGCTTAGTCCTTGAAGCTCCAAGTTTTAGAAGCACCATTCTCGTTTGTAGTGGAGCAGGAGGGGCGAGGGATCAGGTATTTCCAAATGCAAGTTCACCGTTTTCCCCATTACTAGCAAATCGATAAAATGACTTTTTCCTATTTCTCAGAGCCTTGTCTTGATTATTTGATCTGGCAGTCAGGGCAAGAATTGAGGTTTCAGTAACAGAAGCATTTTCCATACACTGTAATTACTGCTTAGGAACTTCATAGCCAGATGACAAGCACATAGATAATACGACCCAGAGGTGACCACAGGAGGTCATCTCCACCCACCTCTCTGCTTTTCTAAGCAGCAAGCCCAGGTATTGATCATCAGTCAGAATATACAAACTATGAGCTCTTATAATAAGAGAGCAATGGTTCAATCCCTTTGGGCTTTGTTTATTGTTTGCGTGATGTGCTAGGGATTGAATACAGGGCATTTATTTATGAGCTACACCCTCATCCTTATTTTATTTTTTATTGTCAAACAGAGTTTCACTAAGTTACTGAGGTTGGCTTCGAACCTGTGATCCTCCTGTCTCAGACTTCCAAGTATTGGGATTAGAAGCATATGCCATCACACCCAGCTTCTTCTTCTTCTTCTTCTTTTTTTAATACTGGGGTTTCAACCCAGGAACATTCTGCTTCCAAACTATACTCCAGACTTTTAAAATTTTATTTTATTTTTTATTTCAAAACAGAATCTTGCTAATGTACAGAGGCTGGTATAACAGGCACATCGCCAGTAATATTTTCATTTGATTTTAGGTTCCCGAAAGTCTCTGGGCATTGTAACCCTATTATAAAGATCTAACTTTAGTGTACACACCAGGTCCTGGGTTTCATTTACAGTATTGGGGTGTGGGGGGAATCATTAAATCTCCAGGCACGAAGTGCACTCCTGTAATCCCAGTACTTGGGAGGCTGAAATTTGGGTGGATCACCAGTTCTCAGCCAGCCTCAGCAACTTAGTAAGACTCTTAGCAATTTAGTGAGACTGTTTCCAAGTAAAAACTTAGAATAGGTATGTGGGTGTAGCCCAGAGGTAGAATGCCCCTAGATTTCATCTTCAGTAACACACACACACACACACACACACACACACACACACACACACACACACACTGTTCAAAATAAAAAGGCAAGTCACAGACTGAGAGAACATATTAGCAACATCGAGATGTCATACTTCTTTTTTGTGGTACTGGGGATGAAACTTAGGGGCATTCTACCTCCAAACTACATCCCCAGGCCTATTTTTTTATTCTCTATTTTGAAACAGGGTCTCACTAAGTTGCAGAGGGCATGACTAAGTAGCTGAGGCTGGCTGCGAACCCGTGATCCTCCTGTCTTAGCCTCCCAGGTACTGGGATTATAGGTGTGCACCACCACGCCTGGCTTTGGGTAAGTATTTGAACAGACACTTTACAAAAGCTGTGTGCAGTGGTGAACACCTATTATCTCAGCTACCTGGGAGGCTGAGGCAGAAGAGTCTCAAACTCAAAGCTAGTTAGGGACAATTTAATAACACCCTGTCTCACAATAAAATAAAAGGGTTGGGAAATATAGCTCAGTGGTAGAGTACTTGTCTAGCATGGGTAAGGCCCTGGCTTCAATCCCTAGTACCTGAAAAAAAAAATACAAGTAGGTAAAATGCACAAGATAAGGTATTCATTAGTGGTAATAAAAGTACAAATTTGAGCCAGGCATGGTGGCGCACGCTTGTAATCCCAGCATTTGGGAGGCTGAGACTGGAGGATCGCGGTTTGCGAACAGCCTCAGCTACTTATTGAGGCCCTCTGCAACTTAGTGAGACCTTAGGTAGAATGCCTCTGGTTTCCATCCCCAGACCTGCAAAAAAAAAAAAAAGTACAAATTAAAACTACAGTGAGAGACCACTACACACTCACTAGAATGGCTGAAGTTAAAAGCCCAACATGATCAAATCAAGGAGGCCAGTCACCTGGAATTGTTACATACTGCTGATGGTGTATAAAATGGTACAACCACTAAGGAAAAGAGCGTTGCAATTTTTTTTTACAAAGATAAACATGCACCTATCATGAAACCTAGTAATTTTGTTTCTAATTACTTACAAAAAATAAAAACATGTCTAAGATGTTCATAGCTGTGTTCATAATAGCCAAAACATGAAAATGACTCAACATGTGAATGCTAACTATGGTATATCCATTCATTAGAGCTCTGCTCAGTAGTAGAACAATCTCTGATGCCCACTACACCGTGGACGCCTTTCAAACACATACTGAGCACAGGAAGCCAGGTACAAGAGCGTGCATGCCGCTTGATTCAATTTGCAGAAAATTCTAAAAAATGCAAACTGGCTGGGAGTAGAGCTTAGTGGCAGAATGCTTGTCTAGCATGTGTGAAACCTTGGATATGATTCCTAGCAACACACACACACACACACACACACACACACACACACACACACACCCTAGCAAGTGAGCACCTATAGTCCCAGCCACTTGGGAGGCTAAAGCAGGAGAATCACTTAAGCCTATGAGTTTGAAGTTTGAGGCCAGTTTGGGGCAACTATAGTGAGACAGAAGAAGAAGGAGGAGGAGAAGGAGAAGGAGGAGGAGAGGGAGGGGGAGAGGGAAAGGGAGGAGGGGGAGGGGGAGGGGGAGGGGGAGGAGGAGGAGGAGGAGAAGGAGAAGGAGAAGGAGAAGGAGGAGGAGGAGAAGGAAGAGGAGGAGGAGAAGGAGAGGAGGAGGAGAAGGAGAGGAGGAGGAGGGGAAGAGGAGGAGGAGGAGGGAAGAAAGGAAGGAAAGGAGAGAGAGAAGAGAAGGAAAGAAAAAAGAAAAGAGCAAAGCAATCTACAGTGGCAGAAGGCACAGAGGAGTGGTTATGTAGGGCACAGAGGCAGGGGTGGTGTGGGATAATGGAAATATTGTATGTGGCACACATTTATCAAGATCCTATTGAACTGTTCACTGAAAATGACTGTATTCATTGTATGCAAGTTATACCTCAGTGACGACGATGTTAAAACATTCTGTCCCAAGTGACTGAGACAACCCCAGCGTCCTATCTGATGTACACCTTCTTTCCCCAACTCTTTTTTCTCAGATCCTGAGCTGGGGACGGGGAAAGGCTGGAGCTTCCTTTTCTAGATTCTACCTTATCCTCCCAGCATGGCTGGTGAGGTAAATGACCTTCTTCAATTGGCCTAAGGAAGGGAACAGGGGAAATGCTCATGGCCTTTGGGGACACTGGCACTTGGTCCTCCGGAAAGCCTGGAGATGGCTCCACTGCAAGCCGCCCACTGAAACACCCATGATGTTTCAGGAAAATGGCCTCCATTTTTCTGGCTGACACTGAACCTGTGCCTGGTCCTCCAGAGTCTACCTCACGCAGGCCCTCCCTCTGTGAAGACCCAATCATTCACTCCTTTCTGCAGCCCCCTTGAGCTACACCCTTGAAATGGCTCCCATGGGACCCTTAAAGGAGGTCTGCTGCAGGACATGTGTGCACACCTGTCATCTCAGTACTTGGGAGGCTGAGGCAGGAGGATCATAGGTTCAAGGCCAGCACATAGTATCTTAGTGAGATGTCATTTCAAAATAAAAAAATAAATAACAAGAGATGGGGTATAGCTCTGGGATAGAGCACCCCTGGATTCAATCCCCAGTACCACACATGCACACATGTGTGAGTAGGAGGTAGGCTTGACCCACTTGAAACTGCATTCTTGCCCCATAGCAGGTGGTGACAAAGGCCTCCACATAGTCTTCTCTCTCTCCCTGCTCTCCTACCAGTCCCGCAATCTGCCAACCTGCAGCGTGACCACCAAGCTCCCTCAGTGAAGCTCCTGACTTCTCCGTTGTCACTCGGCGAGGAGGAAGCACCCTCCTTCTGCCATGGCCAAGGTGGGACAGAAACACACACTGACATCCTTTCCAAAAGAACCAAAGAAAGCTTCAGGGTGGGGAGTGGGTTTAGGGTCACAAAAGAGTTACTGGCCCCCTAGGCACAGGCACAGGCCTGTAATCCCAGCACTTAGGAGGCTGAGACAGGAGGATCACAGATTCAAGATCAGCTTCAGCAACTTAGAGAGGCCCTTGGCAACTTAGCAAGACCCTGTTTCAAAATAAAAAATAAAGTAGGGATGAGGGTGTAGCTCAGCGGTAGATGCCCTTTGGCTCAATCTCCATTACCAAATAAATAATAGTTACTGGCCACCCTCCTGGAATGTCCTTCATAGAGAACTTGCCTTGTTTGGTAATATGAAAGTGGATGCCATCTATTAATTGTTTTCTACCTTGGGGCCTTTGTTTCCAGTAATACTGGAGAGAATTCCATGTTAGCATTGTGTCAGTTTATCTTGGCCCATGTTTCAGAGGTTTTAGTCCATGGTTAGTTGACCCTGTGGTTGGGGGGCCTGTAGTGATGCAGAACACTATGGTGGGTACATTGGTGGAGCAAAGCTGCTCGCCTTATGTTGGAAGTGAAAAGAGGAAGAAAAGCAGCAGCCAGGTTCCAGTGCTCCTCCCAGGACACTCCCCCAATGACTTAACTTCCTCCCATAAGGCCCCGCCTCCAAAGTATTCCTCCATCTCCCAATAGCACTACACTGGGGATTAGGCCTTCAACACATGGGTAGGAGACTTTTTTTTTTTTTTTTTTTTTTTTTTTTTTTTTTTTTTGGTGGCACTGGGGTTCCTGGAAACCCTTCTACCTCCGGGCTATCCTCCCAGACCTATTTTTATATTTTTATTTGGAAACAGGGGCTCCTAAACCAGCACGGCTGGCTTCGAACCTGCGCAATCCTCCTGTCTCCGCCTCCCAAGCGTGGGGATTACAAGCGTGCGCCACCACGCCCGGCGGTAGGAGACATTTAATATCCAAACTGTAGCAACAATCTAAATGACACATATATGACTTATGACCATAAATACCCATAAATAAATTTTCATTCATGAAAATATTGCCCAACAACCTGAAATGTAAAGTTATCATACTTATTTTTGATATAAGATGGTGACAGGTTCTTAGAGTTCTCTCCATATAGAGTTTCCTCTTCCTAAGCAGCATACTTTATGAGCATGATTTGAATTCTTAATATTGATTTTTTTATAGCACAAAAAACAGCCTTTACTATCTTGTGACAAGAGGATTATATGAGAAACTATTGCTTTTTCTGGAAAGTACCAGTACATGTAACATCATCATTCCTAGGGCAATGCCGATCATTTATACTTTTTAGTCCAGGCAAAGCTTGTGTTTTTTCTCATTCCTTTTCTTCTGGTCATTTCTTAAGGTCTCGAAGAATTTGTTCTTGGGCTATGAAGGGAGACAAGTAGCAGATGAGGGTGTGGATCAAGGCAGTCAGAGGATGTGGGCTAAGAGACCAGGCTTGGGAAAGTGGTGCTATTCCTTTAAAGGCTTGGCAGCGGGGACAGTATTGGAGAGCAGTCCTTGGGTGTGCCGGGTGGCCTCTGAGGTCCCGTGTAACTCTAGGAGAAGATGCTGTTCTGGTCTGTCCCTGGAGCCCCAATGAAAATTCACAAGAACAAGGTCCTTCCAGCTCCTTTTACAGGTTTTTTGAGGACAAAATGATCCAGAATATCAAGGACTCGCCTGCAGTGTAAGCACTATTTTCCAAATGTCTCTTAGAAATCTTTTATATTTTCTCTGAAAGCATGAAATTCTAAAGCCATTCACGTCCCATCTTTGCCCTCCAGTTACTGAATCACAGAATGTTAGGGCCCATGTAACCTAAGAGGCCATTACATCACAGGTAGGTAAATTGAGACCCAAGTTGGTGAAGGGACCCAGTTCCCACCAGCAGCCACACCCCAGACGCTCCCTCGGGCTATGATTAGGTTTCTCAACCTGGGCGCCATTGATGTCTTGGGATGGTGTCACTGTGGGGCTGTCCTGTGTCTTGCAGGATGATTGGCAGCTTGCCTGGCTTCTACCCACTAGATACCAGGAGCACCTCCCTCCCCGCTGCTCCCACAATCGTGATATTCCAGAATATCTCCAGACATGACCAAACGTTCCACCCCCATGGCGGGGGCAAAATCACTGCTGGCTGAGCAATTTCCTCCAGCCTGGCTGTCACTTTTGATAACAATAGCTGTTTGGGTACGTATACCTTACTTAAGTTCTAACACCTTATTTAGTTTGTTGTTGTTGTTTGTTTTTGTTATTTTATAGTACTGAGGATAGAATCCAGGGCACTCTACCACTGAGCTATATCCCCAGCTTGTGTGTGTGTGTGTGTGTGTGTGTGTGTGTGTGTGTGTGTGTGTTATTGAGGATTGAACCCAAGGGCATTCTGTCTCCAAGATATACTCCCAGCCCTATTTTTTATTTTGAAACAGATCTCACTGGGGGTCTCACTAAGTTGCGACTGGCTTTGAACCTGACAGTGTCCTGTCTCTGCCTCTCAGTTACAAGTGTGGACCACCTCTCCCAGCATCCTTTTTTAATTTTTACTTTGAGACAGGCTCTTGCAAAGTTGCCCATGCTAGCTTTGAAGTTGTGACCCTCCTGTCTCAGCCTCCAGAGTAGCTGGGATTACAGGCATGTACCACTGGCCCAGATATGTAGTCCCAATTGTCTGCTGACTGAACCCAATCTGCCCTATCAAACTCTCCCTGGGAAGAGATAAGCCCTGGCTGTGACTACCTAGCCCCCAGAATCACAATTTAGTGAGGCTCTCAGCAACTTAGTGAGCCCTGTCTCAAAGTAAAAAATAAAAAGGGCTGGTGTAGCTTGAAGGTAAAGTATCCCTGGGCTAGATCCCCAGTACCAAAAAGGAGGTGGAGGAGGAAGAGAAAGAGGAGGAGGAAGGGGAGGAGGAAGAAGAGGAGGAGGAGGAAGAGGAGGAAGAGGAAGATGTCTGTCTAGGAAACTTGGCCTCGAAATGACACAGGACACAATTTGACTCTAAAAAGAAGAAATAACATTCCCAGCTGGGAGAATGACAGGTGCAAATGGATGCTCTTTATGGAAACGCACCAGGCACTAAGAGCAGCGGCTGACCTACTTCCTAAGGGCGGAACAAGAGCAGCAGCACTGGCTGGGGATGCAGCTTGCTTAGCGTTCCCGAGGCCCTGGCTTCCATCCCCAGGAAATAAATAAATAAACAGCAGCATCGACAGTGACTGCCTGGCGAAGCCAAAGTGTGATTTTTCTGACACACACAATATCACTGTAAAGCTGGTCACAGGGGAGCAGCTGAATTCATTCATTCAGCACCTAGGACTAAAAGCCCACCTGATGGGGAGGGAGATAGGGCTCTCTTCAAAGTGCTCAGAGCTTCCTCTCACTTAAGCCTCCCCTTATCCACCCTGTTATGGACTCAATGTTTGTGTCCCCTTCATTGAAGCCTTAATATTGAAGTCTTAATCCCCTGTGTAGCTGAGATGGGGCTCCTAGGAAAGTAATTAAGTTAAAGGAGATCCTAAGGGTGGGAAGTGATCCAGTAGGACTACTGTGCTTAAAAGAAGGGACCACAGAGAGCCTGCCCCTTTCTTCTCTCTCTCCCTCGTCCCCCACTGCCCTCTCTGACCTCAGGTACATGCTATACTGAGAAAAGACCATGTAAGCACAGATGTGAAGGTGGCCGTCTGCAAGACCAGGAGTCAACCCCGCTGGCTCCGGTGGGTGCGTGGAGGCTGAGACAGGAGGAAAGGGCCTGCAGACGCGGGCTGCGGCAGGGTTGGGCGGAGCGGCACACGCGTCCAAGATGAGGCCTCCACAAGTTGTTATTAGGATTCAGGCCCACCATTTTCTAGAACTCATTCTTACAACTCCCCTAGCAGGCCCTCAGGGAAGGAGCCTGTGTCCTCTGGCTTCAGCAGAGCCTGTCCTGCACAGGGCCTTTTGCAGAGTTACCTGGGGACAGAAAGGACCAGGAAAGGGGCCAGGTGGGAACAGGCACCCAAGGACCCCACGTGAGGAGGGCCGCATGCGCCACCTCCAGTCCAGGAGATGGTCGTGTCACTCTTCCTTCCTTCCCTTTCTTTTTTGTCTTGTTTTTGGTACTACAGATCAAATTCTACTTCTGAGCTATACCCCCAGCCCTTTTATATTTCTTATTTTGAAACAAGGTCTCACTAAGTAGCTGAGGCTGGTTTTGAACTTGTGATCCTCCTGTCTCAGTCTTCCAAGTACTGGGATTATAGGCATGTGTCACCGGGCCCCACAGGAAAGCTGCCATGCAGCCTTTCTATGTGTTGAGTGGGCCTGGCCCTGCCCTGGGTGCAGACAGCCCCGGAGCATGGTGGGAGGTCAGCTCTAGAGTCTACAGGCTGGGAGGGGGTAGCGTGGGGAGCCAGTGTCTCTCATGGCCTAGCAGGTCTTGGGGGTACATCTACCTGTCTGCCCCCTGTGTCCAGCAGGCAAGCGAGCCTTCCCTCTGCTCCAGTGGCTGTCGCAGTCTGGTCCACCAGCTGACTGTCACTCAGCCTCTTATTCCTGATTCCTCAGAGCCACTCCTGTGCTGTCCTCATGATCAGAGCCCACGGGGCCTCCAGAACTGTCTGCTTTCCCTTGCCTGCCTTGACCGGCTTCCTAGAGTGAAGGTAGGACACGGTGCTTAGTGCTAAGTGCTTGTGCTGAAGCCCACCTGCTCCCCGAGACCTGTGTGAGCCACCGAACTGCGGTGCCTTTCGACTTCCTCATCTGTCAAATGGGTTTAGAGTAGCATCCACCTCGGAGAGTTGTCAGGAGATTCTACACATCAGTACTTAAGACAGCACCAGGCTCACACATGAGAGCTAGCTCTTGTTACCATAATTATTACGTGAGCAATATTAATCACAGAGGTCCCCTCACGCTGCTACACCCCCAGTGTGCTGAGAGAGACTAAGCGGGGTCACCTCCTCCTTGGACACCGAGCACTGAGTATGCACAGCCGTAAGAGGCACGGCAATGCTTTGGTCAATATAGGGCGGGGGTCCCATAAGACTGTAATGGAGTGGGACGATCCCTGTGGCCTAGGGACAACGCAACCATTGGAACACAGCGGCACTAAGCGTCGCCCACCGTTGGCGGTGACACAGGTGCCGAAGACCTCACTGCCCTGCCGTCAGAGAAGAGCCCAGCACACACTTGGTAATGATGATGAATGACGATGCTGGTGCTATCTTTACTTACTATACTGTATTTTTCATTGGTTTACAGTGTACTTATACCTACAAAAAAGCTTACTGGAAGATAGCGTACCTTGCTGCCTCAGATGTGGCCTCAAAAACTTTGTAAGTTTTCCCCATACTCAGGATGCAACAAGAAGCCCTGTGAGCTGGGTGCATGCCTGTAATCCCAGTATTTGGGAGGCTGAGACAGGAGGGCTGCAGGTTTGAGGCCAGCCTTAGCAATTTAGCCCCTCAGCAACTTAGCAAGACCCTGTTTCAAAAGAAAAAATAAGGACTGGGGTGGTAGCTTGGTGGTAGAATGCCCCCTGGGTTCAACCCCTAATACCATCAAAAACAAAACAAAACAAAACAAAACAACAACAACAACAAAAACGAGACCCCTGACTAGACCGTGTAGGGTTGTATTTGATTGTGTAAGTGCGATCCAGGATGTTCCCACAATGGCAAAATCTCCCAAGAAGGCGTTTCTCAGAATGTATTTCTGTGGTTAAGCAATGCACAACTGTATTTATGAAATGAATGAAGGAATGGAGTGTTCTGTGACATGTGTAAGGGAGTGCACAGAAGAGTAGTTAATTATATTTTTCCCCATGGAGTAATTTTTTATATCCCTGGATGGCAACCCCAAAAGTTTGCCTTTCAAAGGTGGCGCTGGTGACAGCTAAGACGCAGCATTCGGGCCCAGGGCTCTGCTCCTGGCTAGGTCCCAATTAGCCGCATGACCGTAGGCTGTCTAGAGCCCCGCTTTCCTGACAGGAATAATAATAACCCTGAGCCTAGAGTATGGGAAACACAAATGAGACAAAGAGACGGCGTGTGGAATGTGTAAGAGAAAGCCTTTCATTCCTCTAAAGCAGAATTATTAGGGTGTATCCCAGTGCGTGGAGTCAGTGGAGCTGCTAATGTTGAAGTCGAACGGGTCCACTAGTTTGGTGAGCTTCGCGGGAGGGAGGGAGCCGTGTTATCCTTTACGTCTCTGAAGACAAAGCAATGCATTTCATTCATTTTTCAGATGGAAAAGTAAAAAAATATCTGTCCTCATCTCTTCACCTACTTAAATAAAACTGCAGCGTACTCTAAGAATTGGGCAGGGTTGGAAGAGTGCTCCGGGACGGTGGTACTTGTCCGGCTAACCTTACGGATTTGGAAATAAAAGTTTTACAAGGCAAGACTGACTTCCTCCTGACAGGCATCGTGGCCCCTGCGGCTGAACATCAGTTGTCCCTGCTTGGGTGCTGCAGGAGCGGGATGGCCTGAGGTCACACTCAGGGTCCTGCAGCCCGGCCTTGCCACAAAGGTGCTGATTTTAAGGGATATATATTTTTAAATATCCCTTAAAAACTCACAGGTGTCAAGACCTCTTCCCCCGGAGATGGCAGCTTCTGTTTGCTTCCAAATTCAGCATATGAAAAAAAAAAATCTTGTGATTTACTGAAATAGTGACTATAGTGACTAATGCCCCATTTTCTGGAAAATACACATGAGCAGAGGCCAGTATCCCCATTTCAGAATGAAGCCCTTCACAACTAGTGAGACCTATTTCATAATAAAGAATAAACATAAACTGGGCGTGGTGGCGCACGCTTGTAATCCCAAGACTTGGGAGCCTGAGACAGGAGGATCATGCAGGTTCGAAGCCAGCCTCAGCTGTTTAGTGAGGCTCTCAGCAACTTAGTAAGACCCGGTTTCCAAATAAAATATAAAATAGGTCTGAGAGTATAGTCAGAAGGTAGAAAAGCCCCTGGGTTCCACCCCCTGTACCACAAATTAAATAAATAAATAAATAAATAAAGAGAGAAAGAAAGAAAGAAAGAAAGAAAGAAAGAAAGAAAGGGAAGGAAGGAAGGAAGGAAGGAAGGAAGGAAGGAAGGAAGGAAGGAATAATAAAAAAATAGGGCTGGAGGTGGGGGTTGGAGGTACACTATCCCTGAGTTCCATCCCCAGTTCTGAAAAAACAAAACACAAAATGAAGCTCAGGCGGCAGCACCCGGTGGGCCCAGGACCCCAGTTCATGGCTTGAGGCAGTATTTCCCAAGGTAGGCTTCGTGGATTAATAACCCGAGTGGATTTACTGGGTGGTAACTAGGCAGGTGGGTTAGGCTGGAGGAGTGGGTCACTGGGACATGGCCTTGGAGACTGCCCCTGTCCCTGGCTCTTCTACTCCCTCTCTGCTTTCCAGGAGCCATGAGATGAACAGCATCTCCTCCACCATGCCCTGCCAGCCACCATGACATTTCTGTCTCGGAGGCAGCCATCCATGGACTGAACCTCTGAAACCATGAGCCAAATACACCTTTGTTCCTCTAAGTTGTGCTTGGCAGACATTCTGGTCACAGCACTGACTCGTTCACAGATTTCACTGTGGGACTTCATAGAGTCTTCAGTGTATTAATATATACTGTGAGGAAACTATAGAAGGAACATTTCTCAAATGTTGTTGACTAGGAATCATTTTTATTATTTAAAAAACGGTGCCCTTTGAGGCAAAGGGTAATTGTGTGTGTGTGTGTGTGTGTGTGTGTGTGTGTGTGTGTGTGCGTGCGTGTGTGGTGTCTCACTAAGGATTAAACCCAGGAGCATTCAACCTCTGACCTACACCCTTAGCCCTTTTTTATTTTGAAATTAGGTTTCATTAAGTTACCATGTGCTGGTTTCAAACCAGTGATCCATCCTTCTGTCTCAGCCTCCCAAGTATTGGGATTACAGGCATATGCCACCAGGCCTGGCTAATATTTTGTTGTTGCTGGTGGCAGTGTTGGGGATCAAACCCAAGGTCTCTTGCATGCCAGGCAAGTACCTTTTTTGTGGTACTTGGTATAGAACCAGGGGCTTTCTACCTCCAGGCTACACTCCTAGACCTATTTTATATTTTATCTGTAAACAGGGTCTCACTAAATTGCTGAGAGCCTTACTAAGTAGCTAAGGCTGGTTTCAAACCTGTGTGATCCTCCTGTCTCAGCCTCCCAAGTACTGGGATTACAAATGTGCGCCACCAGGTCCGGCCTTTCAGCAATTTTAAGGGAGTGTTTCATTAAAAGAAAGAACAAAAAAGCCAGGCATGGTGGCAGACGCTTGTAATCCCAGCATTTGGGAGGCTGAGACCAGAGGATCGCGGTTCACGGACAGCCTCAGCTACTTAGTGAGGCCCTCTGCAACTCAGTGTGACCCTGTTTCAAAATAAAGAATAAAAAATAGGGCTGGGGATGTTGCTTAGAGTTCTACACCCCTGGGTTCCATCCCCAGTACCACAAAATAAGTATGTAAGTAAGTAAGTAAATAAATAAATAAATAAATAATAAATAAATTTATGAACCTGCCTTTCTCCTGCCATCAAGCTCAGTTCTATGCCCTGAAGAAAGCAGCTTTCTCCTGCGTCCCTAGATCTGCCGTGCGCCCGCTTCTCTACTCGTCCCAGCCTCGTGTGCAGAGGCCCATCAGCTCCAGGAACGGTGAAGTCACGGTTACTGCTGCAAGCCATCCTGGGCCACCAGTGCTCAAGACAGAGAACGCCCTGCCGTGCTCACTACTTCCAGTAATTGCCCTGGAAACAGCTACAGCAGCCGCTGACAAAGAGCTGGGAACTCGGATCAATGGGGCCTCCCGAGCATACGCAGCTATTAAACAGTCGCTTGAGTTTTGTCCAGATACAGTGACAATCGATACCTTGCCAGGCATTTGATAAAGGTGACTTAGGACATCCAATCTACCCACGCCCTTGAGAGTTTCTTTTTATCTTATCTTCTTTATGGCAAGAGCCAGGCTTGCTAATAGCATCTTTATTTATGCTGCAGGGTGGTTCCCTGCAGCTCCTGGAGCTTATTCTTCAGGCAGGAGTCAAATGCTTGTATTTTATCATGCAAAGAAACATCATTCTTTAAATCAAAATCAAATAGGAGGAATAAGTGAGTATATTGCAAATAAGGAAAAAAGAAAGAAGGAAGGAAAGAAAGAAAGACCTGCACTGCTCTCAGTAAATAGCTCTGGAAGAATGGGGGGTCGGTGGCCAGACGGGGCCCTGTCCTTGGCACAGCTCAGTGGGCCTGAGGCTGGCCAGAAAGACCCCATGATAACCCCAGCTGTCCCGGGAGTTCCTTGCAACCCTTTTCTCTCACTAGGGACTCAGGACTGAATCTGACACCAGATTCAGTCCTGAAAAGACTCCCTGGAAAGAATCAGGGAGAGAACTAGAAAGTCACAGTTTCCTCCCAAGCAGTTTCAGGGAGGCCCCGGTCAGTGTCTCCCGGCACACCTTCCCTGTGCACAAACCACCAGACTGGTCAGGAGAAGGAACAAAACCACAGGCCCAGGAGGGAGGACGAGAAGGAGCTTTCACTCACAGGGCAGCGGTGGGAGCCAGCCTTCCCTGCGGGGGAGCGCCCCTCGGTGAGGGACTGAGGTTTAGAGAGGCAGACTTCCAGCCCAGCCTGCTCTGAAGGCAGCGGAGAGGTGTGGTGGGCACAAGCTCTCTCCTGCTGCCTGTCCTGGGAACCAGGACCTCAGTCCTGGCCCCTTGAAACTCAATGAGACCCTGTTTCAAAAATAAAGAATAAAAAATTAGGGCTGGGGGTGTCACTCAGAGGTAGAATGCCCCTGGGTTCCATCTCCAGTACCACTAAATAAATAAATAATAAAATAAAATTATTGTTAGTGTTGTTAGATTCAATAACTATACAGTGGGGTTTTTGTTTGTTTGGGTTTGTTTGAGATGGGGTCTCACTAATGTTGTCCAGCCTGGCCTTGAATCCTGGGCTCAGGAGATCCTCCTACCTCAGCCTTCAGAGTGAGGAGCTGGGACTACAGACATGCGTCACCACGCCTCATAGTATTTTTGTTTTCCATACTGGGGACTGAACCCAGGGGCATTCTACCTCTGAGATATATCCCCTGCCCTATTTATTTATTTATTTATTTATTTATTTATTTATTTATTGTACTGAGGGTAGAACCCAGGGGCTTTTCTACCTCCAGGCTGTACTCCCAGACCTATTTTATACTTTATTTGGAAACAGGGTCTCACTAAGTTGCTGAGAGCCTCACTAAGTAGCTGAGGCTGGCTTTGAACCTTTGCGATCCTCCTGTCTCAGGCTCCCAAACACTGGGATTACAAGAGTGCCCCACCATGCCCGACCTTTTAATCCTTTATTTTGAAACAGGGTCTCACTAAGTTGCAGAGGGTCTCACAAAGTAGATGAGGCTGGCTGTGAACTTGTGATCCTCCTGTCTCAGCCTCCCAAATACTGGGATTACAAGTATGTGCCACCATGCCTGGCATCAGTCATTTTTTTATAAAGGTTTTATTTATTTATTTATTTATTTTTTTTTTTTTTTGGTGGTACTGGGGTTCCTGGAAGCCCTTCTACCTCCGGGCTACACTCCCAGACCTATTTTTACATTTTTATTTGGAAACAGGGTCTCCTAAACCAGGACTCGTGGCTGGCTTCGAACCTGCGTGATCCTCCTGTCTCTGCCTCCCAAGCGCGGGGATTACAAGCGTGCGCCACCACGCCCGGCATTTTATAAAGGTTTTATATAAAGGATTCAAAGGTTGACTATCTGGGATTTGCTTTAAAATATATCAGCAGAAAAAAAAAATAAAACACAGAAAAAGTTGGAGCCAGGACAAGTTTGACAGAATACTGATGACTAGTGACACTGGGTTTGGCTCTGTGGAGGCTGATTGTACTGTTCTTTCTAATTTTTTATAATTTTGAAATTTTCCAAAAGAAAAATGTTTTAAAAGTCACTGGAGCCATAATCTCCAGCCCTTCAACCAAGATATAGCATCATTTTTCCACTGACCAATCTGATCTCAATTTATTGAAATTCTGCTGTGCTAAAAGCATTGTGGTAGGAACCAAAAGTGGTCAGAGATATGCGAGACAAGACCAAATATCAAATATGTACAGAATAAATATCCACGGTGGTTTATATTTGGCCACTTGGGCATGGAAAACCCTGATCCTTCCCAGAAACTAGATTTACTGATTAAAAAAATCCCTGAATCCAGAGTCCCACAGCCTCAATTCCTTTTTAGCTTCCAGCCCCCTCCCTCACTCACCAGGCTATCTTGGACATCTCTCTATCTCCCTCTCTTTCACCTCCCCCTCTTTTTGTCATGCTGGAATTGAACCAGGGTCATTTGATCTCTGAGCTATACCCCCCCCACTATATTATCTCTTATTTTAAAACAGGCTTTCTCTAAGTCGCTGAGGATCACACTAAATTCCTGAGGCTGGCCTTGAACCTGTGATCTTCCTGTCTCAGCCTCCCAGGTACTGAGCTTATAGGTGTGCATCACCATTCCCAACACCACTTACTTTTCTGAGGTCTCTATTTCCTCATTCATAGAAAGCAGTTAATAGTGATTGTGTTAGTCAGCTTTCCGTTACTGTAATGAAGAACCGAGATAATCAGGTTATAGACAGGAAAGGTTTCAATCCATGGTCACTTGGCTTTGTTGCTCTTGCCTTGTGGTGAAGCAGCACACCATGAAGAGAAGAATGTAATGGAGTGAAGCTACCCATTTATAATAGTGACTGGGAAGTGAAAGAGAGAGAGTGAGGGAGAGAGAGTCACAATATTCCCTTCAAAGGCACGCCCCCAATGACCAAGAGACCTCCCAACAGGCCCCACCTTTTAAAGGTCCCACCACCTCCCAATCGCTCCATGAGCTGGGGACCACGCCTTTAACACACGGACCTTTGGGAGATGCTTTTCCAACCATAGTGGTAGTACTCACTTCATTAGGCCAGTTAGGAGAGTCAAATAAGGTGATAACAGGCCTGGCCTAACAGAGTCCTATAATTATAGTTAACATTAACATCTAGGTGGACAGCCCACCAGTAACCCTTGTAAGATTAGAAGAGATGTCCCTGGAGCCAGGCATGGTGGTACACGCCTGTAATCCCAATACTTGGGAGGCTGAGATAAGAGGATTACAGGTTCAAAGCCCTCTCCGCAACTTGGTAAAATTCTGTTTCAAGATCAAATAAGGATGGGGGAGTAGCTCAGAGGTGAAGTGCCCCTTAATGCCATCTCCAATACGACCAGCAAAAAAAAAAAGTAAATGAAAAGAAAGTGTTCCTGGGCTGGGTTGGTTCTTGGTGAGGAGGGGGAGCTGGACCCCTGCGTGGGGCTCAGCATGCACATCGTCTGTGGGCCTGTCTGAATTGGTTTCTCAGGCCCACTTTGATCCCCGCCAACTTTTCCCAACAGAATAAGAGCTGCCGAGCTGCCATGATTTACTGTGTGGGTGAAGTGCCCAGCACTCAACAGCAGTTGCTCGGGGTACACCAGCTGGGGCTTGGGGACCGCCGCAGCAGGACCACGTGATGAAAGAAAGCCTCCCTGTGGCAGATGCTCTGCGGGTCAATGACCCTCCAGCGCCACCCTCCCAGCCCGCGCTGCCCCTCCACCACCCGCCCGAGGCTCGCCAGGCAGCCGCCTGTCCAGCTGCCATGGCCAGGGCTTGAGGAGCCTCAGACAATCCCACTGATTTATTTTAAAAAATATGTTATTGTGTGACCCAAGTGTGGTGGTGTGCGCCTAAAATCCCAGTACTTGGGAGGCTGAGAGAGGAGGGTCGCAGGCTCAAAGGCAGCCTAAGCAACATAGTGAGACTTTTGGCAACCTAGCAAGACTCTGCTTCAAAAACAAATAAATTAGCCGGGCATGGTGGCGCATGCTTATAATCCCAGTACTTGGGAGGTGGAGACAGGAGGATCGCACAGTTTCGAAGCCAGCCTCAGCAGCTTAGTGAGGCTCTCAGCAACTTAGTGAGACCCTGTTTCCAAATAAAAGTAGGTCTAGGGGTATAGCTCAGAGGTAGCACGCCCTTGGATTCCATCCCCAGTAACACACACACACTGTTATAGTCTATCTGCAATGTCCCCCAAAGCCCATGTGTTGGAGCATGGCCTCCAGCACAGCAGGCTCAGAGGTGGGGCTTTGGGAAGCGATTGGTCCATAAAGACCTTGAGCTCCTCAGTGGGCTATTGATGGAGTCACTAATGGACAGCTGGGCGGTGGTGGGACCATAGGAGGTGGAGCCTGGTTGGACGGAGTGGGTCCTTGGGGTGTGCCCTTGGGGACTATATCTTGTCCCTTCTTTTCTTTTTTTCTGATTCCAGATGCTGGGAGGTGAGCCCTCCATTCCATGCTCTCCTACCATGATGTTCTGTGTTCCCACAGTCCCAGGATCAACAGAGCCTGCAGACTGGACTGAAACCATAAGCAAAAGGAAATCTCTTCTTTAATTTTTTTTTTTTTTCGGGTCGGTACTGGGGATGATACCTAGGGACATTCTACCTCCGAGCTATACCCTCAGCCATATTTTTTATTCTTTATTTTCAAAGAGGGTCTCATTGAGTTGCAAAGGGCCTCACGAAGTAGCTGAGGCTGTCCACGAATTGTGATCCTCCTGTCTCAACCTCCCAAATGCTAAGATAACAAGCGTGCACCACCACGCCCAGCTTTTACTCAGGTATTTTGTCATAGCAACAAAAAGCTGACTAACCCAAAATGTACTCTTATTTCTCCTAAAAGACGAAAAGAGGATGGTAACAAATGCATTAATGCAGATTAATTTGCTTGTTTCTCTTAGAATGAAAGTAACCTTACCACTGGGATTCATCAGGCCTTGTTTTTGTCTCTCCCTCCTTCTTCTCTCTTCCCTTCTCTCCCCTTCCTCTCCCTTGCCCTCCTCCTCTTCCCTCCTCCTCCTTCCTCCTCCCTCCTCCTTCTCCTCCTCCCTCCTCCTTCTCCTCCTCCCTTCTTCCTCCTCCTCCTCCCTCATCCTTCTCCTCCTCTCTTCTCTCTTCTCTCTCCTCCTCCTCCTCCTCCTCCTCCCTTCTTCCTCCTCCTCCTCCTCCCTCGTCCTTCTCCTCCTCACTTCTCTCTCCTCCTTCTCCTCTCTTCTCACTCCTTCTCCTCCCTCCTCCCTTCTCCCGCCTCCTTCTCCTCTCTTCTCCCCCACCCCCACTCCTTTCTCAATGAAAAGGGCCACAGTGTGAGTCCCAACAATCAGGCCATTCAGGTCAGCGTGTACTTTGCTATACAATAGGCTGAAATGTACCATCCACACCCCAGCTGCAGGCGCCATACTGCTTCCTTGGGTAGCGAGAGGAGCACACATGCGCAGCGCAGGTGAGGGAGGTTAGAGTGTGCCTGACGGTGCGTATGGCCATTGCAGAGATGCGCCTCAGTCCACACAGAGCAGTGCAGCAGGGAAGCACACGCAGTTCACGCGTCCATATTCAGCTCAGAGCCATGCCACATGTAGACAATCAAACGTCACTGAAAACTCAGGTACGGTCTAATCACAGACTGTCTGGAAGGCTGGGAAAATATTCACAAAGTCAGTGTTTTTCAACTTTACAGTGAAGAATCAAAGGGAGTGTTCAAAACGTTAAAATTAAATTAAATTTGTTAAAAATGAACGCTATGGTTTAATCTCTTTCTTTGGTAAAATATTACATGAGTGCATATGTATTCACATATACCTTAAATACACACATACAACTATATGCGTTTTTAAAACTTAAATCCCACCAGGAAAATGACAGGTCAAAAAATGCTACCTCAAACAGGCAAGCGAACTTAAATAAAATTCATTTAGGAAGGCAATAACAACGAGCGTGGCCTGTTATCTGGTTTGTCCTTGAAAAATCTCCTAGTTAAGCCTGTCGTCGCCCCCATAACACATGTCGGGCTTGTTAAATAAAGCCAGCGGGGCTGAAGTCTGTGCTGTGTGAGTCTGCATACGAGACAAGTCAGGCGCAGTAACAGATTTCTTTCAAGAATCTGTCTGAAATATTGGTCCCACTGTGTCGTGAATAATCATCTCTCTCTTCTTCAATATATATTGATTTCTTAAAGAGGACTTGGTGCCTCTGCTGCAACAGAATTTGTATCAAGTAAAAATCTGTAAAAGGTTTTGAATAAGTGATTAGAGATGGGAAAATCAGTGCTTTGATAATGTATTTGTCTGTGTGTGTGTGTGTGTGTGTGTGTGTGTGTGTGGTACTGGGGGTGGAACCCAGAGGCTTTCTACCTCTGGGCTATACTCCCAGACCCATTTTATACTTTATTTGGAAACAGGGTCTCACTAAGTTGCTGAGAGCCTCACTAAGTAGCTGAGGCTGGCTTCGAACCCGCGCGATCCTCCCGTCTCCGCCTCCCAAGCGCGGGGATTACAAGCGTGCGCCACCACGCCCGGCTTGACAATGTATTTTAAAGACCTTTTGAGAACACAATTTAGTCAACCACTATATGTCACTATACATGCTACTTTTGTGTGTGTATGGTATTGGAGTGGGATCCAGAGGCATTCTATCTCTGAGCTACACACTAGCCCTATTTTATTCTTTTTTTTTTTTTTTTTTATTCTTTTGTTTTGAAACAGGGTCTCACTAGGTTGCTGAGGGCCTCACTAAGTGGCTGAGGCTGGCTCTGAACATGTGAGCCTCCTGTCTCAGGCTCCCAAGGACTGGGATTACGAGCCAGTGTGCACCATCAAGCTAGGTTTATTCGTGCTAATTAAAAAGATGCTATTTTATATCTTTAAGTCTATTCGGCTGGTTTAGAGAAAATAGGGAAACTAGCACCAAGTTATTTTAAAATCTCTTTAGTGAGCCAGGTGTGGTAGCACACATCTTTATCCAAATACTTGGGAGGCTGAGACAGGAGGATCACAGGTTCAAAGCCAGCCTCAGCAAGTAGTGAGACTCCCAGCAACCTAGTGAGACCCTGTTTCAAAATTTCAAAAAATAAGGCTAGGGATATAACTCAGAGGTAGAATACCCTGGGTTCAACCCCCAGTACTACACACACACACACACACACACACACACACACACACACACACCCCTCTGCAGTGAAAATCTCAACCAAATGTGATTATCCAAGCTGCATATGCAGATTATTTTTTTCTTCTGCCTTTGGTCACTGTAGCGCTATATACATTCCCCCCTGGCTTCAAAGGAAACAAATGTTCTTTGCAAAAGCTAAGGTATGACCTGTCATCTTAGTTCACAGAAATGATTACTTAACAAATTAGCACCGTGCCAGTGGTTTTCTGGGCAAACACATATGAGGACCGTCCTGGAGCACTTGTCTAGCAGTGCAGAAAAAAAAAATGATGTGTTTAATTTTTTTTGCTCTTTTTTATGGTACTGGGGATTGAACCTATGGGCAATCAACCTCTGAGGTACACCCTCAATTCCATTTTTAAAATTTTGAAACAAGGTCTCACTAGGTCCCTGTGGTTTCTCCAACTTGCCGGGTCTGACCTCAAAGCTGTGATGCTCCTACCTCAGCCTCCCAAGTACTGGGATTCCAAACATGTGTCACCACGCCCAGCACTTCTACCTTCTTATGAATGCTATAGCTTGGATAACTTTTCTCATGAAGATGTGTAGTTCTCTAATCCCACTGTACAGATGTATGTGGTTACATAGCATGTTCTTTTTATAAATGTAGCATGATCTGTTTAACCAATTCCCTAATGTAGGTAAATTAATATTATAAACAAATGCTACAAAAATAGCCTCGCACATTCACTCTGGAAATTCTTTTCCACTTAACATGTTGACCTTTGAGTAGTGGGCTGTATTCTCTCCACTTTCTTCAACCAAAATAGATAAACCAAGAATTAAATAAATGACAAGAAAACTGGCAAATGAGCCTTGGAAATACATGTTTTTATATTTCATGCTATCCTAACACAAATATTTTGTCCTTTTCTGTGCTCTGAGCCAGAAAATCCGTAATTCTGGGTCAAGGGACTTCAGATCAGTCTCAACAACCCACACCTCCGCGCTTGCTAAAGGCGGTGGTGATGGCGTCTCTATGGCTCTCCTGGAATTTGCCTGGGCCCTTGCTCTTCTCCACCCCGTTATGGCGGGGACCTGGGGGTCACTGCATCCCGCAGCCTACACTTATCCTGGAGGTGATCCAGAGCAGAGACGCCCAGGCTGGTGCCCAGCAGGGCAGGGATCCCAGAAGGACGAACTTGGGAAAGGATCGCGGAGTCAAGCACGCACGCCCAGGAAGACATCAAAATGGACGTTCCTTCACCATCCACCTGCACGGTTGTTCTTTTGCAGAACACAGCTCCCTTTCAGGGCTCTTTCCAGGTTCCGGCTGCCGCTGCTTCATCCCAGGTCCTGGTGTGTTTCCATGGGCCGTTTGTTTCCAGGATCTATTTGCCAATTGGGTGAACAACGAATTCCTTCAGCGGGAAACTCCATGCCGTTCTAGCAGTGAGATCATGTGTGTGATCGCAGTCCTCTGTGCTCCACGGGGTGGGTTGTGTGTTAGAAAAGAAAGCGTTTTCAAAGTATGAAATCGAGAGTCCGGGATTAAAAAAAAATAAATCCAAACTGCTCTTAATCTCCCAACACTGTGCGGTTCACCTTGAGCATGGGTGTAGGGAATTTGCCCAAGGTCATTCAGCTGGAACTAAGGGAACGAAGGCTTTGATCCAAACATGCTGGCTATAGCATCTGTCTGTCTGTCTGTCTGTCTGTCTGTCTATCTAGCTATCATCTATCTATCTTTCACCTAACTACCTACCTAGTCTAATTTTTTATGGCACTGGGTATTCTGCCACTGAGCTACACTCTCAGTCTTTTTTTCTTTTTTCTTTTAAAACAGGATCTTGCTAAATTGCTGAGGTCTCGCGCAATTGCTGAGGCTGGCCTCAAACCTTCAATCCTCCCGTCTCACCGCAAAAGTACTGAGATTATAGGCATGAGCCACCATGGCTGACTACTTAGGAGAATTCTTAAGAACACACTTTTCCCTTCCTTCATTTTTTTTTTTTCTTTTTTCAGCACCAGGAATAGAACCCAAGCCTTCTGTGTGCTAGGCAAGTGTTCTCCTGTTGAGCTACTTTCCTTTTTAGTATTAGGAGGCTAAAAAGAAATAAAATGGCTCCATTAAAAAAAAAAAAAATCCTAGCCGGGCGTGGTGGCGCACGCCTGTAATCCCTGCGCTTGGGAGGCAGAGACAGGAGGATCACGCTGGTTTGAAGCCAGCCGCGCTGGCTTAAGAGACCCTGTTTCCAAATAAAAAAATATAAAATTAGGTCTGGGAGTGTAGCCCGGAAGTAGAAGGGCTTCCAGGAACCCCAGTACCACCCAAAAAAAAAAAAAAAAAATCATGCCAGGCGTGGTGGCTCACGCTTGTAAGCCCAGCATTTGGGAGGCTGAGACTGGAGGACCAAGGTTCGTGGACAGCCTCAGCCGCTTAGTGAGGTTGTGGCTTCATCAGACTAATTCATGATCAGAGTCTGACCAATTTGGCTTAAGCACTTGAGGTTTCCAGTGTTGCCTTGTGTGATTTTTTTCCCCGGTGGAGAGAAGGTGCCAGTGACATCCTGCAACTTTCCACTCGCTCAAAAGGCGTCAGCGTGGAGGACAACTGCGCACGCCCGGCTGGGGGTCCGTGGAGCTGCGCTTCCCTCCGTGTGGACCCTCCACAGCGGCCACTGTTTTGGAGTTCTGCCTGACGCGCAGTCACCTAGGGACTTTGTTGTGCCTGCTTTGTATTGGTTGGCCTGAAACCTGGTAATATAAAGAAAACTAATGATAAGTGTGCTAGTTTTGTCTTTCCCAACTAGGCAACTCTGATGAAACCCCAATTGGGGTCAGAATATAGAATATTCCCAGTGATTCTTCTGAGCATCCTAATGTATGTAGAGGTGTGTGTGTGTGTGTGAGCATCCTAATGTATGTAGAGGTGTGTGTGTGTGTGTGTGTGTGTGTGTGTGTGTGTGTTACTGGGATTGGACCCAGGGGGATTCTCCCTCTGAGCTACATCCCTGGCCTTTTTATTTTGAAGCAGGATCTCATTAAGTTACTAAGACTTTCATTAAGTTGCTGAGGCTGGCCTCGAACCTGCCATCCTCCTGCATCAGCCTCTGGGGAGCCCTGGGCTTACAGATGTGGGCCACCACGCCTGGTTTATATGCAGGGTATTTTGGAAAGAACAGTGGCTTCAAAATCAGAGGGGTGAGTTAAATTCCTGGACCTGTTTCTCATTTACTACCAAGTGGCCCTGGAGGATCTGGTCACCTCCCTGGGCCTTAGTGTCCCACCTCTAAAGTGGGAAGGACCTCGTCATGGGCTTCGTAAGGACTCTGCGTGATCACACGTGCAGTGACGAGGACCCTGCCGCCCGCTGTGTCTCCTGCAGCGCACGGGTGGCATCGAGGAGACTCCTGAACAGGAAGTGTTAAGTGTATCTTTGACCCATCTCTTTGCTTGCAAAAGCAATAGCGCTGGTTATAAGCATTTATTGGCAAAGTGGTTTTTTTTTGTATAAAGGAGAGAATACAATCCCATTTCAAACTGACATATTAAGTTCTTAGAACAAAGCAGCTACTTTAGTCCAAAGGGAAGCCAAATCTTTGTTGCCCAGAATACTAGAGAATGGGTGGTGAAGGATGCCCCAAGAATCTAGCTAATGAAGGGTTAATTCACATTGCCAAGGGGTCTCCTCCTCCCTCCGGGGAAACAGAAATGTGACTGAAAGATCAGCCTGTTTTGTTTGTGAGGTAGAGAGCTGGACCCCCAGCTCTTACTTTTAAAAAGGCATCATTAGCGGGCGGGAGTGGTGGCTTGTAATCCCAGCATTTGGGAGGCTGAGACAGGAGGATCAAGGTTCACAGACAGCCTCAGCTAGTACTTAGTGAGGCCCTTTGCAACTCAGTGAGACTCTGTTTCAAAATAAAGAATGAAAAATAGGACTGAGGGTGTATCTAGGAGGTAGAATGCCCCTGAGTTCCATCCTCAGTACTGCTAAAAAATTAAAATTAAAAATTAAATTAAATTAAAAATAAATAAATAAAAAATAGGCATCCCAAGGCCAGGCATGGTGGCATACTCGTAATCCTAATACTTGGGAGACTGAGACAGGAGGACTGGGGGTTAACAGACAGCCTCAGTTACTTAGTGAGGCCCTTTGCAACTTAGTGAGACCCTGGGTTCCATCCCCAGTACCATAAAAAATAAATAAATAAAGCTGGGCATGGTGGCAGTGGCACATGTCTGTAATCCTAGCATTTGGGAGGATGAGATTGGAGAATCGCAGGTTTGAGAACAGCCTCAGCAACTTAGTGATACCCTATTTAAAAAATAAAAAATAAAAGAGCCATGCTGTGGGTATAGCTCAGAGGTAGACTGTCCATGAGTTCAATCCCTAGTAAAACACACACACACACACACACACACACACACACACACACACACACACACGAGGCCTGGAAAATAATTATCTTCTAAAAGTCCTATTAGTAACTCTCAATACTCATTTGTTGTCTTTGAGAAAGCTAAGAAGATTAGTGACTTTTGCTGGACTAGATCAGAAATGTCTGTCCTTAGAAGCAGCTTACTATCCCTGGTAATGTTTAATAAAGACTGAGTCAAAGGACTTAAGGCAGGGGGGCGGGGAAGCATGGGGAGGATTTTTTTCCCCCCAGAAGAATATTTCATGCAGAGGAGTCAGAAAAAGATGTTTAAAAACCACAGTGTGAAGATTGTAACCGACTCATTATCTAACAATTACAGTAAGCAGTTCTGGAAAGTTGTGAAACAGAGATATAACAATGGAAACATTACTCATCCTTAAACTAAAAAGCCCGGGGAAGTTGTAGCTTTTACTTAAAATAGCTAACAATGGATTGTAGGAAAACATACAAGAACGAGATACCGATGAAAGCAGATGATGCCCCATCTTCAAGTACTGAATTTCCCATAGTACCTCTCTCATAGCAGCAGCTAGTAGGATAACTCTTGGAATAACACTCACAGTTACTGCTGGTTTTCCAGAAGGATCAAAGGCCAACACAATGCTGATTACAGATCACACGGCACGTGGGCAAAGATCGTGGGAGACAGTTTGTCAAGGATTTAGAGATTTTGGGGGGGTGTTTTAGGGGGAGTGGGTATACTGGGGATTGAATCCAGAGACATTCTACCTCGGAGATATGCTCCCAGCCTTTTTAATTTTTTATTTTGAAACCGGGTCTCACTACATTGCTCTGGCTGGCCTCATACCAACAGTCCTCCTGACTCAGCCTTCCAAGTACTGAGGATTACGGGCATGTGCTGCTATGCCTGACGTACAGAAGTGTTTTGAAATTCATTCTTTCTTCTTCCTCTTCTTCTTCTGGGCTTTTATTTCTTATTAGAGACGGGAAAACACTTCAATCAAATATTGCATTTTTCAATGGCAGGGCTGGGGACCTGGCACCTATTACAGCTTTGGCCAGGAGTGTGAGGCCCGTCTATGCACGACAAGACAGCGACAGGGCTCAGGGGTAGAGTGCTCGCCTAGCCTGTATAGGCCCTGGGTTCCACCCCAGCACCACGCACACAACACAAAACAGATCCAACCCTGATTAGTGGTCTGGGTCAGCAGGAAAGACTAAAAACATTATCTCACTATCTTCTCTCTCTCTTCATATCACAATACAATAGCAATGATGGAATTCTTTAAAGTGTACCTTAAATAAAGTGGGACTTGAGGCATAGCTCAGTGGCGGAGTACTGACATTGGCAAGCATTATGCACATTTATTTATTTATTTATTTATTTATTTATTTATTTATTTTTGTTGTACTGGGGATTGAACCAAGGAGCATTCTACCTTCAAGCTACATCCCCAGTCCTTTTTTTTTTGAAACAGGTCTCTCTCGGTTGATGAGAATCTCACCACTTGCCGAGGCTGTCCCTGAACCTGTGATCCTCCTGTCTCAGCCTCCAAGTACTGGAATTATACACACACACCACTATGCCTAGCTTCATGATACACTTTTAACTCTTTAGCTCTTAATCCATTGCCAGCTTTTAAAGATCTGGAGATTGCATGTGAGTCAATAAACAGCTAAATCCCCAGGTCCCCTCTATAAATCAGAAGAGCTGGCAAAGCTGGCTGGCAGGAGCGTGGACCACAGGGAGCCGTCCTGTGAACCCCACCAGGCCCTGACCACTCTTGGGTGTTATGCTCCCCGCCTGGCCCCTGCAGGGACAGACTTCGCCATCTGAGGCACAGGCCAATGTTTCTACCCAACATTCTGCCTAGGGAATGCTGAGGAAATATCTATGCTGGGGTGCAGGACGGATAGGTAAGAATCTGAGCTGAGGAGGAGCTCTGGTTTGGAAGAGTTGTAAATTTCCCGGTGATTCTAGCATGCTTCCAGGGTAAATCATGGCTGGGTTTTGTCCGGTGTGGTGGTGCATGCCTGCAACCCAGTTCATAGGAGGCTGAGGCGGGAGGAACACAGATTTAAGACCAACCTCAGAGCACTTAAAGCTAGGGCTGAAGTTCAGAGATAGAATGCCCTAGGCTGCTCCAGTCCCTAGTACATAAGTATGTACACACACACACACACACACACACACACACACACACACACACGGCTGGGCTAAGGCCATGAAAGACAAATAATTTTCTTCTTGAAGCTCCTTAGAAGGTCATTTTTCCATTTCAGAAATTTCTTATCACAGCCAATCAAAGTCTGGTTTTCTCCTTCTGAGCATCTCACATTGACAGTAACTAAGTTCCCTCTGCCCCTTCTTTCTCTAAATCAGCTTCCGTTCCTTTGGTTTCTTTTCTTCCTGCTTCATTATTTTGGTTGCCCCATTGTGAACTCCAAATTAGGAATAAAACTCTAACCATCATTTTACTAAAGAACTCAACAGAAGTAATTATTTCTGGCCCTATAATGCCACACGTAACATCTCAGAATCACATTAATTTATTTTCACAACACTTTTACTCAATCATAATCTGGTTTTAATTAACCAAGAACTCATTTGCAAAAAAATGTAAGAAAACACCATCCAGAATGGATAATCAAGATTTGGAACACATTCAAGCACCTACTATCGAGACTCGTTTTTGGGTCATGGCTGTAATCTGATATGTAAAATTAAAGCTGTCCATAATAGCTTTAGTTTTTTTTTTGTAATCCATTAAATAAATAATTTACAATCAATTGAGTAGTCTGTTTTTATGCAATTTCTTAGCTACATGTGATTACTGCTTTTCTGAAGTTTAAAAAAATGTATCCATTTTTTCCCCCCCCGAATCTCTCATTAAGCCAATCCTCAGATGCAAGGGTAACAGAAAAGCTGCTTAGTGGGAGATGAACTGACACACCAGCATGAATCTTAGTCTCTTAGGCTAAGTGTTATAGTACTCTGGTAGACAGAAATACTTTCTTATGCCTGTGTTATGCATGAAGAAACAGACTTGAAACATTTAAGCAGCTTGTCAACAGTTGCTTATCCAGTTCCCCACAATGGACAAGCCCTGGCTATGCAGGGCCCTCTAGGGAAGGCCAGGTCTTCCATGACCATCAGCCCCTGACCCTGCAGACCAGGCAGTGGCAACCAACACTGGGAATCCAAGCCTCAGAGACAGCAGAGTTAGTACGTGCATCAGCAGAGCCAGTGTCTCTATCAAACATTTGGGCTTGAGCCAGATCAACATGGAAATGAGCCTGGAACAATGAACATGACATCTGGGGCCACTTGACTGTGTTAGCAGCTCCTTGGAACCCCTAGGAGAAGACCAGGGTTCTTTAAAGAAATGTCTAAATCACGGAGAGGCCTTGCATAATGCCAGCTCTGTCAAGCTGAGAATCTTGCCCAGAATTAAACAGAAGAACCAAGTTCAACTTCAAGATTTGCTCTGGCCATCTGTGGTCAACTCCACATTCCATTTACACATATATTTTGGGGAGAAAGGAGGAAATTAAGCTCTTTTTATTTTTTGCAATAGTCAAAAAAAAAAAAAAAAAAAAGCTCTGTTCTGTAAGAACAGACACAGGCTGTAAGGCGCAGCCGCAGAGATCCCAAAGGAACCGGGATGCAGACCCAGCTTCCTGTGCCGCTCACCCGGGGACCCCGCTGTCTCCGCAGCCCTGGTGCAGATCACAAAGGTCCCCTCGTATTGGAAAATAGTAGCTTTATCTAACTGTTTACAGCCACCGGTAAAATGTGCTTCTTGCCCATCTCAAAAAGAACCCACGGGACTGGGGGCCGGGCAGGGTGGTCTACACTCGCTGCCTCCGCTCAGGGTTTGTTCTTTGTGTGTTTTTACCCCAAACTCTGGATGGTTCCCAAGCTCTGCGCTAAGCTCCCGGCGCCCAAGCCTCCCGCAGCCGCGGGGCTGCTGCGGCCAGAGCGCCCCCTGCAGACAGGGCGAGGCGCGGCGCATTGGCTCGGCACACCTGCTGGCGGGTGGGTCGCTGTCTTTCTGTCCCCACGGCCGGAGCCGAGCCGCCTGCAAACCAAGCCGAGGGCAGGGATACTCACGTTTCCGATGGTCCCCGAAGCGCGCGCTCCCCCGGCCTCTGGGATTAGAAGGACGCCGAGGCGCCGGAGAGCCGCCTGCAGGCTGCAAGAAGCGACGAGCTGGCGGCCAGCTGGAAGCCCCTTATTTGCTGCGAGCTCACTCAAAACGCCCCCACCCCGAGCCGCCAACGCAGCTGCCAGGTTTAATAACTGTGTCAGACGGCCCGGCCCTCCCCCCAGAGACACAAAGATGACCGGCGGGGGCCCTGTCTGCAGCCACCCCGCCTGGGGCCCAGGACTGTGCAGGGGCCGGCTAGGGGAAGGGTCGCCGGCCAGGCTTGACCTACAGTTCTCCAGAAACCGCTGTCCTTTCCTCTTCCCACAGAGCAAAAATCCGATCCCTTTCTCGCCAGTATTTCTGAAGCAAAACAAGAACCCGGTGCCTTTCCAGTTAACCTGACCCGCATCTCAAATGTCCGGGGAGTCTACGCAGCAACCCTCAGCCCCCTTTCTACTCGGTGTCTGGGCAGCGGCGGGACAGAGGCTTGTCCAGCTGCGCGGCTCAGGTGCGCCCCTTGGGCCTGGCTAACAGAACCTTACTGTTTTGGGGGGCTCCGTCGCAGTTCCTCATTGACCTGGATCATTTCCAAAGCGCAGGCAGTTCCTCGACAGAGACGGGATATTATCAAGCCGGGGGGTGGGGTGGGGAATCAGTTGTTCTCTTTTGAAAGTAGAATATCAAAACAAAACATTCCACCAAGAGAAGTTTTTTTAAAATAACAAGTATATATTTAAGTCACATCCGCAGCCGGCGGCCACGCCTCGCGGTCCCCAGGGTCCCCCCACCCGCCCGCCCCACCTCACCCCACCCCAGGGCTCCCACACCTGCCTGGCTGGGAGCTGTTTCCCTGGAAACAGCCGCTCTCCCTCCAGACACGCCGTTACCCTGACGACTGCGACCCCGCCCGCGCTGGCCAAGAAGTGATTGGGAGGCCGGCTCTAAATCACAGACCCAAGATTCCCAAGGGAGGGGGAGGGCAGCGATATGTGGGGATGCAGGCTCCAGGCGAAAGTGAGGAGAGGCCCACCGAGGTGGGCGAAACGGCGGGGAGACCCCCTGGGAGTGATATTGCACTGTGGATGGTGCGCACAGAAATGCAAGAATGGTTCCTAGTGCCTTACTCCAACGGGCTAAGGTGATGGTTAGATTTCACTCTGGGAAAAGGATGAGGTTACTAACCCACCTTTGTTAAAAGTTTAAATGTTCATATGCCATCTCGTTGCTTTGGGGTAAGGACGGTTTATACTCACGAAAAAGTATTAAAAGGCAGGGGAAACGAGCTAATGAACTGCGCGCGGCATAAAAGAAGTCACACAAACACTCGAGGGCCTTAGGACACATCTTATATTCCACATCTGAGCCAGCAGAAGCTTTTAATTTAGTGGCACTCTCGGACTCATGATAATTTACTATACACATTACAGCTATATGATGATATTAATTTCTGGGTTGAGGCTGATATACATGTACAAATGCATCTTTTGAAAGTCATAAATAAGTGGTGCACGCTTGTAATTCCAGCATTCGGGAGGTTGAGACAGGAGGATTGTCTGGGTTCCAAGCCAGCCTCAGATACTTAGTGAGGCCCTTTACAATTCAGTGAGACCCTGTTTCAAAATAAAGAATTTAAAAAATAGTGCTAGAGGTGTCGCTGGGAGGTAGAATGCCCCCAGGTTCCATCCCCAGTACCTAAAAATTAAAAAATAAAAGTCATAAATGGCCAGGCCTGGCGGCATGTATCTATGCTCCTAGTACTTGGGAGGCTGAGACAGGAGGATTTCAGGTTTGAGACCGGCCTCAGTAACTTAGCGAGACTTTGAGGAACCTAGTGAAAGCCTGCTTCAAAACAAAAAATAAATAAAATAAAATAGGACTGGAGTTATAGCTTGAAGGTAGAACACCCCTGGGTTCAATCCCCAGTCCCAAAATAAAAAAAATAAATTTCTAAATGCATCTCTGAGAGGTGCTGTATTCATCCAATTTTCATGAAGCAAGTGATATTTTCATATTCTTAGAGGCAGCCTACACAAAAGAAAACATACAGAAAAAGAAAACATACAGAAAACATACATAAAGCAAAACGACTTTTTGTCAAGTCAAGAATCATCTAATTTATATTTTGAAGATTTACATTCAGCATCTGCTTTGAAGCACATGCTTTGTACAATGCACCACACGTCATTTGCAGATGAAGATCTCTAAAACAAAAATAAATACACTCAGCCACAGAACAAGCATCTACCTCCCTTTCCTAATACATGAGAAATGAAAAATATTAAGCGGATTATCTTTGCTTCTAACAAAAATTAACAGTGAATATTGCAGAAGGCAGAATGAGGGCGAGGAGGTTCAAAACACTAAGCAAAGCGATCGTAAAAAAGTCTTTCTAGCCGGGGGTGGCGCACGCTTGTCATCCCAGCATTCGGGAGGCTGAGACTGGAGGATGTGGCTCGCGGACAGCTACTTAGCGGGGCCCTTTGCAACTCAGTGAGACCCTGTTTCAAAATAAAGAATAAAATAAAAAATAGGGCTGGGTGTGTAGCTCAGAGGTAGAATGCCCCTGGGCCCCATCCCTAGTACCGTGAGGGAATAAAAAAGGATAAATGGGTGTGTGAAAAGATGCTGAACATCCTTGGCTGTTAGAGAAATGCAAATCAAAACTTCAATGAAATACCACAAGTACCGCTCGAAATGTCAAAGACTGATGGTAGCAAATATTGTCAAGAATGCGGGGTAACTGGAACTTGGTACCTTGCAGGTACCTTGCAGGTAGGAACAGAAAGTGCAGGTACTTTGGGAAGCAGTGTAGCAGTGTCCTCTGCCACTGATCCGTTTTCTGTTGTTGTCGCAAACCTCCACACACTGGGGCTGAACACTGAGTGTTAGGTCAGAGGTCTTTGTACCAGTATTGGGAAGAGGTTTCAAAATGTATTAATGTACCAGTATTGGGAAAGATTTCCAATTTTATTTTATTTTATTTTTGTGGTACTAGGTGGAACCCAGGGGCTTTCTACCTCTGGGCTATACTTCAGGACCTATTGTATATTTTATTTGTAAACAGGGTCTCACTAAGTTGCTGAGAGCCTCACTAAGTGGCTGAGGCTGGCTTCGAACCTGTGTGATCCTCCTGTCTCAGCCTCCCAAGTGCAGGGATTACAAGCGTGCGCCACCATGCCCAGCTTAAGATTTCCAATTTTAAAATATATCTTTGGTAGTAAAGAAAGCCAGGAGCTTCAGGAAAAAGGGCCTTTTTACATTTCTAAAGAGAGGCAAACTTCCTCAAGGATGGGAGGAAATCCCAGATTCTGGATAAGCAACTAATTTAACAAGTTCTGGAATGTAACAAAAGGTGTGGGGGTCTGTGCAGGAGACAGAGCTGCCCCTCCCTGCCCCAGAGGGGGCGGATCTGGCTGGGTGGAGACAGGGATAGGGCAGCACATCTACATATCAAAGGACCTGCCACAGATCTGGTCTGACTGGCTATAAGAATGGTCCACCTGTTGTATCTTTGGTGAATTCGCTCAAACCACCCCCTCATGTTACTCCTGGGTAACATGAGGCTGTAACTGTCTTCTGTATTTCTATCTTTTTAATAAACTTATTAAATCTTCAGCAAGAGTCTGGGCTATTGCATATTTATCCTTAGCTCAGGACAAGAACCCGCGCCTTTTTATCTTTTTTTATCTTTTTATCTTTTTGTGGTTTGAGGGAAATTGTGTCCAGGACCCTAACAGGGGTCCCGGGGGACAGTTCCCCAAATCATAACATCTTTTCTCAAACCTGTAACAGTCTTTAACACTGTGACTGGATTTTCTTCCTGTCTCTGCCTCCCAAGCGCGGGGATTACAAGCGTGCGCCACCACACCCGGCTTCTTTATTTTTGAAACAGGGTCTCATTAAGTTGCAGAGGGCCTTACTAAGTACCTGAGGCTGGCCGCGAACCTGGATCCTCCTGTCTCAGCCTCCCAAGTGCTGAGATTACAAGTGTGCGCCACCACGCCCGGCCCTGCCTGTGTTTTTAATCTGCAGCACTTAGCGTGCACAGGATGGCGTCATTTGGTTACTGTCTGTCTCCTCAAGGCTCAAGCATACACTCCATGTGGCTGGGTCGCATAGACCTGTTAATGACCCAGTACCTGGCACATACTAGGTCTTGATAAATATTTGCTGAATAAATGAACAACCCTTCCTCCAGGAAAATTTGGAGAACTAGAAAATCTGATTATGCATCTTTCCTCTAACAGATCTCTGGTCACTTTCAATTCCATTACCATAATCTTCTCTAAACTGTAATTGAAAGTTGGATGGTTAGAAACCTCTCATTTAGCTCCATTACATGATAGGAAGCATTTTTCCTGACTGCGTTTCCTGGGCCAGATGCTCAGTGCCCACGCCAAGTGGCCCACACAGGCTGACAGGCGCAGCAGCTGAGGGCCACCGCAGGCTTCTCTGGCTGACCCTGCTGACCCTGTCTTTGGGATTCTACTGTCACTTCAGCCTAAGCATCCTGTTTTACTTTAAGGCTTAAAATGTAAGGTTTCCCTTTTAAAGCATACATGATTCATCTAAGCATTAAAAAAGTTACTAGTATTAGTCAGAGGGCGACGTCCTTGGGGATCAGGTGGAATATTCACAGAAGCCAGAGGATGCAGAACACTATGAGCTGGAGCCTACAGCCCCTGGCTGGCCCCACCCTGGAGGACAAGGTCGTCAAGAGAGCCTGGACCTTTCTGTTTAGGGAGCTAACAGCCCTCCATTCATTTAACCTTGGCCTTCAGTTACTTAATGTAAATGTCACACCCACTGCCCTTCCAGGTCTGTACCTTGTGCGAAATCCTTAAAAATCGCATGAGACACAGGCCATTCTCTTGCTGTTGTTCTTAGTATGTGATAGAATGTCCCACAGTAAACCTCATGTGTTGCCAATGTAAAAATGTGCCCAGGTAGCTGGGTGTGGTGGTGGGAACACCTATAATCCCTGTACCAGTAATGGGAATGGCCTAGGAAGATTTGGGAAAGCTCTGATTATTAATATATTTCAAAAATTGGGTGAGGGGCAGATCTGTGCAAGGACTTGGTTTCTGCCTAAAAGCAGGCAACTATTCCAATGTAAATTAACCTAGCTAAAAGCAATTAGTCAATAGGAGAGGAGAACTAGGGCTTCCTCTATCTAAAGACAGATCTTAAGAGAGGAGAAGTAGGCCTTTATCTAAAGACAGATCTACATGATGATCTAGGGAGGATGGAGCAGGGTTTGACCTTGCCCTTCATGAAAGAAGACACCTTGCCACACCTGACTGGGGGAGGTACCTTACAGGGAAGTTCACTAAGTCAGGATTACATGAACAAGATGGAGGTCATGGGTATAAAAGGCCGAGTCCACGAGTAATTGCTTTGGTGTATTCATTTTGAGTCACCTCCCATGCCAGTTTGGCATGAGGCTGTATTTCTATTTTCTGTATTTCTATCTTTCTAATAAACTTCTTTAAATCTTCAGCAACTGTCCAAGCTATTCATATTTATTCTTAGCTTAGGACAAGAACCCACAGTAATATTCTGTTTTGGGTCATTTTTGGATTTTTGTTATGGGTTGGGGGAAAGTATATCCAGGACCCTAGCAGGGGTTCCAGGGGAACAGTTTCCCCAAAACATACTCTCCCAATCTGTAACAACCCCGATACTTGGGAGGCTGAAACGGGATGATCGCACGTTTGAAGCCAGCCTCAACAATTTAGTGAGAAAAAGTAAAACAGGCCGGGCATGGTGGTGTACGCTTGTAATCCCAGGATTTGAGAGGCTGAGACAGGAGGATCATGGGCAGCCTCACCTACTTAGTGAGGCCCTCTGCAATTTAGTGAGACCTTGCTTTAAGATAAAGCCCAAACCCCAACTTTTAATCCTTCATTCTGCCCAAAGTGACCAAAGCTTTAATAAGGAGTTAAGTTAGGAAGAATCCAGTGGGTGAGGGTCACCCAGGACAGAAATCACAGCTTCTCCGTGTTCTACACTCTGCTGGGCAGGACCTTCCGCTGAGCCCCTGTTGAGTATTCATTTATACTGGTCCATTATGCAGCTTCTTTCTTTCTTTCTTTCTTTCTTTCTTTCTTTCTTTCTTTCTTTCTTTTTTTTTCTTTTCTTTCTTTCTTGTACTGGGGATTGAACCCAGGGGGTGTTCTATCTCTGAGCTAACTCCCAGTTCTATTTCTTATTCTATATTTTTGAAACAGGGTTTCACTAATTTGCAGAGGGCCTCACTAAATAGCTGAGGCTGTCTGCAAACCTGGATCCTCCTGTCTCAGCCTCCCAAGTGCCAGGATTACAAGTGTGAGTTGCCACATCCGCCTTACTTTGTGATATTTTTAAAAAACTAAACTTTATCCTCAACAACCTCAGTTGAAATGTGCCTTTTCTGGAGTGAGTGCACTTACTGCCACTTAAATACACTTAAACTGTTCACTTAAAAATGGTTCAATTTTTCGAGCGTGGTGACACATGCTTGTGATCCCAGTACTTAGGAGGCTGAGAGCAGGAGGACTGCAGATTCCCAGCCAGCCTCAGCTACTTAGTGAGGCCCTTTGCAACTTAGTATGACGCTGTTTCAAAATTAAAAATAAAAAACAGGGCTAGGGCTGTAGTTTGAAAGTAGAATGCCCCTGCGTTCATCCCCTAGTTCTGCCCCCACCCAAAAGTTTTAATTTCTAGGCTTTGTTATGTCTATTTTATCACAGTCTAAAACTGCAATAAAAAATGTGTTTTCCAAAACTCTTCCCTGACATATGTCAGTAACTTTCTGGCCATATTCCAACCTTCTGGAACCTGGTGTGTGTGTGTGTGTGTGTGTGTGTGTGTGTGTGTGTGTGTGTCTGTGTGTCTGTATGTGTAGAGTGTGTGTGTGTGTGTGTGTAGATGAAACCCAGGGGCACTCTACCTATAAGCCATATCCTCAGACTCCTTTTTCTGTGGTGTTGAGGATCGAATCCAGGGGCATTTTACCTCCAAACTACATGCCCAGCCCTTTTTACTTTTTATTTTGAAACAGGATCTTGCTAGGTTGCTGAGAGTTGGGCTACGTTGCTGAGGCTGGTCTCAAACCTGCAGTCCTCCTTTCTTAGCCTCCGAAGTACTGAGATTAGAGACATGTACCATGCCATGGATCATGCCTGGCTCCCTTAGTCCTTTTTTAGCTTTTACTTGAAAGCAGGGTCTTGCTAAGTTGCCAAGGCTGGCCTTGAACCTGTGGTCCTCCTGTCTCAGGCTCCCAAATGCTGGGCTTTTAATTGCTGCGGAACCCCAGAAAGGTTCTGTGCCCACCCATACCCAGCTTCAGCCCCTTCCTACCCCTCCAAGCCAGGGCCAGTCTGGAGTGGGCGGCTGAAGTGGGTGCTGGGTGGGCATGGGGAGAGGAGGGATTTTTCCATCGGAACACAGCCGGTCTTATTGCCTGTGTCTGATATTTTATCCACAGCACAAATCAAGGTAGGATTAGCATTCTTCGGTCTGAGAACGCACGGTTCCTGTGCTGAGTCACAGCAGGGACTTGTGTCCAGCGCAGAGACTGGGTGGGAAATTGATTTCTCTGCAGATACTAGAAGCAAAGGGCTGTGCTGCATGGACGCATGCTAGAGAAGATCCCAGAGTGCAGAGCTTGGGTGGAGAGAGGCCCCCTTCAGGTGTTCACAGCGCCCAGTTCCTTCCTTGCATTCAGAGAGCATAAGAAAGTTCCTTTCATATTGCCTGTATTTGCAGTCATTGGTTTTACTGCAGACATTGACTCAAAAATAGGCAGAGAATTAAATAAAGTGCAATAGATATGATTTTGTCTCCTGGATATCTTCTTAAAGAGTGGGGAGAAAACCAGTCGTTGCAACTTGATAACAAAAGCTAACCCTGAGTGTCCCCGCACCAGGCACTGCGATCATCGCTGCGCGTCATCGTCACGGCTCTGAGGGCTCGTGACACAGAGAGGGAAATTGTGGCACAAAGCAACGATTGAGCTTGTGCACAGCCCAGTGGAGGGTACACAGCTGAAGCAGTCCTGAGCCCAGGCACGCCTTATCAGAGCTCTCCTCTATCATAAAGCACGATGGAACTGGCGTAGTGGGGCACGCCTGTGATCCCAGAACTTGGGAGGCAGAGACAGGAGGATCGCAGGTGCAGAGCCAGCCTCAGCTACTTAGTGAGGCCCTCCACAACTTAGTGAGACCCTGTTTTAAAAAATAAATAGGCTGGGCGTGGCAACGCAGGCTTGTAATCCCAGTACTTGGGAGGCTGAGACAGGAGGATCGAAGGTTTGCGGCCAGCCTCAGTTACTTAGGGAGGCCCTCCTTGGCTTAGTGAGACCCTGTTTTAAAAAATAAATAGAAAGCAGGCATGGTGGCACATGCCTGTAATCTCAGGACTTGCGACAGGAGGGTCACAGTTTTAAGGACATCCTCAGCAAGTGAGACTCTCCTCAACCTAGACCCTGTTTCCAAATAAGAAATAAAATCAGGCTGAGGGTGGAGCTTAAAGGTAAAATGCTGCTGGGTTCAATCCTCAGTACCACAATAAATAAATAAATAAATAAATAAATAAATAAATAAATAAATCTGCAGAGTAGCTCAGAGGTAGAGTGCCCCTGGGTTCTATCTCCAGTTCTACTAAAAAACAGAGGGGAAAACCCCACTGTAAATGAGGTTCTTTTCTTTCTTTTCTTTTTTCTTTCTTTTTTTTTTTTTGTGGTATTGTGGATGGAACTCAGGGGCATTCTATCTCTGAGCTACACCTCCCGCCCTATTTTTTATTCTTTATTTTGAAATAGGGTCTCACTGAGTTGCAGAGGGCCTCACTAAGCATCTGAGGCGGGCCACAAACCACAACCTTCCTGTCTCAGCCTCCCAAATGCTGGGATGACAAAGCCTGGGCCACTATGCCCGGCTGCAAACGAGGTTTTGAGGAACGCTTTAAAGAAGAGAAAGATCAAGCACCGAAGATAACTGCATTATAATCTTTTCTATTCTGTATGTTCAAATTTTTACTTAGCAAATTTTAAGTGTAATACTCGTTCATAGAGTTCACCCCAGACCTTTTCTAGCAAATGTCACCCTCCATTGTCCAAATGTGGATCACAGCATGTGAGAACACAGAAAGGTATCTATCCTGTCCTGCAGAAAATAAGAGAGAAATGAAAATGCCCACCACCGATGGCCTTATTTACAAGAAGAAAAGAGCCAGGTGAGATGGTGCACGCTGTAATCCCAGCACCTGGGAGGCTGAGACAGGAGGATCGCAGGACTCAGTCCAGCCTTAGCAATTTAGCGAGACCCTATTTCAAAATAAAAAATAAAAAAAGGTTGGAGGTATAGCTCAAAGATAGAACAACCCCAGTTTAATTCTCAGTGCCAAAAATAAAAAAGAAAGTAGACTTAATAAAATAATGGAGGAGACCATATATCCCCCTGAGATTTTTCTTTCCCCCTCTTACTTATTGAAGCATTTAAAAAATATAAATATGCACCAATAAAAATATAATAAGACATTCAAAATATATACAGTCCCCTATTACATATTAAATAGAATTGAATTTAGAAAGATTCCAGTTTTTAGACACAGCAATTGTTTATCTGTAATTTGGCAAGTTTGATGCCGAGTTAACACAGCCCTCTGGTGAATCTTTTGAAAATCGTAAAAGTCATCTACAGTTTCTCCAGCATTTCGGGAGGAGTTGGAAACATGAGCCAGGAGAAGCAGGATTTGGAACGCATCAGACTCCCGAGGCTGTCAGACATCCATCTGCTTATTTGTGTACTTACTAAACAACAGAGTCTCTCTAGGCTTGTCCGGAACTCCCAGGCTCAAGCCAGCTCCCTGCCTCGCCTCCTGAGCAGCTGGGACAACAGGTGATGCCACCGCGCCTGGCAGGCCTTCATTTAGTGTTCTGAGTGGGATGGAGAGTTACCTGCTCCGTGATCCTGTGGCCCTGACTTTGCTTGGGTGTAGGACCTTTTGCCCCTCAACAGTTGTGAATGGCACCAGGTGCCAGCATGTGCACAGGGTTGGCTCTGGGGTCTTCTGGGGTGCTATGATAACCAGAGCAAATATATCTTCTGGTGCCTGGTCTGACAGTTGCCCAAGGTTACTGGAATGCCTCCCCCTTTTTACACAGCTCCGACCCTCTTATTCTGTCTATACAAAGAATGCAAGTAGCCAGGCATGGCACACACCTGTAATCCCAGTACTTAGGAGGCTGAGACAGGGGATCACAGGTTTGAGGACAGCCTCAGAAACTTTGATTCTGTTTCAAAATAAAAATAAAATAAGGCTGGGGGTGCAGGTCAGAGGTAGAGCACCCCTGGGTTCTAGCCTAAGTAACACACACACACGCACGCGTGTACACATACACACACACACACACACACACACACACACACACACACACACACAGAGATTGCAAGAGAGTCATTTTCCCCAAACACAACTCTCTTCCACCTGTGTGAAGTCCAGGCTCTCCCCTGACGGTGCAGCTGGGGCTCAGTGGACCTCCGGGCTAGTCCCGGGTGCTGTTAGGCATCCATGGTGAAGGGCTAGTGTGTTCACTGCTGGGCCGCTGCTGCTTCACACGTGAGCTATTTCCTGGTGTCTCCATCAGCAAAGATGCCGCCCTGCATGCCGAAGTCTCATTAAGACTCTGGAAACACCTGCTTCACATTTTTCTCCTGTAGGATCTGGCTCAGAACCGTCCTGCCTGTGGTTTATACACAGTCATTTCCCGAGGCTTACTTTTCTACCACTGTTCACTCTGGAAAACCATCATGATGGCGACACATTTGAAGTCTGCAGTTTTCCAACAAGGACACATGGCAAGGAAGAGGATGTTACTCTCACAGGTATCTGCCACGGGGCAGAGGAGCTGGGGTGCACCGAGCTTGGTGCCAGAGCATGTGCTTAGCCCGCAGCAGGCCCCGGGGTCCAGCCACTAAGCCAAGGAAGAAAAAGCGCGTCAAGAAAATGGCTGGGGAGCTCAGTGTGGTGGTGCACGCTTACAATCCCAGTACTTGGGAGGCTGAGACTGGAGGATCGTGGGTTTGCGGCCAGCCTCAGCTAGCTACTTAGTGAGGCCCTCTGCAACTTAGTGAGACCCTATTTCAAAATAAAGAATAAAAAATAGGGTTGGGGAAGGTGTTTGGAAGTAGAATACCCCTGGGTTCAATCCCTAGTACTGCAAAAATAAATAAATAAATAAGGCTAGGGACCATATTTGCGTGTGTGTGTGTGTGTGTGTGTGTGTGTGTATGCCTGCATGTATGTTTGCACAAATATGAAACAATGTAATTAAGAAGTAACTACAATAAAATAAACTTTATCAATAAACATTATTCTTTTACTAATGCAAAACAATTTTAATCATGGTATATTCTATTTCTCCTTTTCCAAATACATACGATTTATTTTTTATTTTAAAAAATGTTATACTGGGGATTGAACCCAGGAACATTCTAACTTTGAGCTACATCACAAGTCCTATTTTATTCTTTATTTTGAAACAGGATCTTGCTAAGTTTCTGAGACTGGCCTTGAACTTTTGATCACCTCCTTCAACCATGCCACCACCTACAGTTTCCACCACCTCCCAACAGCCCGCTAAGCCATGCATTTCTCATTGCGTTAACCCATCAAAGTCCTAATGGTTCAATCACCAAAACATCTTAGGAGAGGGAAAATTTATTTGCTCACAGTTCTGGTATTTCAGAATTTTAGTCCCTGTCAGGCCAGGTCTGCAGAGCTCAGTTCATGGTGGTGGGAAGCAGACAGAGGGAGAGAATAGGCTCTGCTCTCATAGAGGCCAGAAGGGGAGGGAGGGGGGGAGGGAGAGAGAAGAGAGAGAGATGGAGAGAGCATTCAAAGACAAAATCAAAGGCCACAACCCCAGGGACCCGCCTCCCCCCGCCATACCTCACCTGCCTAGGTTACCACCCAGTCAATCCATTACAGTGGACTTATCCACTAATGAGCTTCCAATTCTTTGGCTTAATTGTGTCAACTCTTAACATCTATACGTGAACTTTTCAAAGGACATTCTATATCTAATAATTAGGGACCAAGCTTTCAAGACATGCGTTTTTATGGGGGAATATTTCCTATCCAAACTATAACAGAGAGATTCTGCAAAGATGTTCTCACTAACAGCATAGTATTTTTTTTTGGGGGGGGGTACTGGGGATGGATCCCAGGGGCATTCTACCTCTGAGCTACACTTCCAACCCTATTTTTTATTCTTTATTTTATAATATATATATGTATATATATATATATATATATATATATATGTATATGTATATGTATGTGTGTGTGTGTGTGTGTGTGTGTGTGTGTGTGTGTGTATATATTTGCAATATCGGGAATGGAACCCAGGGGCATTCTACCTCTGGCTATACCCCCAGCCCTATATTTTTAGTATTTTTATTTTCTTGAAACAGGGTCTCACTGGGTTGCAAAGGGCCTTGCTAAGTAGCTGAGGCTGCCTGCAAACTTTATTCTTTCTTTCTTTCTTTCTTTCTTTCTTTCTTTCTTTCTTTCTTCCTTTCTTCCTTTCTTCCTTTCAGTGTCTAAGGATGGAACACAGAGGCATTTGACCTCTGAGCCACATCCCCTGCCCTATTTTTATTATTTATTTTGAAACAGGGTCTCACTAAGTTGCGGAGGGCTTCACTGAGTAGCTGAGGCTGTCTGAGAACCGCGATCCTCCCGTTTCAGCCTCCCGAATGCTGGGATTACAAGCGTGCACCAACACGCCTGACAATTCTTTATTTTGAAACAGGGTCTCACTAAGTTGTGGAGAGTCTCACAGTTGCTGAGGCTGGCTGTGAACATGTCTGTGATCCTTCTGTCTCAGCCTCCCAAGTACTGGGATTGCCAGTGCATGCCACCACGCCCAGCATAGCATAGTATTTTAATCACATCAATTCCTCATGAAAACAGTAAGAACAATTAAATAGCAAAACCAAAACCCCATGACAGACAGTCTTTTCAATGAAACTAGAAGAGAAGCCATGGCCATAAACCCCAAACTACAAGCAAATAAGGGCAAATCACCAACACCCACAAGGCCACGAGGTTCTTATAGACAGAACCTAAAAGTGCCTCCCTTCCAGGTGTGCACAGGGAATTATGATGGAGCCATTGAGAAGAGCCGCAGACACCACGGGCTTGGCCAGCCCAATGGCCGGTGCAGGCCTGAGTGCAAGGCCAGCTCAGGAGGGGCCGCAGCTGCCCCCCAACCACGACTCTCAGAACAGCTGCCAGGGCGCTAGAAGTCCACACTGAGAGCAAGCTGCTGGAGAGCAAACAAAAGGGAACGGGCCGGACATCCCAGACACAGACACAGATGAGAGTGGGGAGGACGTGGCCAGGAGCCCTCTGAAGGCAAGGCAAGTCACACACACACACACACACACACACACACACACACACACACACACACAAGAAAGCTCTACTGCCTTCTTCTGAGTCTAATGAATACAGCATAGCAATACCATAGACATTTCAAATACACCAGAAAAAATAAAAAAAAAAAAGACCACAGAAAAGATCACAACTCTAACTTTCTCTTTCAAAGTGAGCTAAAAAGCCAGGTGTGGTGGCGCACGCTTGTAATCCCAGCATTCAGGAGGCTGAGAATGGAGGATCGCCATTCATGGGCAGCCTTGGCTACTTAGTGAGGCCTTCCGGCAACTTAGTGAGACACTGTTTCAAAGTAAGGAATAAAAAATAGGGCAGAGGCTGTAGCTCAGAGGTCGAATGCCCCTGGTTTCATCTTCAGACCCGCAAAAAAAAAAAAAAAAAAAAAAAGAACTAAAAATATTAAGAAAATGATGCAGTTGAAGGGAGCCTGTATGTGAAAATAAACTCAAAAGACATAAAGTGAGCCGGGCATGGGGGCACAGGCCTACAATCCCAGCACCCGGGAGGCTGAGACAGGAGGACTGCAGGTTTGAGACTAACCTTGTCAATTTATCGATAACTTCAGCAACTGTTTTAAAATAAATAGGGCTAAGGATGTAGCTCAGAGGTAGAGCACCCCTGGATTCAATCCCCAGTATCTCAAAAAATAAAAATAAAGAAGACATGAAGCATAAATTTGGAGAGGGGGTGGGAAGTGCAGCCTCGGCTGCAGTGTCTGGATTCCATTTGGATGAGGAAGCCATAAAGGAGTAAGAGAGTGGCTACAGCAGCAGTCTGGACGGTGATTCCTTTTGGAGAAGGGAGCAACTCTGGTTGATCAGGGTGCTAGAGGGCCTCTAGGGTGGTTAGTGTTTGTAAAAGGTAGTTACGAAGCCGGGTGTGGTGGCACACGCTTGTAATCCCAGCATTTGGGAGGCTGAGACAAAAGGATTGTGGTTCACGGACACGCGGACAGCCTCAGCTACTTAGTGAAGCCCTCTGCAACTTAGTGAGACACCTGTTTCAAAATAAAGAATAAAAAATAGGAGCCTGGCGTGGTGGCGCACGCTTGTTATCCCAGCGCTTGGGAGGCTGAGACAGGAGGATCGTACAGGTTTGAAGCCAGCCTCAACTACTGAGTGAGGCTCTCAGCAACTTGGTGAGATGCTGTTTTTAAATAAAGTATAAAATAGGTCTGGGAGAATAGCCCAGAGGTGGAAAAGCCTCTGGGTTCCAGCCCTAGTATCACACACACACACACACACACACACACACACACACACACTAATAAATAAATAAATTAATAAATAAATAAAATTAAAAAATAAATAAATAAATGGGGCAGGGGCTGTAGCTATGAGGTTGAATGCCCCTGGCTTCCATCCCCAAACCTGCAAAAAAAAAAAAAAAAAAAAAGTGGTTACACTTTGGGTGGTAGGAGTAGTCATCTTCTAATGACTCATTAAGTTCTGCATTAAGGGAAATAAAGAGGAGAGAGAGAGAGAGAGAGAAAGAGAGAGAGAGAGAGAAGAGAAGAGAAGAGAAGAGAAGAGAAGAGAAGAGAAGAGAGGAGAGAGAGAAAGAGAGAGAGCGTGCGCTGTTGATGGCGGCAGCAGCCAACATTTATGGGGCACTTGCTGGACACAAGGGTCCACATCTGCCGCAGGTGACAGTGCTGAATCTCCTCCATCGCATCCCCTTCATCTAGTGAGGCCAAGATCTGTGAAGGTTCAGGTGCTGAGCGGTGGACCAAGAACCAGCTGATGCTCCACCAACTGTGTGCCCCCCCCCCAGTAATAGATTCCCTGGTCTCTTCAAATCACTTTGAAAATTCAAAAGCAAGCATCTTTGTCTTATAACATAAAAGTAGGCCTTTAAAATGCACAGAACATATTCTAATTTCATTGGTTCTCTATCAAGAACATTGAAATAATAGACTGGCCTATTATTTCTGGCTTCCTGATTTTGCAACGAGCAGGCTGTCCACAGGAGGGCACTCGTTCTCCAGGCTTCTCAAAGGAGCCTCCTGACAGGCTGAGGCTGAACAGAAGGGGAACACTTTCAAAAAGCCAAAGAAAGCCAACATGCAGTGCTGCCCCATAACCACAAACAGCCGGCGACTCCGCCGTACCCAGTCAAGGGTACACTGTAAAAAGAAGTCATTCATGCCTGGCGTGGTGGCGCATGCCTGTAATCCCAGTACTTGAGAGGGTGGGACAGGAGGCTTGCGGGTTCGCCGCCAGCCTTTGCAACAACATAGTGAGACTCTCAGTATCTTAACAAGATGCTGTTTCAAAATAAAAAATAAAGTAGGGCTAGGGGTGTAATTCAGAGATAGAGGGTCCCTGGTTTAATACCCAGTATCCTAAATAAATAAAAAAACTATTTAATTCTCAGCACCTAAAATAAAATAAAGTATTTAATAAATAAATAAGTCTCAAGAGGGAAGAATAGGGTTGGATACAGAGGGAAACAGCAGGTGCTCTGTACAGGTCTGTATCACTTTTTTTTTTTTTTTTGGTAGTACTGGGGAGGGAACCCAGGGGCATTCTACCTCTTAGCTACAGCCCCAGCCCTATTTTTTTATTCTTTATTTTGAAACAAGGTCTCACTAAGTTGCAGAGGGCCTCACTAAGTAGCTGAGGCTGTCTGCGAACCGTGATCTTCCTGTCTCAGCCTCCCAAATGCTGGGATTACAAGCATGCGCCAACGTGCCTGGCTTGTATATCACTTTGAATCTCACTACATGTATAATTTCAATGCACCAATAAACATATGTAAAAATGAAAATAAGATAAAAATACACTGGAAAGCATCTGTTTATTCTAAGATAGGGTTTACCTGGTGTGATGATTCTATCCCAGCAATGCCTATGTATTCAACAGTGAATTTTGCCCAAGTTATGTTTTTCTAGAATGAGACGCACACACAGACTCACAGACACACACACACACACACACACACACACACACACACACACACACACCATGGATCCCAAAACCAGCATATCAGAATATGAAGCATGTGTTAGTTCAAGACAAAAGTATAGATGCTCCCCACTGGATCACAGCCCCACGCTCCGGGCGCTCCCCAGATAACGCCCCTGTTCCCACGCCGCTGGGCTCTGAGTCTTCGTGTTTACTAAAGAGAGCACGGCCCTGCTCAGCCAGTACAGGTTTTAACAACTTAGTTAGAGCCATTCGCAAGGTCCGTCTTTAAGAAAAGAGCAAATATTCCTCCGAAAGCACAAAGGCACAAAGAGGAGCCAGGCAAACACAGCAAGAAAGGAGAAACCGCCTCTTGTTTACTTACAGGTCTTTAAGCGCCTGCTATTGACATGCGTTTCTTAGTCCTGTGCATTTTTCTTTCCCACAGCAAACAGCAGCACTTTAATGTATAAAGATGCAGGTTTGGCTGCACCAGGAAGGGGGGTTAATTGTGCCCCCGGGGACAAAAGCCAGCGGAAGGGCATCAGGCAAGAAGTCTTGGGTAGCAAAATAAGCCGCTTGGCATACAGCAAGGGGGTGCCTTCAGGAATCCAGGATAAAGACCTGAAGAGGAGGGCGCTGGAGAAGCTTCAACTATCCGTTTGTTCTTAGGGTCTGTTTGATAGTATTAGGTTTACCTTCAGCATGACTGCCAAAGGTATTTTTAGAAGCAATTACATTAAAAGCTTTGAGTTCCGGGAGTTTTATCTATAGGGATATCTCTTGGCCTAAGGGAGGGACCTTAAGGTATTGAATTCAGTGAGTCTCCTTTTAAGAAGCAGAGCTTCTGTGTATACACAGAAAGCAGCCAGCCTGGAGCCCCGGTCACGGAAGGGAGGCTCAATACAGACTCAGGTGTTCCTGCCTCCCCGCCAGGAGGATAGGAATTAGAAGGAGATAAACAGGGGCATGCATCCCAGCATCGCTTCCCCACCTTTCCCTGGCTTCCAGACCTGTTGTGATTTCCTGCTGTTGGACTAGGAAGCCAGGGTGAGGCCCAGGCGCCTCAAGAGCACCCTCAAGCCCCTAACCTGCCCAGCCAAAGCTCACCCTGCCCTTGGTTACGCATTCCCACTGGAGCTATTTGTAGTCACCACTTTGGACATGTCCTGTTCACTTTTTAGTACAAGAATTCCATCCTGAGCTTTTATGGATAAACAGACTTCAGGATTTGGAATGCCCTGGGGCCATGCACAAAAGTTACTGAAGCTGGCCTCAAACTTGTGATCCTCCTGTCTCAGCCTCCCAAGTACTGGGATTACATACAGGAATGTGCCACTGCACCTGGCTATTGCTGGTATTATTATTATTATTATTATTATTAGTAGTAGTAGTAGTAGTAGTAGTACTGGGGATGGAACCCAGGGGCTTTTCTACCTCTGCTCTATAATCCCAGACCTTTTTTATACTTTATTTGGAAACAGGGTCTCACTAAGTTGCTGAGAGCCTCACTAAGTATTTGAGGCTGGCTTCGAACCTGTGTGATCCTCCTGTCTCAGCCTCCCACGTGCTGGGATTACAAGAGTGTGCCACCACGCCCGGCTATTGCTGGTATTTTAACATTTACTGAGCATCTGTCATAGATACAAAGATAAAAAGACCTTCAATCAGGAGCAGGGATAGGGGAACCACAATTAAATTAAAACATACAGTGACGAGGACCGTGTTAGCGGGCAGCCCAATGTTCTTCGTAACCAGGGGGGCACTAACATCAGCATCTTAAAATTTCCCTGAGACTCAAAATGAAATCTACACAATGAAACACAGCTGGTTCTCTAGATCCACCTGCCAAGCCACCCTGGAGCAACTGGTCCTACACAACATGCCAATCACATGTGGTATAATTTACTCTGTAACCCTGGGAGGGCTGACCAGGGTTGCCTAGCAGCAAACTGGACTGGAGGTATGAGGGATGGGAGGGAGGGCATGGGGTGAGGGAGGGCTGCCAGAGGACCAAACATTACAAAAGATGCCAGGGAAGCCTGGGGCCTGGTGATGTCCCAGAGTTTCTAGACCAACAGGAGCCAAGTCGCAGAGATGCTGGGAGCCAGTCACTAGCAGTCTGAGTGGATGTCTTCTGTGGTGGCTGTGTTCTGGGTCCCATTTTAAAATCATAGCTAGGGCCTTATGCTGAAACATGTGGACAAAATCTAAAGCCTTCTGTATTGGTCAGACCTTCTAGAGAAGCAGAATCAGTGGAGGGGGGTGGAGAGAGAGAGAGAGAGAGAGAGAGAGAGAGAGAGAGAGAGAGAAAAGGGAAGGAACCTATTGGATGGGTTGGTGAGTCTGAAGTTGTAGGGCTGGCTGGAGATTCAGGTAGAATTTTTCTGTCACTGCCTGGGGCAGAGCCCTTCTTCTTTGGGGAACTTCAGTCTTTCCTCTTAAGGCCTTTAAGATTGACATATAGGATGAGGCCTACCCACCTGAGGGAGCAACTCGCTTTACTCAGTATCTACTGATTTAAGTGTTAATCAGGGGCCAGGGGAGCTCAGTGTAGGTCCTGTCCTTAGCATTTGTGAGGCCCTGGGTTCAATCCCCAGCTCCAAAAAAAAAAAAAAAAGGAAAAAGAAAAAAAATTTGTTAATCACATTTAAAAATTAATTAGACTGCTGTTTGATCAAGCAGCTGGGCCCCGTGGGTCCTGTGGCCTAGTCAGTTTGAGACATTAAACTAAGCATCATCTGCCAAAGCTCACCAAAGACAGCGCAGCCACAGGAGGCCAGTGGGGAAGAGATGTTTAAGCTTATAATCCGAGCAAATGAGAACCTTTTCTTCTAACTCCTGCGCCACTTGTCACCTCTTCTAGAAGCTTCTGTCTGACCCCCTAAGAGTTTCCCTCTCAGTGAAGCCCGCTGCCCACTGCCTGCCCCACCACCCTGCCAGTTCCCGCTTGTAACAGTGCTGATCTCCCAACTGCCTTTTATCCTGGCCTTCGTTTTCACTGCACCTACTGCAAACAGTAGGCACTCAATAAATGTTTGCTAGCCGGGGCGTCTTGGCGCACACTTGTGAACCCAGCATTTGGGAGGCTGAGACAGGAGGATCGCAGTTTGCGGACAGCCTCAGCTACTAGTGAGGCCCTTTGCAATGCAGTGAGACCCTGTTTCAAAATAAAGAATAAAAATAGGGCTGGGAGTATAGCTTGGAGGTAGAATGCCCCTGGGTTCCAGCCCCAGCACCACTAAATTAATTAATTAAAATAAAAATATAAATGTTTGCTCAGTGATAAAGTTCCTACTTGTGAAATTCCCCCTAAGCCTCTGCACTAATGAACACAAGAATGCAGGTTGCTGGTTAAGCCAGGATGCCAAGACTGCACCAGAGATGGCAGGCAGCCTGTGTGTTTGTATCAAAACACTCACCGTTCCCAGCCATGGTCTCCAACTCTGCTACGCAGTGTGCTAAGAGAAACGTGCGTTCCTCTCGCTCGCTCCCGTCAGAAGCCTCTGAGTCACATCCTCAGGAGTGGTACTCACATCAACGATGTCCATGTGCTCAGCTCCAGGACAGTCCTCCAGGCATTTTTTTTTTTGGTGGTACTGGGGTTCCTGGAAGCCCTTCTACCTCCCGGCTACACTCCCAGACCTATTTTATTTTTGGAAACAGGGTCTCTTAAGCCAGTGTGCTGGCTTCGAACCTGCACGATCCTCCTGTCTCCGCCTCCCAAGCGCGGGAATTACAAGCGTGCGCCACCACACCTGGCTCCTCCAGGCGTTTTTGTTTTTTTCCTCACTCCGTATGCAACTGGTGGGTGTTATGCACCAGGAGTATGGTCCCAGTGGATCACAGAACTTATAGCTGGGGCCCCGCGTGGTGGTACACGCTTGTAATCCCAGTATTTGGGAGGCTGAGAGGAGGATCGTGGTTCACAGACAGCCTCAACTACTTGGTGAGGCCCTTTGCAACCCAGTGAGACCTATTTCAAAATAAAGAATTAGAAAAGAAAATAGGGCTGGGGGTATCTCTCAGTTCCTGGGTTCCATCCTAGTATAGCAAAAAAAAAAAAAAAAAAAGAATAAAAAAATAGGGCTAGGTAGAATGCCCCTGGGTTCTATCCCCAGTACCAAAAAAAAAAAAAAAAAAAAAAAAGACAAATTCATTTGATGAGAAAGTGAATTTTGGGCTGCTCTTTCATGACTCCCTTCTTTCCTTCCTTCAGTCTTTCCTTCCCCTTTTCCCTTCCTTCCTTGTCCTGGGGTTTGAACCCATTCTACCACTAACCTATCACCCCAGCTCTATTTTATATTTTATTTTGAAATCGATCTCACTAAGTTGCTGAGGGGCTTACTCAGTTTCTGAGGCAGGTCTTAAACCTGTGATCCTCCAGTCTCAGTTTCCTGAACACAGGGATTACAGGCCTGGGTCACTGCACCCAGCTGTGACCTTATCTTTAAATGTGACACCAGTTAGATATTTGGGCATTGTGAAAGGCTCTAGGCCATTTCAAACTTTGTGTCATTTCTTCTCTAGCAGAATTTGATGTGTAAAAATGGCCTCTATCAAGCTGGGCGTGGTGGCGCATGCTTGTAATCCCAGCCCTTGGGAGGCTGAGACAGGAGGATCGCGCAGGTTCGAAGCCAGCCTCAGCTACTTACTGAGGCTCTCAGCAACTGAGTGAGACCCTGTTTCCAAATAAAATACAAAATGGGTCTGGGAGTATAGCCCGGAAGTAGAAAGCCTCTGGGTTCCACCCCCAGTACCACCAAAAAAAAAAAAAAAAAAAAAGAATAAAAATGGCCTCTATCAAGCCATGAACCCTTACTCTGTAATCACTGTGAGTTTAGGAAAAACACACAGTGAAGACAAATTTTCCTTTCCCCCTTATCTAACCAATACTTCAAAATTGACCTTGCCACTAAGCTGCACCCTAGCCTCACCTCTTTCTCTTTTATTTCCTTCTTTCCTTTCTTCCTTCCTGAAAGGATGAAAATAGAGTTAGGGAGTTTAGGAGGGAGGTAAAAACACCAACCGGGTTATCAGAGACCGCTGCTTTATTTGGCTCCAACCCCGGTACCCTCCGGGGAGTCAGTCGGCCATGGGGGAAAGGGACCGATGGGCCACATGTCTGGAGAGTTGCACATAGTCCTGATCGACAGCTGAGTCACATAGTGGATCAGAGGCACCAATGTTTTATAGGCATGCCGATTCTCTCGCGACGTTTGTAGTCTCGCGACCTCTGGATTCTGTCTCGCGATGTTTGGAGTCTCGAGGCACCTGGAGTCTCGCGATATCTCCGCTTCTGGCTTCCGGAGTCCTGCCTCCTGTTCCCGCTGGGAAATCACGTGGGGAAGGGGAGGGACCCGACTTATCCCTCCCTCCCTCCCTTCCTTCCTTCCTTCCTTCCTTCCTTCCTTCCTTCCTTCCTTCTTTCCTTCTTTCCTTCCTAGGGTTGAACCCAGAGGTGTTTTACGTTTAAGCTATACTTCCCAGCCCTTTTTATTTTTTGCAGTACTAGAGAGTGAACCAGGGCCATTCCATCTCTGAGCTATACGCCCAGCTCTATTTATTTATTTATTTATTTATTTATTTATTTATTTTTGCAGTATTGGGACTGGAACCCAGGGGCATTCTACCTCTGAGCTACACCCCCAGCCCTATTTTTTTAGTCTTTATTTTGAAACAGGGTCTCACTAAGTTGCAAAGAACCTCAGTAAGTAGTAGCTGAGGCTGTCTGCGAACCACAATCCTTCTGTCTCAGCCTCCCAAATGGTGGGATTACAAGTGTGCACCACCATGCCTGGATTATTTTATTTTGAAACAGATTCTCAATAAACTGCTGAGGGTTTCACTGAGTTGCTGGTGCTGGCCTCTAACCTGAGCTCCTTCTGTTTCAGCCTCCCAAGTACTGGGATTACAGGTGTGTGCCAACACACCTGGCTCAGCCTCATCATTTTCTGAATTCTGAAAGAGGGTTTGGCCAGTAAGTCAAATCTGGTTCACAACCTGTTTTGGAAATAAAGTTTCATTAGTACACAGCCACATAATTTTTCTTACAGTAGTCTGTGACTGCCTTAGCACCAGGAGGCAGAGCTAAGTAGTTACCACAGAAACTGTATGGACCACAAAGGCTAAGATATTTAGGGTATCTCATCGCTAACCGAGCAAGTGTGTTAACCCTCCATCTAGTTGGCCAACACGATAAATGAATCCCATTTGTAGGGTTAGCAGTAAGGACTTCACCACGGCCAATGCCAAGCTAGGCTGGCTGTGAAGTAGGTCCTTTTAGGGAAGTCACCTAGGATTGCAGGGGGGGTGTTAGGGGCTGCCGCTGCCTACCCCACCCTTTAAAGCCCCCAGCACCCAAACAAACCGGCAGATTCCTAGTCTCTGCCACCAAAGACACTGATCAGTGAGTGGGGGTGGGGGTGGCTGATGGGAATTGGTGATAAAAGTGGTTTTTTGTTTAGTTTTTTTTGGGGGGGCACTGGGGATTGAACCAGGGGTGGTCTACCTGAGTCACACCTAGCCTTTTTTATTTTGAAACAGGGTCTGGCTAAGTTGTTGAGGGGCTGGCTAAGCTACTGAGGCTGGCCTTGAACCTGTGATCCTCCCAGGTCGATGGAGTTCATTTCAACACACACTTCTGATGTTCTGGTTCAGGTGGCCGCAGAGGACACTGAGACAACACGGCTTCTGTATCTTGGCTGCCTTTGCTAAACACCTGTCTGGGTTTCTTCTTGTTTTGAAAAAATTTAAATTAAAAAACACACACACACACAGAAGAAGGCGGCCTGGTTTACTGCTGGTAAACATGAGAACTCAGAAACCAGGGCAAGGCTCATCACCCTGCCTGGTGGAAAAGAATACCAGACTAGTGGCCAAAATGAAAGTAAATTAGCTAGGTAATCAGAAGAGGAAGCGCGAGTTTCCACTGCAGGCGCCAGGGAGACCGAAAGGTAAGGGCAGCTTCAACTGAAGGCGACTCGGCCCTTCCCGTGGGCAGAGGGGGAAGGAGGGCCGGGAAGCCGGTGGGCACAGCCGGCCTGTGCTCCGCTTCCTGCACTGGCCGTGCCCCTGGCCCCTCATGGTAAATAAGGGCAGCGGGGTCCAGCCTGGCCTGGTCACCAAGACACCACCGACGCAGAGCTCGCCAGGGGCAGATGGAGGGCGGAGGCCGTGGGGATGTCGTGGCTCCGTGTAGAGCGGAACACGGTGTCTCCACCACCCACACCTCGCCGCCCAGGGCCGGGGACACTGCGGGCTGTCTCTGCTGGACGCTGCGTGACCCGGGAGGCCCTCCGCGAGCCCCGTGGGCTTTGGGACGCCGGCCCGGGCGCCTCTCCAGCCTCCTGGGGAAGGGCTACTCACCCAGGGCTGGCCACAGCGGGGAGCATTGTCCCCCAAAGGCTGGAGGGTTGGAGCCTGCAGCACCACTGGGAGGAGTGGGACCTGCAGGAGATGGACGGGGGTGACCAGGGCCCCTGAAGGGCTCTGAGACCTGCTCCTCCCCTCCTCTCTGCTTCTTGGTAGCCATGAGCTGAGCAGCTTTCTTGGCCGCACACTCCCCACCATGACCAGCCCCCAGCCACAGGCCCAGATGACGGCAGACACTACCTCTGAGAACCGCGAGCCTAAATATACCCTTCCTCCTTTCAAGTTGTTTTTATCAGGTATTCTGTTGTAGCGACAGAAGTTGCTGAGACTGTCCTCATGCCTGTGACCCTCCTGTCTCAGCCTCTCAAGCGCTGAGGCTGTTTCTGTGGCAGCTCAGAGTTCCCTCTTCCCAGTTCTTCAGGCTTCCTGTGGCTCTCTGTCTTTTTATGATCCTGTTTCAATTTGAATCAGCCAGAGTGTGGTGTCCCTTAGTTAGATGTAAGAGCCCTAGCCAAATCCCAGAGCTAGGAGCAGGGGAAAGTTCCAGGTATAGGAAACTGGGTACTTAAAAGAAAGTCCCCCCCACCCCAAAGCCAGGAGTGGTGGCGCGCGCTTGTAATCCCCACGCTTGGGAGGCTGAGACAGGAGGATCGCAAGGGTTCGAAGTCAGCCTCAGCTACTTAGTGAGGCTCTCAGCAACTTAGTGAGACCGTTTCCAAATAAAATATAAAGTAGGTCTGGGAGTATAGCCCGGAGGTAGAAAGCCTCTGGGTTCCACCCCAGTACCACCAAAAAAAAAAAAAAAGAAAGTCTCCCTAACTTCAGAGCTGATGGAGTCGGGAGCTTCAAAGGCCCTGTGCATTATAATAAGGAATGGACATCAAAGATCCATACACAGCTAACTCCTCGCATCTGAGGGTCTAGCCAACTGTGGATTGAAAATATTTGGAAAAAAATTGCATCTGTACAGAACAGGTACATTTGTTCTTGCTGTTATTCTCTAAAAATATAGTATAACAACTATTTATGTAGCGTTCCCATTGGACTAAGTATTATAAGTAATTTAAAGATGACTTAAAGTATATAGGAGGCCAGGTGTGGTGGCACACACCTGTAATCCCAGTACTTAGAAAACTGAGACAGGAGGATTGCAGGCTTGAGATCAGTCTGAGCAACTTAGTGGGACCCTCAGCACCTTAATGAGACCCTGTTTCAAAATAAAAAATAAAATAGGGCTTAGTAGTATAACTCAGATTGAACTCCTGGGTTCAATCCCCAAGACCAAAATAAATAAATATGGAATAAGATAAATTGGAGGATGTGCATAAGTCATAAGCATCAGTGGATTTTGGTGTTGATGGGTATCTGTCGATCCTCAAAGGATACTAAGGGATACTGTACTGTTTGTGTGTAGTGTCGGAGATTGAACCCAGAGGCATTCTATCTCTGGACTATATCACCACCAGCACTTTTTAAATTTTTTATTTTGAATCAAGTTCTCACTAAGTTACCCAAACTAGCCTTGCACCTACAATCATCCTATTTCAGCCTCCCGAGTACTAGGATTACAGGCATGCACCACCACGCCTTGCTGACAGCTGTCCTTCTAATAAGTGGCACAAGGCACAAGATTGCACCTGTGATCCCAGGATTTGGGAGGCCGAGACAGGATTGCAGCTGGTTGTTCTGTTTTTTTTTTTTTTTTTTTTTTTTTTTGTGGTACTGAGGTTAGAATCCAGGGCCTTTTCTACCTCCGGGCTACACTCCCAGACCTATTTTATACTTTATTTGGAAACAGGGTCTTACTAAATTGCTGAAAGTCTCACTAAGTAGCTGAGACTGGCTTTGAACCTGTGCGATCCTCCTGTCTCAGCCTCCTGAGCACGGGGGTTACAAGCATGCGCCACCACGCCCGGCCTAGGATTGCAGTTTTGAGGCCAACATGCAGTAATTTAGCAAGACCTTGTTTCAAAATAAAATAAAAATAGGGCTGGAGCGTAGCTCAGAGGTAGAAGGTCCTAGATTCAATCCCCAGGACCATGAAAAAGAAGAAGAGAAAGAGACAAAAAGAAAGGAAAGATGGAAGGAAGGAAGGGCACAAGCCTTCTGACTCAGCACTTCCAGCTCTAGAACTTCAACAACAGCGCCCCCACCATCACGGCGCTGATTGGTTGGCTCAGGCTCTCGGAGAAATGGCGGCATCATGTTCTGATGACTGATGGAGGGACCCTGTAGTATGGAGGGGTGGGAATAAAGGATAATAAAGCGATAGGTGTGAGGTGCTCCTGACATATCCAACGAAGCCGTGTTTGGATGGTGTAGGAATCTACAAATCAGAGACACTCAAATAAAAGAATGAATTGGGAAGTCAGCAGCAAATGGGTGGTGCTTAAGGTCCTGGGTATAAACTCCTAGGAAAGAGAAATAAACAAAGAATGAGGAGTCATGTCTAGAGATGGGGGAGAGGGCCAGGAAGGAGGCCGACTAGCAGTGTTTGGTGGGATAGGAGAAGCAGCATGATTCTTGCTGTGAAGGTTTCAAGAAATGGGAGTGGGTCGCTGCGTGTCACCTGACGGGATGCTCACATTGGATGAGGTTGACAACATGGAGACCCTTGGCGGCCTTGACAAAAAGAGAGTTAGAGGCTGCTGCAGGAAGCCAGATGGGGGCTGAGAAGCCGATTATAGGAGAACGGGAGGCAGGGCCGAGGGCCTGGGGATCCTAGAAACACTTAAAAAATAATAAGTGTAGCCGGGCGCGGTGGCGCACGCTTGTAATTCCAGCACTCGGGAGGCTGAGACAGGAGGATCGCGCAGGTTCATGGCCAGCCTTAGCTACTTATTGAGGCTCTCAGCAACTTAGTGAGACTCTGTTTCAAAATGAAGAATAAAAAATCGGGTTGGGGGTGTAGCTTGAACATAGAATGCCCCAGAGTTCAATTCCCAGCACCTAAAAAAAAAAAAAAAAAAAAAAAAGGAGAAAGAGAAGGAGAAGGAGGAGGAGGAGGAGGAGGAGGAGACGCCACAGTGCTGGCTGGCTCCCCCAGGGGGTTGTAGAAATCACTGAATGTATCAAGAAGAAATATGTGAGCAGAAGTGAGGCTTTGTCATAAATAGGGACTGATCAGAGTGGTAAAGACAGAAGTGAAGATGAGGACAGGTTGGCTTGGTGGCTGAGAGGTAGATGTGTGTGTGTTCTGTGGTACTGGGGATCAAACCCCCAGCCCTATTTTATTTTTTATTATTTGTTATTTATTTATTTATTTATTTATTTATTTATTTATTATTTATTTATTTTGTGGTACTGGGGGTGGAACCCTGGGGCTTTTCTACCTCTGGGCTACACTCCCAGACCTATTTTATACTTTATTTGGAAACAGGGTCTCACTCAGTTGCTGAGAGCCTCACTAAGTAGCTGAGGCTGGCTTCGAACCTGTGCGATCCTCCTGTCTCAGCCTCCCAAGTGCTGGGATTACAAGTGTGTGCCACCACACCTGGCTTTATTTTTTATTTTGAAACAGTCCTACCACATCACCATATGCCAGCCTTGAACCTTGGACCCTTCTGTCTCAGCCTCCCAAGCACTGGGACTTCAGGTGCGAGCCACTGTGCCTGGCTTAAGCTATGGGTTTGAAAGAAGAAGGATGGACTGAGGGTGCAGCTCAGTAGTAGAGCACATGCCTAGGTGTACAAAGAAAGAAAAGGAAGGAAGGGAGGGAAGGGAGAGAGAAAGCCTCCCAAGTACTGGGATTACAGGTGTATACCACCACACAAGAAGAGAGGGGAGGGAGAGGAGAGAAAGGGAAAGGAAAGAGAAAAGAAGGAAGAAGAAGAAGTATTTGGCAACGTCAGTGAGCAGGGCTCCGAGGCAAGCCTTGCCTGGGGACAGTCTTGTTTCTGTCCCAAGGACCAGGAGGGAGCTGTGGAGAAGAGGCCGCCTTAAAGGAGCTAGCTGAGGATCACGGACTGGGTGAGACCGAGAGGGCATCGGAGAGCAGGACAGGGGAGGGTGTGGGGACTCCTGCCCAGGCCTTGCTCTTCTACCCAGGCCACGTCCAGACCCACGAGCCTCTGCAGACCCCTCCAGACCCGAGAAGGCCACGCGATGGCGCGCTGAGTTTCGGGGCTCTGAGCTTCGTTGGCCTCGGGGGATGCGCCTCCTGACAGCTGGGCACCGCGGTTGGAGGCACTGCAGAGGCACACCTGTGTGCGGCAGCCCCGGGGCAGCTCCGCAGCTGGCTTCATGGCTCCTGACAGCAATCTCCCAAGGGCACAGAGAAAGCATCGGAGCTTGTTTGTCTGGATTAATGGACAGATTCTATCTCAGGATTTATATTAGTGTATGTTCAACAACAAGGGGTCTGTTAGATAAATCACAGCGTGTTCACTGATGGCATGTTAGGCAGCCATTCATTGCCAATTATGTGGTTGAGGAATCTAAGTGCTCCCAGGAGGCTGTGTCTTGCCTGTTTGATAAGTACCACAGACAGCGTGGCTTATAAACCACTGGAATTTATCTCCCACAGCTTCAGAGACAGGTACATGCACAATGGAGGTGCTGTCTTGGTGTGGTGGTGCACACCCGTAATCCCTGTACTTGGAAGGCTGAGATGGGAGGGTCGCAGGTTTGAGGCCAGCCTCAGTAACTGAGCAAGACTCCTGATCAAAATATAAAATGTAAGAGCCGGGCGTGGTGGCGCACGCTTGTAATCCCAGCATTCGGGAGGCTGAGACAGGAGGATCGCGGTTCGCGGACAGCCTCGGCTACTTAGTGAGGCCCTTTGTGACTCAGTGAGACCCTGTTTCAAATAAAGAATGAAAAATAGGGCTGGGGGTGTAGTCTGGAGGTCGAATGCCTGTGGGTTCCATCCCCAGTACTGCGCGCGCGCGCACACACACACACACACACACACACACACACACACTAAATCAAAATAAAAAAAAGAAAAAAAAAAGGAGCGGGACAAAATGCCCGGGATGTTCATGTGGCCCCACTGGGCACACACTAACGTACCTCCAGTCAAGGCCCGCCCCTGGTGTGAACGCGCCCCCTGCGTGTCACCACTTCTTCCAAGGGCTGTCTGCCCTCACCTGGTACCTTCAAGGGCGTCCAGGGCACTGGGCTGTCGTTCCTTCAGCTGTGTCTCTGACCTGCCAACCCCTCCCAGCTTCCCTACCGCCTGCTGCTCTCTGGTCCCCATCTCCCCTTGGCCTCGGAAGTCCCTTGTAGCCCTGCACCTGTCCCAGCAACTCCCAGCGCTCTGGGGTTTAGCTCAGCTGGCCCCCGGACAGGACGCCCCAGCCTCTCCTGGACCCCTCAGGACTGTCCCTCTAGCCCCCTCCTGGCTGGGTCATTGGGATGGAGGCGGGGAGAAGGGAGGGCCATTTGATCTCCTTTTCAGGGATTCGCATGTGGTCCCTATTGGCTCACCTGTAATCCTTTTTTTTTTTTTTTTAATCCGAATTCAGTTTCAAGCTATTTTCAAATAAGATTTGCCTCTGCCCCCTTTGAAGACACTGATGAGCTGGTGATGCTGTCAGGGTGGAGCAGGGGCACAGGGCTCCAGGAAACTCCTGCGGGCCTGGCAGGAGTTAAGTGACCTGTCTAAAGTCAAGCAGGCTGTTGACAGATGATGTATGGGCAGCTCTTAGTTGCTCGTAACTCACAAATGGCACCCAGATGGTGGTTGGCAGTCAACACCCTTCCAAAGACAAGCCCAGAGAGTCTGGAATGACTCGTTTAGGTAATCTGGATCCCTCCCAATGATCATGACTTCTCATCCTCAAAAGTCACAAATTATCCACCTAAGTGCCCCTCTGATAGAGGACTAATTTCTAGAATACACAAAGTACTTAAAAGACAACGCTAAAAAATAACCTAATCAAGAAATGGGCAATTGAACTAAATAGATACTTCACAAAAGAAGAAATACAAGCCGGACGTGGTGGCACACACTTGTAAACCCTGCGTTTGGGAGGCTGAGACAGGAGGATCGCACAGGTTCGAAGCCAGCCTCAGCTACTGACTGAAGCTCTCAGCAACTTAGTGAGCCCCTGTTTCAAAATAAAATATAAAATAGGGCTGGGAGGATAGCCCGGAGGTAGAAAACTTCTGGGTTCCACTCCCAGTACCACAAAAAAAAAAAGAAGAAATACAAATGGCCAATAAATACGTGAAAAAATGTTCAACATCATTAGCCATCAGGGAGATGCAAATCAAAGCTATACTGAGATTCCATCTAACCACAGTCAGAGGGGCAATCATCAAGAAGTGAAACAACAATAAATGCTGGCGAGGATGTGGGGAAATAGGAAACTTCTATGCTGTTGGTGGTATTGTAAATTAGTGCAACCGCTATGGAGGTCACTGTGGAGATTCTTCAGAAAACTGGGAGTGGATCCACCATATGATCTGGCTATACCACTACTGGGCGTCTCTCCAAGGGACTGAAGCCAGAATATTACAGTGATACCTGCATATCCATGTTGATAGCAGCACAATTCATAATAGCCAAATAATGGAACCAACCTAGGTGTCCATCAACAGACGAATGGATTACAATGTTATGGGATATACACACAATGGAATTCTACTCAGCAATCAAGAACGAAATAATGTCATTTGCAGGAAAATGGATGGACCCGGAGAACATTCTGTTAAGTGAGATTAGCCAGTCACAGAAAGTGAAGGTCATATGTTTTCTCTAAAATGCGGAAGCTAGGGAGTGATCGGGACACCAAAGGGACTCCACATAATGGAAGAGAAACATCATTAGAGCCAGGCAGGTGGTCTCAGAAAAGGGTGGGATGGAGAAGGAGAATAAATGAAGGAATCAGTTTCACAGACATTATGTTTATATGTGAGAACACCAATGTCAATCTTAATATCTTGTGCAGGAGGTGAAAGGGGAGGAGCCAGGGGAAGGCCCAGCAAGTGCTGTGTGCCTGTGCGTCACGCTTACTATGAAGTATGACGTGAGACTATAAAGTACCAATAAAAGTATTAAAAAAAATTGGACAGGACATATAGCTTGCTCCCATCTTCTGGCCCCCTCACCCCCAGCCCTAATTTATTTTTTTCATTTTGAAACTGGGTGTCACTAAGTTGCAGAGAGCCTAGCTAAGTTGCTGAGGCTGGCCGTGAACTTGTGATCTAGGTCCTGTCTCAGCCTGCCGAGTATTAGGATTATAGGAGTTTGTCGTTGTGCCTGGCTAAGAAGTAACGCTAAAAGGTAGGGCATGCCCTTCTTCCCACCCTCTTCCTGCTGGCTGAATTCCATGCATGATACTGGAGCCTGTGCAGCCATCTTGAAGCACTGAGGTAGAAGCCTTTTGTAGAGGGTGGCAAAGCAGCCATAGAGAAGCCTGAAGCAGCTCGTAGGCACAACTGCGTCCCTTTGGCCTTCTTTTATGTGAGATCACTGTTGCAGGTATTCAGTGACCCGACACACCCCTCGGTCTCAATCACTCTTACTTGTATCTGAGTCACCGCAGTGACCTTGCTTGACCAGAGTCTGTGCCTCCAGACCTACCTAGTCAGCCACCCTGAACATCCCCGCTGGAGCTGGAGAAAACAAAGAGAAGGCGTGTGTCGGGGAAGGTTCTGGTGCTCACTTAAATGGAAAATGAAGCAGAAATACGAAAGCTATTTTAAGTAAGTTTAGAGCCACGCTATTATGTCTCTGCCACTTCGAGTTGCCCAAAGTACCTCATTGTGCAGTGTTAGTTCCAAAAGAGAAAAGGGAATATTTGAATCACGTGCATGGGCCAAGGGCCAATCCACACTGTTAATTTCACCCCCCTCCCTTCTGTGTATACCTGTCCCGTGAGGGTCAATTAGCCTGGAGCCAGGGAGCAGGTCTCAAATCAGCCACAACGAATACGAGTTTTGCGTCCTGCAAAACTAATATGTGTTTTAGGTCAGGACAGGTGCAGGGCGGCCTGCCACCAGCGCTTGCTCAGCTCAGCTCAGCGGGCTCCGAGGCGCCTGCTCAGCGGCCTCAGATGCACCACCGTCTGCACATTTACACATGGCAGGCAGCATTCCGTGCCTCAGCTTCATTTCTCTGCTTCGATTTCTTTCTCCTGGTTTACTCAAAGAAATTTCCCATAGTCCCTAGAAATTCTCCTCTAAGTAATCGTCCATGGCTCCCACCCACCCCGCGTTCTGAGAATTAAATGCAAATGAGTTTTGACTTGGAAATTCCTACCGGGCAGCAAGGTGCTTCAAGCAGACAATGCAATGTTCTTTGCCTTTCTCCATAGACTCCTTTGGAAAGATAGCTACATTCTTTAAAGATGCATAAATTCTCATTTCAAAAGCCAGGAGTATTGTAAATGCTTTTATTACAATTATCCCCATACAACCCTCTTGGGAATTGCTTTAAAATAACAGTCTCTGTGCACAGTTAAACAGGCTTTAATGAAGGCATACTATATCTAAGTGCTGCCTTAGAGTTTTTCTTTTGATTATTTTACATGTTGTATACTTCCCGCAAAGAGATTTGCCATTGCGTTAAGCTGTTTCATTGTCAAGCTTTAAAAAGATGCGCTGTTGGAATTCTCTAGTCTGTGCTTTCATCGTACTAGTTACTGCAGATCCTGCTTCCAAAACAGACCTTGCAGTTTCAGAGGTCAGCCAGTCTTAACCCAGCTTGGTACATCCTCCGCAGGTGGGTGAGCCCTCCGGGATACAGACTCCAGGTAGCTTCCACGCTGTCCACTCAAGACTTACAGTATCTGGGAAGAAAATCCAAAGGGGATGACTGGCAGCCGCAGTTCTTGCAAACATTTTTTTTTTTCTATCAATGGTGGCCGTGTTTAAGCTTAGTACGAGCCTGGGAGTCTGACACACAGCCAGTTAATGATAAACCAGGTGAGCTTGTTGAGTTGGTTTAGGGAACGGGTTTTAATTTGGGCTGTTCCACATCAACTCACTGGAAGAATTTAGAAAGAAAGTGGTCCAATTAAAGATGAAAGCAGTAAGAACAGAACAGTGTTTGGGCCCTTCGCCTCACAGGAGGGTCCCTCACCTCAATAGAGCTCACCCTGAGGGCTGCCAGTCGCGCAGGCTCATGAAATACTCTATGCCAAGAGCAGCTAGCAGTGCCGCCCCCTCTAAGGGCTGCTTCTACACGGTCCAGCAGGTGCCCAGGTACCTAGTGTCGCTGACGAGCCTTCAGAGGCCGCTCTTGTACCTCTCTGATGCTAAGCAGAAATGTGTGTAGAGAGTGAGCAGTAGAGGTCCCGCGTGCTCAAGAGAACACACACTGAGAGAGAGAGTGGTCTCCCCTGTGTATCTTGAGTTTGTGTTTGTTTCTTGGGACTGAACCCCAGGAGTATTCTACCTACAAGTTATACCCCCAGCCCTTTCTGTTTTTTATTTTGAAACAGGATCTTGCTAAGTTGCTAAAGTTGGTCTCAAACCTGAGATTCTTCTGTCTCAGCCTCCCAAATGCTGGGATTATAGGCATACGCTGCTACACCCAGCCTACTTATTTTGAATGTAACACTGCACAAACAGAAAAGCCAAGTTGCTTGAGACAGACACTGAAGCTGCGGTTCTTGGGAACCATCTCTCTTTGTCCTTTCTTTATAGACCCTAATAACCCTTATTTCTTACCTCTTTATTGACACCAGCTAAGATCAGGTCTCCGTCCTGATTGCCCAGGTCATTGCAAGAATCATCTAGGTCCATTTCTCAGCACCATTCAGACTCCAGACTACTGCCACCATGACTGTTTTGAAAAAGTGGCTTCTCAAGCCAGGTATGGTGGCACACACATGTAATCCCAGTACTTGGGAGGCTGAGATGGGAGGATTGCCGATTTCAGGCCATCAAAATGAAAAAATAAAAGCCAGGCATGGTGGTACCCGCTTGTAATCCCAGCATTTGGGAGGTGGAAACCAGAGGATTGTGGTTCATGGACAGCCTCAGCTACTTAGCAAGGCCCTTCACAACTCAGTGAGACTCTGTTTCAAAAACTAAAAAGACTAAAAAATAGGGGCTAGGGGTGTAGCTCAGAGGTAGAATGCCCCTAGGTTCCTGAAACGTTGAAAATGGAGCCAGGGAGTCATGAAGGAGGTAAAATACTAGCCAGGTTATTAAAAGCTGCTGCTTTATTCGGACCTGGCTCCCTCGGGGAGTCAGCAGGCCGTGGGGGAAGGGACCAACGAGCCACACATTTGGAGAGTCATGCGTAGTCCCAATCGGCTGCTGAGTCGTGTGGCAGAGCGGAAGCACCCATGTTTTGTAGGCATGCTGATTCTCTCACGACATCTGTAGTCTCGCGACCTCTGGAGTCTGTCTTGCAATGTTTGGAGTCTCGTGACACCCAGAGTCTCGCGATATCTATGCTTCTGGCTTCCAGGGTTCTGTCTCCTGTTCTCGCTGAGGGGTCACGTGGGGGGGAGGGGAGGGGAACCCAACCTATCAGTTCCATCCCCAATGCCACAAGAAAGAAAGAAAGAAAGAAAGAAAGAAAGAAAGAAAGAAAGAAAGAGAGAAAGAAAGAAAGAAAAGGGCTGGGGATGTAGCTTGGAGGTAGAACACCCCTAAGTTCAATTCCCAGTAACACACACACACACACACACAAATACACACACACACACAGAGTTCAGTGCATCATTCCTCGTGGAAACTCTGACACTTTCCATTTCCTGTGCAATAAAGGTGAAGTCCTTGCCTTAGGCCTCTGTCCTCCCTGCTCTGGGACCTGCCTACTTCTCCAAGCATCCTGCCCAAGGCTTCGTCTATCCCCTTGGCCCCAGTTTCCCAGAACCAGCCCCCAAATCTTCATGCGTTTTTGAGCTTTGCCAGGACTCCCTCCTGCCAGGTGTGTCTCCATCACCATGTCTGGGTCTCCAGCTCTGAGGCCATAGCTCTGAGTCCGTAGCTCGGGAAGCTGGCCTTGCGCTGGGCTTTCAGTGCTCTGGGCTGGGCTCTGTCAGAGGGTTGATGCCTGTAACATCAGACGTGAACCACTGTCCCTCGTCAGCCCCAGTGTGATGTTGGCTCAAGGGTGCTGCAGTCAGGGCTGTGTGTCTTCACAGGGATTTCACACCTTATATAGTCAAGACATATGAAGGGATTAAATAGGAGGGAAGGAGTCCCACTGTGATGGCCGCTGCAGGTCAAGGCACCGTGGAGTGGTCTCTTCTCTCTAAGAATCCCCAGCCCCTTCTGCTTCCTTCTCTGCAGATATGGGTGCTGATGGACTCAACCGAAGACCAAAGTATTGCTGGGAAATGGGACAAGGTGAGGAATGTTCTAGAAAGGTGACTTATGTCTTTTCCTGTTTATTTCCATCGACCTTTTGAATAACCCCAATCATATTGGAAACTGAGTGGGAGCCACCACTAGAGTGGGAAGAAGAATAGGGAAGAAAAGGGGGAGGGGCACATATTTTTGGTAGTACCAGTGGAAATACAAGTACCACGAATGAGATTACAAAGAACTTCTCCTGAGAGTACAGCCGAATACATACTAAATCCAAATACTTTAAAATTCCCACTTGTGCATACAGAAAAAGCCAGGCACGGTGGTGCACGCTTGTAATCTCAGCTCATGGGAGGCTGAGACAGGAGGATCCGGTTCATGGCCAGCCTCAGCTACTTAGTGAGGCCTTCTGGAACTCAATGAGATCCTGTTTTATTTTATTTTATTTTATTTATTTTGTGTGTGTGGATCTGGGTCAGGGGCATTTGACCTCTGAACTACACCTTCTGGCCTATTTTTTATTCTTTATTTTGAAACCAGGTCTCACGGAGTTGCAGAGGGCCTCACTAAGTAGCTGAGGCTGTCCACGAACCGCGATTCTCCAGGTCTCAGCCTCCTGAATGCTGGGATTACAAGTGTGTGCCACCACACCCGGCTGAGATCCTGTTTAAAAATGAAGAATAAAAAATAGTCGGGAGTGTAGCTCAGAGATAGAGTGCCCCTGGGTTCCATCCCCAGTACCACACAAAACAACAATAACAACAACAACAACAAAACTCTTCGTACACACAAACCGTTGGCTGTGCACATTTCTCTCCGTTGCCCTGGGGTCCTTTGTGCTGTGCGGCTGCCATCTGTGGGCCGTGTCGCCCAGGCTCCTTCCCCTTTGCTCTACTTGGGTCAGATGCATGAAGGCACCATTACTGGATTATCGAAGAGGAGAAAAGCAAGCATTTTTTTCTGTTACCTCTTTGCCTCTCCGGCTTCTGGGAAGGGCCTCAGACTCTGCTGTTAACAGAACTGTCAGACCAGTTGCAAACAGGATGAAGGTGTTCTTACTTCCAAAGCCTCTCTGGGTGTGGTGGTGCACGCCTATAATCCCAGGACTTGAAACGTTGAGATGGGGAATCACAGATTTGAGGGCAGCCTCAGCGATTTAGTAAGACCCTATTTTCAAACTAAAAAATGAAAGTCAGGTGTGATGGCACATGCTTGTAATCTCAGTACTTGGGAGGTGATAAGTAAAATAAAAAATTAAATGCGAGTAAAATAAAAATAAGTGAGTACAGCAGAGTGTGAAAAACACGAGAGAGGTCCGGTACACGTGGCATGTAAAGTTTTAATGGCACAGCTCTCCCGGGGATCAGGGCGAGGCACTGTGGGGCCCGCGCGCCTGTCCGAAGCTAGAGGACGCGGGCTCTCCTTTTAAAGGCATGCATCTCGCGAGATGAGGGTTTACTCGCGGGAACGCCCAATTCTCGCGGGGGTTTCAGCCCCTCCCTTGCCCTGCAGAGGTCATGTGACACAAAGTCACATGAGTGCAGGACCCAACTTAACATTCCGGCCTTTTGATGGTAGGGATAATGGATGACGATTGGACCCTCTAGCTTCTTCCTGCTGTCAAGGGGCGTCGTCAGGGGCCCCAGGCCGGGAGGAGTCGGGAGTCCAGTCCCCCAGAAGGGGGTACAGGTGGGTGCATAGCTGCAGTGCGAATTGGAGGTTACCCTGGACAGCTTAGTGATGTGCGCTTGAGGAGGCTTGAACAGGCAAGGGCTATTAAAGAAAAAAACAAATCATGAGATTGAGCAGGCGACCAAAAAGGAGACTGGCTTACTCAGTACCTGGAGGGCTACCCTGAGCTGGGAAAGAGGATGGAGGTTGAGGGATCCAGGAGCCATCAGTCTTCAGCCAGGCTGAGTAGGGCCAGCGGCGGGACCTGGTCTGGAAAGGTGCTCCCCCTGTGTTGAGGCACCTGGGGCTCACCCTTTTCCAAGGGCACTGTTCCAGTGGCCCTCCTGGCCACACGCCGAGCAGTCTGATTGGTAGGCGTGGCTTCGCCCCACTTGAGGCAGGCTCCTGGAGGTAGTTGTTGTTGCAGTCCTCCACATCTAGGTGGCGCTCCAGGGGGCTGAGCCGCCACCGCCAGCCGAAGGGCAGCTACCAGGGATCGGCTTTTTGGCAAAGTCGGAGTGTACGCTCCATTTCCTCCTGTTTCTCTCTGGAATGAAAACTTTAGATGCCATGTTAAGGTTCTGTCAGCTGTGACGGACCTACACTCACAAAGAGTGCGTCCCGGGGCTGGTGTCCGGCAAGAATGGCAACGCAGACTCCCCATGGGCAGAGGGTATTGCCCCAGCCCCGGCCTGGCCCCGGCGTTTCCCGCAGCACCTAGGGCGTGCCCAAGCGGGCCGGAAAGGGAGCCAGAAGCCGAGCGCATTTAGGACCATGCGGAGCGGCCGGGCAGCCGCCCAACAAAATTGCAGTCTGGCGCGAGCCAAGATAGCGACTGTGACATCACCAGGCAGCGACTACGCGCCATCACAAAATGGCAGCTGGCGGGAAAATAAATGGCAGCTGATAGGGGAGAGCATTTGGAGGGATACCAGACCGCTTATAAAAGTTCCTAACTATTCCTGCGCCACCGCAACCTATTTCCCAACTCGTATCAAGGCAGACAGGCTCTCAGGGCATCTGCTAGTATAAAGGTTCGACTTCCCATAATTGGTTCGCGGGCGGAAACGAAGAACAGGAAATGGGCGTCCCCGATTTCCCTGCTCAATCGTTCGGAAACGGAGGTTAAGAGACAGGGAAGAACGTCTTCATCCCTTCTCAAAACTGGAGGATGACCTGGTCATCCGCAGGGTGGTCCCAGTGGACCGGGGGACAATGGGTCACCAAGCGCTTGGATTTTTGGGTCCCAGTGGACCGGAAGACCCAAGTCCGGAACCCGCTAACCAAGGGAAGGAGGCAGTTTACCGGAGTGAAGTGTTGCCAGCCAGTGCTGGCTGCGACAGAAGCGCTGAGAAGCTGCTGGGGGCGCGGTGGAGCTGGGGCGCGTGGATGCCGGTGGCTGGTGTGGACGGCACTGGCGGCTGGCGCAGGCAGGATCAGTGGGGGTGCGCAGGCGGCATGGCTTGCCGGGCCCGCGGCGTGGAGACAAAATGGCTTCCAGGCACGTGGCAGTCGCTGAGGCTGGGCCCCGAGGAGCACCGCCAGTGAGCCTGGCTTGGGCGGGTGAAACGGAGCAGCAGCAGCGAGTAGAGCTACGCCTGGCGTGGGTGACTGTGGCGGACACCGAAGCCGGCTGTGCGCTGCCCAATGAGCCTGGCTTGGGGCGGGCGGGGCAAATCGGCCAGAGGTCCTGGCGGTGACTGGAGCGCTGAGCTGGAACGGCAGTTTTAGGAGGTCCAAGCGGCAGGCAGAGGTCCTGGCCCGTGCAGGAGGTCGGCAAGCAGAACAGGTGCCAGCATTACCCAAGGAGCCTGGCTCCGGGCGGGTGGAACTGGCAGCCTGGCGGCCGGCGGAGCCTGCACGCCCCGGCGGTGGTGGCTGCGGCCGCGGTGGCAGTGGAAGATGGCCTCCGGTGCTCCAGAAGAGAGCACATGGGCGGGAAAAGATGGCCACTGGCTCTCAGCAGAGCGCGGGGCCGAAAAGATGGCTGCGGGCTCTCAGCAGAGCGTGGGGCTGAAAAGATGGCCGCGAGCTCTCAGCAGAGCTCGGGGCTGGAAAGATGGCCACCGGCTCTCAGCAGAGCTCGGGGCCGAAAAGATGGCCGCGAGCTCTCAGCAGAGCTCGTGGCTGGAAAGATGGCCACGAGCTCTCAGCAGAGCTCGTGGCTGGAAAGATGGCCACGAGCTCTCAGCAGAGCCCGGGGCAGGAAGAAGGCCGCCGGCTCTCCCGGAGAACGCGGGGCTGGGGAAGAAGGCTTACGGTCTGGGCAGGCACGGGGAGGCAGCGGCGGCAGTGGTGGGAGCAACACCTGCAAGCAGAGCGCTGGTGTGGGACCTCGCAGTCGAGCTGCTGGCGGGTCGGAGAGTCCGGGGCTCAAAAAGAGAGTAAAAATAAAAAGAGAAAACAGAAAAAAAAAAAGGAAAAAAATGGGGAGGGACCCAAGAGTTCTCCCGGTTCGGCACCAAATGATAAGTAAAATAAAAAATTAAATGCGAGTAAAATAAAAATGATGTGCATACGGCGGAGTGTGAAAAACACGAGAGAGGTCCGGTACACGTGGCATGTAAAGTTTTAATGGCACGGCTCTCCCGGGGATCAGGGCGAGGCACTGTGGGGCCCGCGCGCCTGTCCGAAGCTAGAGGACACGGGCTCTCCTTTTAAAGGCATGCATCTCGCGAGATGGGGGTTTACTCGCGGGAATGCCCAATTCTCGCGGGGGTTTCAGCCCCTCCCTTGCCCTGCAGAGGTCATGTGACACAAAGTCACATGAGTGCAGGACCCAACTTAACAGGAGGCTGAGACAGGAGGATTGCAGGTTCAAGGCCAGCCTCAGCAACTTAGGGAGGCTCTCAGCAATTTAGTGAGATCCTGTTTCCAAATAAAAATAAAATAGGTCTGAGGGTGTAGTCTGGAGGTAGAAGCCCCTGGATTCCATCCCAGTAACACACACACACACACACACACACACACACACACACACACTTAAACAAAACAAACAAAAACACTAAAAATTAAAAAGGGCTGAGGGTACAGCTGAGTGGTAGAATGCATCTAGGTTAATCCCAGGTGCTCCCCCACTAAATAAATGTAAATAAATAAATAAATAAATAAATAAATAAATAAGAAAGGAAGGAACACAGACAAAAGAATATAGTCTCTATAGAATTAAGTGTGCCTATATTGGGAAACGTCTTTGGTACTAATTTCAGAAACGTCTTTGGTATTAATTTCAGTAGGTATTGACTTCAAATGCTTTGGCATTCATTTTAAAATATAGAAAGTAGTTAGAGCTTAGGTGTTGCACAGGCACTCAGGCAGAGAAGGAACTCTGTAGAGTTCCCAGCACCAAGACTGAGAATACAATAGAGGCATCCCAGGGCCTTTGAATTCTAAAGACAAATTTTACATACTAAATAACTTTGCCAGAAGGGTGGCACATGCTTGTAATCCCCATGCTTGGGAGGCAGAGACAGGAGGATCATGCTGGTTCGAAGCCAGCCTCGCTGGCTTAAGAGACCCTGTTTCCAAATTAAAAAAAAAAAAATAACAAACATAAAAATAGGTCTGGGAGTATAACCCGGAGGTAGAAGGGTTTCCAGGAACCCCAGTACCTCCACCAAAAAAAAAAAAAAAAAAAAAAGATTTAAATATTAAAAAAAATAAAAAATAAAAACTGTTCTATATCCAAAAACTTCAGTAACTTATTTTCAAATGACTCTATTTATTCCTTCAATGCAGTGCTTTAATTTGTATCCTATCTTTCTGCCTTTGTAAAAATAAAATTGCTTAAGCTTACAGCAGAAGAGTTCGGGCTATTCTTTTCTAAAATAGCTACAAACAAGAACCCGCAGCTGCATCTCACACCGGTACAGTTTGGCTGTGCCACGGTAACTTTAAGTACATGGTCTTCTCAACTGTCACTGCTGGAGAAATAATGGGAGCCAGAGGGATTTCTGCTGCAGAGGAAAGGATAATACAAAATGGGTCTTTCTCTGAGCTCCCCTCCGGAACCCTCTCTTCGGAGACAGAGGCTTCTCCTGCCCACAAGCCCTGTCCTCAGGCCCTTCCCTTCCTCACCTGACCAATCCTCACAGAGCACCCCAGGCCTTCCCACTTTCCCTTTTCTCAACGGCTAAAGCCAACTGTTCTCACCCAAAGCCCAACACCTGCTGCAGCTTCTCAAGTGATGTTCAGATCCCTTTACTCTTCCACTTTCAGAGCTGACTGAGAAGATGGATTTTCACCCATTGCAGGAAAATCACAAATACAGCTTAACAAGGGCAGGATGAAGAATGGTCTAGAGATGTATCTCCTGTTGGGGTCAGGCACAGTGCTAAGCACTTCCACATGCATCGCCTAATTTAATCTTCTTAAAAACCCTCGAGGTAGTGAGCATTATGTCCCTCATTTGACAGATAAGAAAACTGATTACTGAGAAGTTACGAAATCTGCCCAAGGTTACATTAGCTCCTGCCAAGGCAGGATTTAGACACAAAGGCGCCAGCACGCTTGCTCCTAGCGCCAGACTCTACCACTGTGGGAACTCGGACAGGCCTGTCAAACTATTTAAGGCTGCATTTCCTCCACTGAAAATCCGGGGCAAGAAGAAATCATTTTTCAACGCCCCTCTTGCTCCAAAGGGCTGTTCAGCTTGCTTCAGGAGGATGCTTTACCTCCGTCTGCCACCAGGCGGCGCGAGGTCAGCTGCCCAATCAGGTTTCCGGGGCTCCAGGGCGGCGACCAATTTCCCCCTCAATCCTGTTTGTGTCGTGGGAATGAAATGGAAACTTATTCCCAGGAATAATTGGAGCAAAGCCATACGGCTTCCATGTAGCAGAGTCAAGAGTTTAGCCAGTTGGTTTGACTCCTAAAGGCTACTGCTGCTGCTATTTGGTTGATGGGGACACCGCACAAGGTGTATTAGAATTGACACGAACAACAAATAAAGAAGTAGATGGACCCAGGCATGGCCGTGCAAGCTTGTAATCCCAGTCCTGGGAGCCTGAGACAGGAGGATTGTGATAAGTCGGGGTCCCTTCCCCCACGTGACCTCTGCGCGGGCAAGGGGCGGACCCTGGAGGCAGAGTCTGCCTTGCAAGTAGTATCTCCCGAGAATCGCGGGTTCCCACGAGTAACCCCCCCCCCCCCCATGCATACCTTAAAAGAAGAGCCCTCCCCTTCTAGCCTCGGATGGGCCTGCGGTCCCCGGGTCCCCGGAACTGCCCAGCAGGGTCCCGGGAGAATCTGGACTTCTCTGGTGTTTTACATTGCATACGGACTTGCATTTTACTTTACAGATTGCAGATTCACCACCAGCCTCAGCAACTTAGGGAGACCCTGTTTCAAAATAAAGTGAAATAAAATAAAATAAAATAAAAATGGGTTGGGAGTGTAGCTCAGAGTAGAATGGCGCCAGTTTCAACTCCTAGCACTAAAAAATAAGTAGATTCATGCCATACCAGGATAGATGTTCTTAATCAATGAGAGAATTGTGTCAATAGCCCACGGGAACCCACTCTTTCAAAGCCCTACCAGCCCTCCATATGTGTGTGTGTGTGTGTGTGTGTGTGTGTGTGTGTGTGTGTGCACTTGTACACACATGCTAAATAACAACACTGGCAGTAACAACCAGACATCACACATTCCACGGAGAGAAGGTGAAGTTTAAGGAAATGAGCAGAACTTTCCCATGAAGGTAGAAGGATCTCAAATTCCAAATGTTTCCATCTGATACTTATAGGATATTTATATCCTACAGGATATTCAATTTATCAAGTACTTAAATCGACATCTAAATTCTGGAAACGTCTGTGGGGAGGTCTGGTCAATTAGCTCTTCATTAAACCCCCCCAGAGATGAGAGCTGTAATCCTGGCTAACTTCAGCATTTGAAAAAGCGATAAAAAATGTTGCTAAAGAGAAGAAAATTATGCAGGTCACTGTGTCATTTACAACCAAGTGTTCCAACTACAAACCCGGTTTTAAAGTGAAAAGACAACCCAGGTGTGGTGGTGCATGCTTGTAATCCCAGTGCTTGGGAGGCTGAGACAGGAGGATAGAGCAGGTTTAAAGCCAGCCTCAGCTACTTAGTGAGGCTTGTAACAACTTAGTGAGACCTTGTTTCCAAATAAAGTATAAAATAGGTCTGGGAGTATAGCCTGGAGATAGAAAAGTCCCTGGGTTCCACCCCTATTACTGTACTAGTATTGGGAAGAGGTTTTAAAATGTATTAATGTACCAGTATTGGGAAAGATTTCCAATTTTGAAATATATCGTTTATACTAAAGAAAGCCAGGACTGGCAGGAAGAAGGGACTTGTAATTTATATTTCTAAAGAGAAGGAAAGAAAGCCAGAGCCAGGGAAGAGGTCTCTTTACATTTCTAAGGGAGACCGATGGCCTAAGGGATGGGAGGAAATCCCAGATCCTGGAGAAACAATTTAACACATCTTGGGAGGGGAACAAAAGGTGTAGAGGAGATGGAGACAGCAGAAAACTGGGCTAGAGATAGGGCAGCATGTCTACAGATCAAAGGACCTGCCGCAGACTTGATCAGGATAAAAACACTCAGTAGACTGGAGTTCTTTGGTATATTCAGTCGAATTGCCCCCTTGTGCCACTCTCAGACACAGGGCCGTGACTATCTCCTGTATTTCTGTCTTTCTAATAAACTTCTTTAAATCTTCAGCAACTGTCCAAGCTATGCATATTTATTCTTAGCTTAGGACAAGAATCCGCGTTATTTTTTTCCTGTTTTTGGTCATTTTGGGTTTTGTTGTGGTTTGAGGGAAAGTGTGTCCGGGACCCTAGCAGGGGTTCCCAGGAACAGTTTCCCCACAACCATACTCTCCCAATCCGTAACAGTACTACAAAATAAATTAAATTAAATTAAGTGAAAGAGAAAAAAATTACTTCAGCCCCTGAAAGATATATATTATATTATGATACTGGGGATTTGAACCCAGGATCATTCTACCTCCAAGCTACATGTCCAGCCCTATCTTTTATTCTTTATTTTGAAACAGGGTCTCACTAAATTGCAGAGGGCCTCATGAAGTAGCCGAGGCGGGCCACAATCCTCCTGTCTCAGCCTCCCAAATACTATGATTACAGGTGTGTACCACCATGCCTGGCTAAAGATAACTTTAAAAACAATTGAATAAAATGAGGCAATGGTGACGAACGCCTGTAAACCCAGGTAGTGAGACCAGAAGATTGCAGTTTGAGGCCAGTGTGAGGTCATAAAATGAGATCCAGTCTCAAAATTTAAAAAACAGTAAGAAAATAAAGCTGAGAATGTGGCTCAGAGGTAGAATACCCCTGGATCCAATCAATCCCTAGTACTACTAAAAATAAATAAATACATGAAAATAAAATGCATTACCTAGAAAGCCAGTGTGACTTCTAAAGATAATTCTAGAAAAGCTGAGATCAGGCAAACACTAGAAACCAGCCATAACTCCAGCATGGACATGTAGTTCAGGAGCAATTAGCACTGAGTCAGGTCTGCCTGCCTGTTGGGAGCTGACAGGACTTTAAAGGTTGCACCCCACTGGGTAAAGAAACCCGCACTTCTATTAGCTCTAGTCAATGGCGGTGGCTCCCCCATGTTTATGAGCTTGGAGCCTTGTCAGGCTGAACAAATAAAATAACGCTGGTGGTTCCCTGAGTCCCACCATCTTCCCAGGGATTGACTGTTCTTCCCACGAAATGTCTGTCCGCCTTCGTCAGTCAGAGAACAAAGCCAGCCAGCGTATTAGCTGGAGGAGAACTAAGACGCCACCTGGTGGCCACTCACTGTAAATCTCTGCCTCCGCTGCAAGTGTCTTGCATGGAGGAGCCAGTCATTTTGATTTGCAGGCTGCAGGGGAACCAGTCTGCAGCAGTTAAGAAAGGCTAGGACTATGCAGACGTGCAGGGCATGGCAGGCTTTTAATGTGTGTGCCAATTTAAGGTGCCAGACCCAAGTTGGTTTTGCTTTTTTCCCTCCATGCTGGGGATGGTACCCACAGCCCCATGCATGCTAAGCCAGGCTCAACCCTGAGCTGCACCTCCAGCCCCAGCCCTGAGCTTTATACCAGCACCCGGTGAGGGCGCTCCCCTCCAAAGTCTTTCACAGACTAGGAAGAAAGAGTCCTCTGAGCGATACCGTTTTACCCTCTGGTGAAGTTTCTTGAACACGATTACACCCAAGAAATCATGATTTTTTGGTTCCTGAGAACATTCTGCCGTAGAATAGAAAAGATATAAAGAGGCTGTCTATTAGGTTCCGCTTCTCCTTTAAAATTTGCCTCGCTGACTGAAGACCATTTTTACAAGACTAACTCTTCTCAAGTCCAGCCTCTGCCCCGGGCTCCCTGACCACGGACTGGCCTTTGTCCTCTTTGGCAGACGGCAATGACTAAAGGGGCCTCAGGCTGACATTTTTTGGTCAGTAGCCACAGAGCGTGGCTATTCCGGAGCAGAACTCCCCAGCCCCCGACCCCAGGACGCCCCCTCCGACCCCAACCTCACAGTGGCCCATCCTGACTGAGGTGCGAAGTGCGTGTCTGACTTTTGAAAAGCCTTGCTTGCTCAGGTAAGAGATGCCCTGACACCTTGACCGGGGCTCTGAGGAACCCACATGAGCCAAAGGATGGAATCTCTAAGAGTATAATTTGGGGAGGGGGTGACAAGTTGGGACAAGGGACTATGGCCCTCCCAGCCACCCGCAGAGATCCCCTGCTTTGCACGCTGGTACAGTTGGCCCTACAGAGGGGCTTGCTAAGGCGATGGCGTACCTGTGAGCCCACGAGTGAGCCCCCAGGTGCCCAGGAGCCAAGTCCCCTTTCTACTTCTACACAGGTCGGCAGACCTGTGTTCAGACTTGCCTGTTCTGAAATAAATAGCCGGGCACTTCTCAGAAACGGGTACTTGGCGTTAATTAACAGGAAGAAGATGAAACAGGAGTGCTCGCCTCCTGGATCCTGAGTAACGAGCTGGGGGAGGGGCAGGAGGACGGGGTGCAGTGGGGCAGGAAGGAAAAGTGTTCCTGGCACACGGCAGTTCATTTTTCCTTGTTTGGGTCTAGAAAAGGGAGAGAAGAGAGTAACTCCTCACCATTCTCCTGCCTGGACTCTCTAGCTGGGGCTGGAGGGGCCACCATGTGCCCCCACTCGCTAAGGCCAAAGGCCAGGATGGTTTCTTTTCGTTCGTTTGCTTTTACTTTTTTGTATTTTTATTTTATAGCTTCTCATCATAATGTCACTCATTTGGACTGTTTCAAGAGACCATGGAACCTGGGTTCCAGTTAACTGAGGAGAAAGAGAAGAATAAGAGAAGCGGTGCCAGAGTGCCATGTTTTTTTGTTTTTGTTTTTTTTTTTTTTTGGTGGTATTGGGGTTCTTGGAAGCCCTTCTACCTCCGGGCTACACTCTCAGACCTATTTTATATTTTTATTTGGAAACAGGGTCTCTTAAGCCAGCATGGCTGGCTTTGAACCTGCACGATCCTCTTGTCTCCACCTCCTAAGCGCGGGGGATTACAAGTGTGCGCCACCAAGCCCAGCCTTCATGCTGTTCTTTTTAACTAGAATAACCCTGCACACAGGGAGCTGTGCCCTCCCAGCCACTTCCTGTCCTATAGCCCTGCTACAGTTGGGGTGAAATGTTCCCTGAAAGCCCACCTGGTAAACAGGTTTGTCCCCCTGAGAGGGGCTCTTGGTGCTGCGCCTGGTTGGGGGGAGGGAGCGAGGTCTTTGGGGAGAGCCCTGGAGGGGATATTGGGAGCCAGCCCCTTCCGGCCTCTCTCTTTGCTTCCTGGCTGCCATGAGGGGAATAGCTTTCTCTGCCACTCGCTCCACCAGTATGTTCTGCTTCCCAACAGGACCAAAGGCAAGGGGGCCAAGGGACCCTGGTCTGAAACCAACCTTTCTACCTTTTAAGTCAGGAATCTCAGGTGTTTTGTCACAGCAATAGAAAGTGAACACAAGCCCTGGCTTGGAATACAGAGGCCACCGCCAGTACTGGGCCCCGTGCTAGGCTGAGGAGAACTGGAAGAAGATTTCTGCAGCCCTGAGGACTTTGAGGTGGCTCAGGACTTCTTCCTACCTGAGACTAGGGGGCAGTCTCTGATCTCATGAGTTTTCCAGTCTCAAGAACAGGCCGTAGATATGAGTTAGTCAGGTACACACAGCCACTATAAAGCTCTGGAGAAAGCCATGAGGGGTTGGTGTCAAGGCCTGAGCCTGAGAGCAGAGGCACAACTGGACAACAGGCCAGGAGGGCAGAGCACAGGAGGGCAGCCAGATAAGCTGGCTTCCCAGCAGCTCAGGACCTCAGAATGAGATTTTATATGAACATAGGATCTTTCCAGAGGTGATCAAGTCAAAATGAGTCATGAGCTGAGCTCTAATCAGATATGCCTGATGTGCTTGTCAAAGGGGAAATTTGGTCACAAAGAGAAGGCCATGTGAGCATCCAGCCTTGGTTCTAAGCCAAGAAGAGTGGCCTGGGACAGAACTCTGACCAACCAGAGCTTTGGACACCGTTGCTCCAGACCCCAACCTCCAGAACTGCGAGGCAATACATTTTTGTTATTTAAGCCAGACAGTCTCTGGTAATTTGTTACAGCAGCTCTAGCATACTAATAATACCCAGGTCCGCGTCTTTATGTAGGCATTGCTATTGCTCCTACAAGCCATCGCTCGTGGTTAGAAGTGGGGCCAAGCACATTCCAGAATCCCTCCCAGCCCGATGCTCTCTGACTTTCTGGCCTGAGTCCATCAGAACCCAGAGAATACCCAGCCACTCAGAACCATAAAACACCAGTGGGAAGCCATGCGTGGTGGCACATAGTACTTGGGAGGCTGAGGCAGGAGGATCACAGGTGCATGGCCAGCTTCAACTACTTAGTGAGGCCCTCTGCAACTTAGTGAGACCTTGTTTCAAAATAAAGAATACAAAATAAGTCTTAGGGCTGTAGCTCAGAGGTAGAACACCCCTGGGTTCAACCCTCAGTACTGCAAAAATACAAACAAACAAAAAAACACGGATGGACCTGATAATACTTTTGTGCAACACACCACAGGCCACCACACTCCGAGGACACCATTTCCTGAGCAGCTGCACCCAGAGATGGGGTGGAGACTGCCACTGGTTCCGAAGAATTGATTAAAATAGGATATGGCAGGCCAGGGAGGTAGCTCAGAGGCAGAGTGCTTTCCCGCTACACACACAAAAGCCAGCCTAGAGTCCCAGTGCTTGGAGACTAAGATGGGAGGATAGCAGGTTCGAGGCCAGCCTCAGCAACTTAGTGAGATCCTGATCAACTCAGAGAGACCCTCCTTCAAAATTAAAAATAAAATAGGGCTGAGGGTGTAGTTCAGAGGTAAAGCGTCCCTGGGTTTAATCTTCAGTAACACACACACACACACACACACACACACACACACACACACACGTAAATAAAATAGGATATACTAGAATTTGAAACATATTTTGAAAATCAATCAGTAAAGAGGGCAAGGATCACATCTCCCTGTGCACAGCCTGCTCTCCCTCCTGCCTGCCTGCCTTCAAGTCCCGGCCGTGTTATTCTTCCGTGTCATTATGGGATGGTAGTGATGAAGAAGCCCACGCCTTTGAAACACCTTGTTAACCGCACTCTCTGTTCCCGCCTCTTTCCCACAGCTTCTGCCGTCAATTTTGTTGGGTTTGCACGGGATGGTGCTTTGTGGGGTGAACTTTGAGTGCTTTGGTTGCAGGTGTGGGCTTGTCTGCGGGAGGTGCAGGAGGGGTGTGTCCAGGGTGGAGACCCAGGCTGGCTCTGCCAGCAGCCGGGGAAGGCTTTGGAGGGTCTGTGGATCCTTCGACACGCTGTCTCCTATGAGCAGTTGTAGTATTTCCTTTGTAAGTATTTCCTTTGTAAGATGTGTGTGAAGCAGGCAGTAGCTATGGAAACCAGACCTGAAATTGAACAGGTAAATGAAATAGCATGTTTTGGAATCTGGATAACTATGTTGGCAGGACCATTCCAACAGAGGGTCTATTTGGGAAGCATTCTAAGCTGCTGCCACCTCCTCCTCCCCCTCCTCCTCCCTCTCCTCCTTCTCTTCTTCCTCCTCCTCTTCCTCCTCCTCTTCCTTCTCCTCCTCCTCTTCCTCCTCCTCCTCTTTCTCCTCCTCTTCTTCCTCCTCCTCCTCCCTCTCCTTCTCCTCCTCTTCCTCCTCCTTCTCCTCCTCCTCTTCCTTCTCCTCCTCCTCTTCCTTCTTCTCCTCCTCCCTCTCCTTCTCCTCCTCTTCCTCCTCCTCTTCTTCCTCCTCCTCCTCCTCCTCTTTCTCCTCTCCTCTTTCTCCTTTCCTTAGTGCAAGGAATTCAGAAAAGACATCCTGGGCACAGAAAAAGCCATAGCTGGCTGGGTGTAGTGGCATACACCTGTAATCCCAGTACTTGGGAAGCTGAGACAGGAGGACCACATGTTGGAGGCCAGTCTCAGCGATTTAGTAAGACTTTTAGCAACTTAGTGAGACTCTGTTTCAAAATAAAATAATGGAAAAATAAAAAGGACTGGGGGTGTAGCTTGGAGGCAGAGCACTCCTGGGTTCAATCCCTAGTACCAGGAGGAGGAGGAGGAGGAGGAGGAGGAGGAGGAGGAGGAGGAGGAGGAAGGGGAGGCCCCGCCATACCCAAAGCCGATCCGACTTAACTTTACACTCCCAGCTGGCTGCAGTGAGGGACGCGGGGCGGGCAGGCTCCTCTGAGCTTCGCCGGTCCTAGTGACTGGATGAGGTGATGTAATCAACTGTCTGCAGACACCCAGCTGCTCTAATTCTGTGTGAATAATTCTGATAATGACCCTTTACTCAGCAAGGGTGGCATCCAGATAAGCAGATCGCTAGAACTTTCCTGTCAGCTGCTTTTCAAAGCACATTCGATTGCCATCTGACATGGCGCAACACCCACAGCACCGGGACTGACACACTGACATGTCCCTGCTGGGCCTGGTAGGCCGTGGGAGAGATGTGATGCTCAGGACCTTGCGCTTCCTCTCTGCTCCCAAGGAGGCTCCCTCCTCCCCACCCCTGGTACCCACCATCACATCTCAGGCCAGAAGCAGGGTCCGGTGTACAGAGGCCTCAGTCCCTGGCGTGGGGCGAGGCGCCTCGTTCAGGATTTTCTTTTGTATAAGGGGACTTGTGTGCAGTGAGAAAGGTTGTCATGACAAAATGGTTGGGCTTTGGTTTACTGAGCACCTGAAAGTCAAAAATCTGACATTATCAAGTGCCCCGTGTTCTATTTATGGCGAAGTTTTATGTTCCCTTCCCCAAGATGTCCCTCTTTCTTCTGGTAAGAGCATTTCTGATTTCCTTTGGAGCAAGAATGCCCCTCCATTCCCAGCCCACTGGAGGGGAGCTCACAGCCCAGGACTGGCCAAGGAGCATACCCCACCCGCCTTTGGCTCCAGCCTGGGCCAGTCAGGGACACTCCTGGGATTTTTGTCACGGTGTGTGGGAAAGAGGAGCTGTATTTCTGGAGTTGCTGAGTTAGTAGGATTAATCTAGAATGGCCAGGGGCACTTCTGGCAACTTGGGAGAAGAGGAGGCTGACCAAGAATAAAGTCCACATAGAATAAAGGCAAGCATCGCAGAGAGAGAGAGAGAGAGAGAGAGAGAGAGAGAGAGAGAGAGAGAGAGAGAGTTCTGATATTCATTTGAGCATCTATACTCAGTTTTGCTTGAAATTTATGTTTTCCAGTCATATTCTCTCTCTCTTCCCATTTTGGGTTGGTTTCCATCATTTATGGCTGACAGAGTGGTGACGAGTATGTCCAGCCCCGGGCCTCAAGGACCCAGCACAAGCACCCACAGCACCCTTCACAGGCTCTGCTCTGCTCTGGGCAGGAGATGGGCCACCCCTCACAAAGGGCTTGAAGACCTGCATCTATGCTGCAGTCTCCTCACAAGAGGAGGCTTCTTTCTTTCTATCTCTCTTTCTGCCCTCACGCCCATTTTCTATTTTATCTCCTTCCTCTTCTTTCCTCCCTCTTAGTTCACTTTTTTTTTTAAAGCATTAGGGATTGAACATAGAGTAATTCTACTTTTGAGCTACACACTTATTCCTTTTTATTTTATATTTTGAAACAGTCTTGCTAAGTTGCTGAGGCTGGCCTAGAACCTGGAACCTTCCTGTATCATCCTTTGAAGTACTGGATTAGAGGTATAAATTATCATGCCTGGAGAACTTCACCTTTTATTTATTTTTATTTTTTGTGATACCAGGGATAGGACCCAGGGGCATTCTACCTCTGAGCTCCACTCCCAGCCGGGTTTATTTTTATTTTTATTTTTATTTTGAAACAGGGTCTCACTAAGTTATGGAGGGCCTCACAAGTAGCTGAGGCTGACCATAGCCTGGGATCCTCCTGTCTCAGCATCCCTTTTACTGACAGCAGAATGTCAAGCATTTACTAGTAAGAAGAAAATCATTGTTAAAATAAAATTTTTCATGTGGGAAAATCAATTTTTTTTGCAGTACTGGGGATGGAAATCAGTGGCATTGTACCTCCAAGCTACACCCCCAGCCCTATTTTTTAGTCTCTTTATTTTTTGAAACAGGGTCTCACTGAGTTGCAAAGGGCCTCACTAAGTAGCTGAGGCTGTTCACGAACCCCAATCCTCTGGTCTCCACCTCCCATATGCTGGGATTACAAGCATGTGCCACTATGCCCGGCCTGGAAAAAACACTATTTTTAAGACATTATAGTAACAATTTTTACAGCAATCTGTAGACTGCTTTGGGTAGAATGGACATTTTAACAATTTTAATTATTCTAGTACATGAACATAGGATTTCTTTTTATTTATCTGTATGTTCTTTAATTTCTTTCTGCAATGTTTGTGGTTTTCAGTGTGTAAATCTTTTATTTCTTTGGTTAAGTTTATTCCTAAGTGTATTCTATTATAAATGGGATTTTTTTTCTTTTTGGTATCCCTGGGAGGACCCAAATTAATGGGACTGTTTACTCAATTTCCTTTATGAATGGCTCATTGTTAGTCTATAGAGATGCGACTGATGTTTTGTGTGTTGACTTTTACCTCCAGTACTATTACTGGATTTATTTATTAGCTATACCAGTTGTGTGAGTGTGATTTTTATGAATTATCTAAAAGAAGTAATATTTTTGCAAATGTCAATGTTATAAAAATGCAAGTATTTCAGAATAAAGGAGACTAAATACCTGATTTTAGAATACATCCTATATTGGAGGGGGGAATGTTATAAAAAAAAACAAACATTATTGAGCTGAGCATAGTGGCACAGACCTGCTGAGACAAGAAGGCTGCAAGTTTGAGGCCATCCTCAGGATTTAGCAAGACCGTCAGCAACTTAGTGAGGCTCTGTTTCAAAATAAAAAAATAAAAAGGGCTGGGGGTATGACTCAAAGGTAGAATGCCCCTGGGTTCAATTCCAAGTACCACACACATACATACAAAAAATTATTGAGATAACTAACAAAAATGGTAGATTAGGTAAAAGAATTATAGCAATGTTTAACTTACAGAACCTAATAGCAATACTGAGTTTATGCACGGGAATAGCATTATTCTTAGGATATGTACTGGAATATTTAGGGGTAAAGGGCTTGGATATTTGGATGGCCCTTAACTTAGGATAAACTCATTGTAAGTTGAAAACATTGCAAGTCGGAAATGCAAGCACTGCACCAAACCCCCTAGTTCAGCAACGCAACACTGCGGAGGACTGGCTGCTCCCAGGTGTGGACACCTGGCTGACAGCTCACCCCTGCTGCCAGGTCACAGGAGAGGAGCCCAGGCACATTGCTAGCCCAAGAAAACCAATCTCAAGGGTGATTTTTACTAAGTACATATATTGCTTTCGCACCATGGTAAAGTCAAAAAGTGGTAAGTAGAACCATCATGAGTCGGGGACCAGCTATATGCACTTATCCTCAAGTGGCTCAAATTAAAAACAAAAACAAGTGGGGACGAAAGAAAGGGAGAGGAAGATGTAAAGAGGGAGTGAAGCAAATTATACACCGGGGTGAAGGGGCGTTGGGGTGCACTCTGCAGTCCTCCTGTTCTGCCATCTCCTCTGTGTGTTTGGGATTGTCTCCATATCGCGTTGTTGGGTTAAGAGGCTGGCTCCTGGCACGGCTGCCTTCGCTGCCAGGACGGCGGCCCCACCAGCCGTGGGCTTTGCCAGCCGCCCCTCCAGCTGTGTCAGGCCGGGCTTTCCACATGGATGGGCCGTTTTGTCAAGTGGAATTTAATCCTTCCAAATAGGGAGGATTATTTTGGATAAGCCATTAAAGTTGTTAATTAAAATGTTCGTGTCCAGTTGCCATCATCCTCTGTTTATAAGAATTCTCCCACAGCCCCGTGGGTGGCACCTCCCTCTCTCTGAACCCCACCCAGTTCAGGTGAAATCTAGGGCTTTGAAATCACTCCCATTTCTGCTTGTGGACGAGGAACCCTCAAAAGGTGGGCATCACATGAGGCTTAAGAAAAGGCTGAGCCTACACACAGTGGAATTGTACTCAGCTACAAGGAGCAAAATTGTGTCATTTGCAGGGAAATTAATGGAACTGGAGAATATTATGCTGAGATCTGCCGGTCCCAGAAAGTCAAGCAAGAGTCGTATGTTTTCTCTTTTGTGTAGAAGCTGGAAAGAAATAGGAAGCACAAGGGACTTCAGTGAGTGAGGAGGGAGGCCAGCAGAATAGCACATGGGGACTGGAGGAGGGAGGCGGGAGAGAAGGGAAGGAGAATTGATGAAGGAAAGAGTTCAAATAACGCTGTGTCCATGTAGAAGATGTCACTACCAAGCTCACTAATATGTATGGAGAGCGGGGAGAGAGACTCGGAGGGAAACACCCCGTGCCGTGTGCACATATATCTGTATCACTTTGAGCCTTGCTATGATGTATGAGTACAATACAAGCCCAAAGATATACCCATTGACTTAAACAAAAAAAGCATGATATAGCACAATGTGCCTAATGTGTATATATTGTGTCAAAACAAGTGCCTAAACCTGAATATCTTCTAGACAAAAAATAAAATACTTTTTATTTTTTATTTTTTTTATTTTTATTTTTTATTTTTTGGTGGTACTGGGGTTCCTGGAAGCCCTTCTACCTCCAGGCTATACTCCCAGACCTATTTTTTATACTTTTATATTTGGAAACAGGGTCTCATAAGCCAGCGCGCGCGCGCGGCTGGCTTCGAACCTGCACGATCCTCCTGTCTCTGCCTCCCAAGCGCGGGGATTACAAGCGTGCGCCACCACGCCCGGCTAAAATACTTTTTAAATCCTAAAAAAGAAAAGAAATGCAGTTAAGAGGACATTAAACATTTGGGCTGAGTATTTCTGGAGCCTCTAGCACGTGCAAGGTAACTCTTGTAAAGAAGAGTAAGAAATGACCATTGTTCTCAAGCAGTTTACCATCTGAAGCAAGGCAGCCAGGAAACACACAGAGCTGGGTGTGGTGGCTCATACCTGTAATCTCAGCACTTGGGGGGCCTGAGACAGGAGGATCACAGGTTCAAGGCCAGCCTCAGCAACTCAGCAAGGCCACTGGCAACTTAGCTAGAAATTCTTTCAAAATTAAAAAAAAGAAAGCACATAAAAAGGTAGCTAATCATGGAAGGTGTGCTTTCACAGTCCCTCCCATTAGAAGCATCATCAAATAATAGAAACTAATTCCTCATGAGTCAAACAGACTGAGGACTCCAAATGTTCATAAAAGAGAAGGATTCTTAAAGGCCACACAGGCTGAGAAAACTTTATTAAAGGAAGAGGCAATGCTGGGCCAGGCATGGTGTCACACTCCTGTAATCTCAGTAATTGGGAGGCTGAGACAGGAGGATTGTGAGTTTGAGGTCAGCCTCAGCAACTTAGTGTGATCCTCAGAAACTTTGTGAGATTCTGTTTCAAAATAAAATAATAAATCGTAGGAGAAACCATAGAGGAATAAATAAGGCGACCTAACTGAGGGGGGTGTGAGTGGGAAAGAGGGAAATTCCTTAATGTACATGATGTACATTCATAAACATATCAAAGTCAATCATTGAGCCAAAGGAGATAAGGAGGAAGTGGGGAAGGAATGGGGTGGGCGCTGGGGAAGGGATAAATAAATGATGTGCACATTTGTGTCGCCACCATCCTGTGTACCATTAAGATGTACGATAAAATGCACCAAAGAGTCAAGACATATAAATAAAAATAAAAATTAAAAACCTTGGGGGTGTAGTTTAGAGGCAGAAGTCCCCTTGGTTCAGTTCCAATTACAAAAGGAGGGAAACCAACCTAAAAACAAAATCAAAGAAAAAACCTAAAAACAAAATCAAAGAAAGAGCAATGCTGGGACTGTATCACGGGTAGTGCTACGGTTTGGATCTGGAGAGGCCCCCAAAGTCCCCTGTGTTGAAAGCTTGGCTCCAGACTGTGGTGTTTTGAGAGGTGATGGGACCTAAAGGAAGGAAGTTAGGTCACTGGGGGCTTGTCCTTGAAGGGCATATTGGGGGCATCACCACTTCCTGCCGCCCACTTGGCTTCACAGCTGCCATGAAGGACCAGACCTTCCCTGCTCGGCGATCCTGCCACCACAGGCCCAAAGCAGCTGGTCCAGCTACAGTTGATGGGCCAGTTTTTCAAGAGTTAGAAATCTGGGGCGGAGCGTTAGAGGTAAGTTTCATTGAGTAAGTTGGTAATGAGTGGCCCAGAGCCCTGAATTCCAGCATCTCAGGCTTGGCCAGTGATGGAGGATAGGAGAAAAGGTTTTGAAGCTGAGGCTGGGATACAAAGAACCCTTCAGACAGTATTGACTGTTACAGTCCTTTGTTTGGGTTTGATGATGGGGATTGACCTGAGGACCTTACAGTTGCTAAGCCCGGGCTCTATCCTGGACACACTAAGCAGGGACTACCCCTACCCCTACAGCCCAGCACTGAGCATCCATTATGATTTGGGGACTTTGTTTATTCTACTTCTTACAAAGCCCTGGGAGGCAGACCGAATCACATCCACGCTGGCATGAAGAACTACAGATCCCAGGAAGGGAAGTCCTTGCAGAGCAGGGGTCAAACTGAGACCTGTCAGGCGTCAGGGTGAAGCTCTCTATGGGACAGGATTTCCCCTCCCTGTAGCAGGGACACAAAGCCACATGCTTGTGCCAGTGATCACGGATATGGAAAGAAAGCAAGATGTGGGGGAACATGAAGGAAAAATGGACAATTGGGTAAACGAGTGAGTGTGGGAGGTGACTGGAAAAGACTTCATTTCGATCTTCGAGCAGGATTTCATCACGACTGTGCTAGCTTTTTGGGGAGAGAAAAAGCAGTCATAATGTCATCCCCACGGACTCAGTGACATTACAGCTAAAGATGAGATGTTATAAATGTACACAGACAGGTATAACGTGGGAAAGAGTTAGATAAATGCCACAAGCTCATGTACAAGAGAAGATCAGGAGGAAAGACAATCCAAGAGGTACTATCAAGCCTTCATTGAAGAGGAAATACTGTATGTGGACTTTTTTTCTTTTTTTTTTTCTTTCAGTACTGGGGATGGAACCCAGGGGCATTCTGCCTCTGAGCTACACCCCCAGCCCTATTTTTTATTCTTTATTTTGAAACAGGGTTTTACCGCGTTGCGAAGAGCCTTACTAAGTAGCTGAGGCTGTCTGAGAACCCGGGTCCTCCTGTCTCAGCCTCTCAAATGCTGGGATTACAAGCATGAGCCACCACGCCTAGCCCTGGATCTGGACTTTTAAGAAAGAGGTACAGCTGCTGGGCGTGGTGGCACACACTTGTAATCCCAGCATTTGGGAGGCTGAGACAGAAGGATCCGGGTTTGTAGCCAGCCTCAGCTACTTAGTGAGGCCCTCCGGCAACTTAGTGAGACCCTGTTTCAAAATAAAGAATAAAAAATAGGGCTGGAGGTGTAGCTCAGAGGCAGAATGCCCTTGGGTTCCATCCCTAGTACTGCAAAAATAAATAAATAGATAGATAGATAGATAGATGATAGATAGGAAAGAAAGAAAGAAAGAAAGAAAGAAAGAAAGAAAGAGAAAGAAAGAGGTACAGTTTTCAAAGACAGAGAAGGAAAGAGAGACAGAATAGACAAGGGTCCTTCACCTTTGGCATGACTGACATTTTGGCTGGGGAATCGCTGGCCGTGGTAGGCTGTCCTGTCCACTAGAATGTTTAGCCATATCACTTTCTACCATTAGATGGTGCTTCCAGTTGCTACAAGCAAGCTGGCTGCAGACATGGCCAAAGCTCCCTGAGAAGACGGCCTTGGTTGAGAAGCACTCTTGCAGTCTGAGAGGGGAAGGTGAGATCGGGAGTGTCTGGGGGAGTCGAGAGGCAGCAGTATCTACTTGTTTGAAATGTGTCTCTTGGAACATTGGCATCTTGTGGGCTGAGTGATAGTTCCTTGAACAGCATTCGTGGTCAGCGTTGAGAAATACCACATACTTTTCTTCCCAGTCGAAGGTTCACAATGTATATCAGAATCTGTGAGAATTGTGCCAGAAAGCTTTTTGACTCTGGTTAAATGTAATTACCGCAGAATGTTTTTTGATCGAGAGAAACTGTATTCACTTCCTGAAAGGTGCTATTGTATTACACAACAGAGCTTGGGAGCGACGGTGTGTGTGTGGCTGAGACGTAGGGTGTGAGAGAGCCTAGAACCCGGCTCAGAAGCCTTGGAACTAAGCTAAGACGTCTGAATCCCATTTGGCCAAGAATAAGGAGGAATCGTAATTTGAACCGTGTTTCAGTTATTCAATCAACATATATTAAGCAACATTAGCCTAAGGGTCAGGAGCCAAATAGATTAGAAGGTGTAGAAAGATGACCCAAGCACCTCATTACTGCCAAAGCAATAACTTCGGAGTGGTAATGATGGGGGGGGAACACATGTAAAGAATATTTTAGAGATTAACAGAACATCATGCCAGATTCGTTGGAGGGTAGAACAAGGAAAGGAGTCAACGATGACTAAAATTTTAGGCTAGGGCCAGGCACCGTGGCTGAAGCCTGTAATCCCTGTACTTGAGGAGGAGACGGGAGGATTTCAGACAGGCTAAGGCTCTCAGCAACTTAAAGAGACTCAAAATAAGAAGAAAATAGGGTTGAGGGTTCAGCTCAGGGGGAGAACATCTCTGGGTTCAGTCTCTTGTACCGTTAATTCTTTTTTAGGTGAGCATTCTGGGGAGCTTCTTGGTATCTTTAACAGAGGATAGTTAGGAGAAGAAGCAGATTTGGGGAGAAACTAACTCAATCTGGGCATGTTGAGTTGGCAGTGTTGGTAGGGCATTACCTACCTAAGGGGTAGCTGCAATTATGAGTGGGGAGTGAAAATGGAACTGGAAATACGTTTTGGTACATTATCTTTCTAAGTTAATAATGCAAGTTACGAAGGCAAATATGAAGCCAACGAGGGGAAGGGTGGGAAAGAAACAACAGACCATGTGCTGGAGAGAGGTGAAGAATGTGTGCACTGGGGAGGCCACTGGATCAGAGCTGAGGTCAGAGGAAGCTTATGAAGAAGAGCTCCTGTACAGGGCTGGGAGTAGGAAAACTGCAAGGAGAGAAGGGTGGTAAGATAAGGAATACAGATTCGGTTTTTTTCTTTTTATTAAGTTGGTCATCATTGCTTAGCAGCAAAGCAACAGGATTGAAGAATTGTTCATTTGTTTATTTGATTTGGGATGGGGAGATCTGAGCATGAGTGATGACCAAAGATAAGGAAGCAGACTATTAAGAGATTCAAGGAAGAGATGTAGGGTTGGGATGTAGCTCCGTGGCAAAGCACTTGCCTTTCAGGTGCACTACCCTGGGTTTGATCCTCAGATTTAAAAAAAAAAGGACCCTTCCCTAAAAGTAGGAGTAATGTTTGATAGATCAAAACAGAGGAGGAGTCAAGCAAGAGGAGATCAAGGACAGAGATTCTTTCACAAAAGAGGAGAGGTAGGCCTTTCTTTGAGATAGGAGTAAAAGAAAAGATAGATAAGAAAACAAACTTTGGGTAGAACCCTCAACAAATCCTGACCCTAATAAACTCAGAGATCTTGGTGGTCAAATGGCGGGCGGGTGGGGGGGGTAGGAATGAAGTTAAACATCTGCAAGTGTGGTAAATAGCAAGCAGTTGCAAAGAGTACAGAAGAGGCCAGGCACTGTGTCATCCCAGCCTCCCAGGAGGCTGGAAAAGGAGGATCACAAGTCCATGGCCATCCTCAGCAATTTAGTGACACTCTGTTTTAAAAGTCTTTTTTTTTTTTAAGTCTGGGGATGTAACTTAGTGGTAGAGCACTTGACTAGCATGTATCAGGCCCTGGGTTTGATCCCAGCACTACAACAAAACAAAACAAATAACAACAAACAAATAAATAAAAAACTAAAAGGTTATCCAGGCTACAATGAGGATTAAAATATGCTATGTGGGCTTACCTGAAATCCTAGGGTTTAGGAGGCTGAGATAGGAGGGTCACAAGTTTGAAGCCAGCACACAGTGACTAAAATTAATAAAAATAATTTTATTATTTTTATTATTATTTTATTATTTTTATTTTAAAAATTAATTATTTTATTATTTTTATTATTATTATTTTATTATTTTTATTTTAAAAATTAATAAAAGAGCTAGCTCAGAGGTGGCATACCCTGGGTTCACTCCCCAGTACTCCCTCACACACAAAATTGCTTCTTGGACGTGTAACTAACCCAATTATTATAATTCGGTGACCTTCATCATGAGTATTCAGAATATAAAAAGAATAAATATAAAGAGAGAAAAATAAATTTAGAATTCTCAGATACTGAAATAAGTAACAGTATTACTGAGCATGAAGAAGGCCTACCAAGCTGAGAAGTAAGCAGGGCCCTAATGTCACAAAAAGAAAGTCTGAAAGTAGAAGATGAATTCCCACTGAAAGCCACCGGAGAGCTATAAAGAAAGCCAGGATATGAGGAACCCAAATCAAGAGATGTGACAAGCACGTCCTCCCAGTTTCCCCACTCAAGATAGCCACCCATCATAGGTAGCACAAGCAGAAAGACAGAAAAGCTGAGCAGAGCTTTCAGAAGTCTCATGGAACTGGGGAGACAGAAGTTGGAGTTCAAGGTTTCCAGGGCATCCAGAATTCAAAGCCATAAGAAAAAAAAAGGAAGGAAAAGAGAATTCAGTCCAACAGTCTAAGCTGTCTTTTCCCAGAAAGACATTTGTGAATTTTAAATAACACCTAAATACCTTGAAGGTGGAGAAACTCATCAGAAATTGGCTGCTAAGGAACTAAAAATAAAGACACAACCACTGATAGCCTCATTGAGCCCGAGAAGATCAAAATTGGAGGTCAGAGCCGGGCGTGGTGGCTCAGGCTTGTAATCCTCGCACTTGGGAGGCTGAGACAGGAGGATCACACTGGTTCAAAGCCAGCCTCAGCTACTTAGTGAAGCTCTCAGCAACTTAGTGAGACCCTGTTTCCAAATAAAGTATAAAATAGGCCTGGGAGTATAGCCCGGAGGTAGAAAAGCCCCTGGGTTCTACCCCCAGTAACACCAAAAAAAAAAAAAAAAAAAAAAAAAATTGGAGGTCAGGGTCTGCTAAAGAGGATGAGCCAGCCCGGTGTGGTGGCACATGCTTGTAATCACAGCATTTGGGAGGCACAGGTTCAAAGCCAGCTTCAGCTACTTAGGCCCTTTGCAATTCAGTGAGACCCTATTTCAAAATAAAGAATGAAAGATAGGGTTAGCAGTGTCCATCGGAGGTAGAATGCCCCTGGGTTCCATCCCTAGTACTACACACACACAAAAAAAAGAATAAAATCCAGGTTGAAATAATATCAGTGTCTGATTAGGTCAAAGTGATCCATTCTTACTCTATTTTTCATCTACAATACCTGACTTTCAGTTAAATATTAACAAGCATAGCCAGACATGGTGGCCATACCAGTAATCCTGGTACTTGGGAGACTGAGAAAGGAAAATCCAGGTGAGGCCAATCTCAGCAATTTAGCGAGACCCTGTTTCAAAATAAAAAAAAATAGGTTCAATCCAAAATACCGACAAAACAAAGCAAAGAATGTTAACATGAATACCAAGAGATAGAACTAAAGGGGGAAACTGGGCAATAAAAATAGATACTTAGGTGATCTGAACATATGTATTATCAGACAGGGACTTTAAAATAAATGCAATTCGCCAGGTGTGATGATGCATGCTTGTAATCCCTGCACTTGGGAGGTGGAGACAGGAGCCTCACTGGCTTAAGAGACCCTGTTTCCAAATAAAAATATAAAATAGGCCTGGGAGTGTAGCCTGGTGGTAGAAGGGTTTCTAGAAACCCCAGTACCACCAAAAAAAAAAAAAAAAGGGTTCTGGGAGTGTAGCCCGGAGCTAGAAGGGTTTCCAGGAACCTCAGTACCACCAAAAAAATTTTAAAAAATAATAATAATGAAATAAATTGTGATTCAATATAATCAAGAAATCAGATCACAAATATTACTAAAGAAATGAAATCCATAAATACTAAATAGTAACTGAAATAAAAAACTTAGTTGTCTGACAACAAATTAGATATAGCTGGAGAGTGGGCTAGTTATCTATAAGTGAAATCAGAAGAAAATATCAAAACTAAAGGAAAAAGATTAAAAGAAAGATTGGAAAATATAGGGAAGACTGTAAGAGACATATGGACCACAGTATAAAAGATCCTGATAATGCATAATAGCATCAGAGGAGGGAAAGAGAATATATAGTTGGAGAGATATAGTTATGTATTGTTTAACAATGGGAATATGTCCTGGAAATGTATCATTATATGATTTTGTCATTGTGTGAACATCACAGAGTATAGCTTCAAACTCTGCAAATCCAAACAGAATAAATTCAAAGATCACATCCACTGCTAAAAACAAAACACAAAGAAAAAAAATGTTAAAAGCTACATACCCTCAAAGAAAATGGAAAAAGTGACACAACAAAATCTAATAACTTTAATATGCTGAAAAAGTTCAATTCTATAATTTTATACCCAGCAAAATTAGCTTTCAAAATTTAAGATAATAAAAAGACAATTTTTTTTTTTAGGTACAGAGGATTGAACCCAGAGGCATTCTACATCTGAGCTCCACACTTAGCCCTATTTTATCCTTTATTTTGAAACAGGGTCTCATTGAGTTGTGGAGGGCCTCACTAAGTAGTGAGGCTGTCTGTGACCCTGCCATCCTCCTGTCTCAGCCTCCCAAGTACTGAGATTACACGTGTGTGCCACCATGCCCAGCTAAATTTTAGACACTGAAGAGGAGAAATTATATTGCTAATAGAAATACTCTGAAAGAAGTTCTGGAAGGAATGTTTGAGAAGTGTTATTTCAGATGGAAGCATGGTTACCCAGCAAAGAATAGAGAGCCGTGAAAAGGATAAATATACAGGTGAAATCGAATGAATTCTGAATTTTAAAACAACATAAAGTCTTCTGTGTTTAAAAATATATGTAGGCATAAATACAGTAGCATAAAAAACTGAAAGGAAGAAATAAAGTTAAAGTGTTGTAAGGTGTTTACACTGTGTGAGAAATGAAAAAGTACTATTTTACTACTTTATTAAAAATAGACATTAATAAAACAAGATGCATGTAGTCTCTAGATAAACTACTAAGCAATTAGCAAATAAAAATTACTAACGTACTGATGGGGGTTGAAGTATATAAAGTAATAAAGAAATTTTAAATCTTTTATTAATCTAAAATAAGGCAAAGGAAGAAAAGGAACATATAATAATAGTAAACATTTTGCAAGATGGTAGTATTTAATAAAAACATAGGTGAAATTACATTACATATAAATGGATTAAATATATCAATTAAAAGATAAAGATAGGTGAGGTACAGTGGTGCATACTTGTAGTTACAGCTACGTGAGAGGTTGAGGCAGAAGGTTCAAAAGTTTGAGGCCAGCCTAGACAGTTTAGTGAAACAAACATTGTATCAACATAAAATTTTAAAAAGCTGAGCATGGTGGCTCATGCTTGTAATCCCAGAACTCGGGGAGGCTGAAACCGGAGGATTGTGGTTTGCGGACAGCCTCAGCTGCTTAGTGAGGCCCTCTGCAACTTAGTGAGACCCTGTTTTAAAATAAAGAATAAAAATAGGGCAGGGGATGTGGCTCAGAGGTCAAATGCCCCTGAGTTCCATCCCTAGACCTGTAAATAAATAAATAAATAAATAAATAAATAAATAAATAATAAAAAAATAAAATAAAAAGGACAGGGTTGTAACTCAGTGGTAGAGTGACTCTGTGTTCAATCCCAAGTTAAACACATATACACGATATACATATATGGATAAAAATACACACTATATATACATATATACATATGGAGATACAGATATAAAATTCCTGTTTGACTTTGCAAGAGATATTTATTTATTATTTACTTATTTATTTTGTGTTACTGATGCATTCTACCTCTGAGCTACACCCCCAGCCCTATTTTTAATTTTTATTTCTGAAACATGATCTTGCTAGGTTAATGAGAGTCACAGTATATGCTGAGACTGTCCTCGAGCCTGCAATCCTACTGTCTCAGCCTCTCAGGTACGGGGATTAAAAGCATGTGGCACCTCTCCAGGCTTACAAGAGATATTTAAATATCTGACAATGCAGTACTAATATCACACAGAGTAGGACTGAGTGTGATAAATATTGATAGAGGTAGAGGGGGGCTTTTACAATGACTATTGGGTCAATCCACCTGGTAGATATAACAGTACTCTGTTTCTCAAAAAAAGTGCACAGAAAGATACAATAAATAAAGGAGTATAAATTAAGGAATTCGAAAATAACTAAACAATAGAAAAAAATCAGCAAAGCCAAGACTGATCAGAAAAAAAAGTTGTATATTACTACATCAGAAATTCAAATGGGAGTATCACTATAGATTCTGTTCTACATTTCTTTTTTCTGTGTGTGGTACTGGGGATTAAACCCATGGACATTCTACTTTTGAACTATACCCCCAGCCCTGTTTTATATTTTATTTTGAAACAGGGTCTAATTAAGTTGCTGAGGGCCTCACAAAACTTCTAATGTTGGCCTCCAACCTGTGATTCTCCTGTCTCAAGGAATGGGATTACAGACATGTGCTACCTCGCCCAGCTTCTCCATGGTTTTATGACCAACATTCTTCCAAACATGTTAGGGAAGTAACCCCTACTGTTCTGGACAACAGAAAAAGAGGGAATACTTTCTGACCTGTTTCATAACCTTGACAGCAAAATCTGACAAGAGAGAAAAGAAAGTAACTTGTAATTTCTTTTATGGACATAGATTAAAAACCTCAGATAAAATATTATCAAATTAAATTCAGTGATGTATAAAGAGAGACATGTCTTGTAGCTAAATTAGTTTTATCCTAAACATTCAAAAATTCAAGGTGTTTTTTTTTTTTTTTTTGCAGTACTGGGGTTGGAACTAAGGAGCATTCTGCCTCCAAGCAACACCCTTAGCTTTATTTTTTATTCTTTATTTTGAAACATGGTCTCACTAAGTTGTAGAGGGTCTGCTGAGGCTGGCCACGAACACGTGATCCTCCTGTCTCAGCCTCTCAAGAACTGGAATTACAAGTGTGAGCCACCACGCTTGGCTTCAAGGTTTTCTTACTGTTCTCCACATCAATTAGCAATAATCTCCATATTAGTAGAATAAAAATAGAAGTACCCTACAATCATCTCAATAGGTATAGAAAGACATTTCATAAAATTCAGTACACAGTGATATTGTAAAATAGATAGGAACTTCTATAATCTGATAAAGGGTAGAATAAAAGAAAAAAGAAAAAACTTATAGTGAGCATCATCTTTCATCATCCAATATTTAAATCCTTCCCCAGAAGATGATAATGAGACAAGGATGCCCTTTACCACTTTCATTCAACATGGTACCACGTCCCTTAGCCAATGCAAAAAAAATGCAAGGGGTGGGAGCCCACATGTAAGGATTGAGAAGAAATATAACTACTATTTTTATTTGTAAAAACCAAGTAGGATGAGGATCACATGTTCTAGGTCAACCTCAGAAACTTAGCGAGACCCTATTTCAAAACAAAAAGGGTTGCCGGGTGTGGTGGCGCACGCTTGTAATCCCAGCATTCAGGAGGCTGAGACCGGAGGATTGCAGTTCGCGGACAGCCTCAGCTACTTAGTGAGGCCCTCTGCAACTCAGTGAGACCCAGTTTCAAAATAAAGAATAAAAAAATAGGGCAGAGGATGTAGCTCAGAGGTCAAATCCCCCTGGGTTCCATCCCCAGACCCGCAAAAAAACACAAACAAACAAACAAACAAAAAAACCCAAAAGGGTTGAATAGTTCTGAAGCAGAATGCCCCTGAGTTCAACCCCTGGTAGTACACACACACACACACACACACACACACACACACACCAGATAGGATGGCCTGGAGTATAGCTCAGTGCTGGACTGTGTGTTTAGCACACATAAAGCCCTGGGTTCAATCCTTAGCAGCAGCAACAACAATAAGAAATCAAATAGAATCTACAAATTAACTATTGAAATGAATAAATTCAGCAAATTTTCTGACTACAAGGTCAACTCATAAAAATCAATTATATCTCTAACTATTCCAACAATAATTACAAAATTAAATTTCAAACTTTATCCTTTTTTTACAATAACATTTTAAAATCAAATAGAAATAAATCTAACAAAAGAAGCCAGGTGTGGTGGTACACGCCTGTAATCCCAGTACTGGGAGGCCGAGACAGGAGGATTGCAGGCTCAGGGCCAACCTTGGCAACTTAACCAGACCTTACTTCAAAATAAAATAAAATTTAAAAAGCTGGGGGTGTAGCTTGGAAGTGGAATACCCCTGGGTTCAATCACCAGTATTAAAAAAAAAAAAAAAAATCTAACAAATGATGCAAGGTTCCTAAACAGAAAATATAAGCATTATTTAGAGACAGTAAAGAAAATCTAAATAAAACTAAGGATGTACCACATCTGTGAACTGCAGCACATGATATCTTAAAAATATCAATTTTTCCTAAAATGCATCCATATTATAGAAAATATCAGTTTCTCTCTAAATGGATGGACTGGAGGGCATTATGTTAAGTGAAACCACATAAACCTGAAAATAATCCTGGCAGGTTTGTGTGGTTTAGTTTTGTTACATCTGACTATGGAACTAAGCTGGCACTGAACTTAAGCTTCGTGTGGAAATGCCAGGGGCCAGGGGCAGCCAGGAGGGTCCTGAAGGGAAATGTCCCAGAGCTGGCACTAGACCCCACGCGCTGTGACTAGACCGGGCGTGGAAAAACTAGAACAGCCCTCGACTGACCAGGAGACGACGTGGTGCAGCGGGGAAGGGCCGGCTGCACAGGGATGCCCGGCCAGTGGAGGGCCACAGACCAGAAACCTCGTCTCCACCTCTGCCTCAAAATCATAAAGAACAAAACACCTCTCCTTCTGGATTACAGATCTACATTATGAAAAGTAAAACGACTACTCTTTAGGGTGACGGTGCAGCAGAATATCTTTATGATACTGAGGTATGCAATGTATGTATACCTCAATTTGTATGACATGAAAATCACTAAGCATAAGAAGAAATGTAAGTTAGAATATATTAAAACAATGACTTTCTAGATCGTCAAAAGACACCCTTTGAAGATTGTAAGGCAAGCCACAGAGTGAAAGAAGAGCTCTGCAATACATATTTCAAACAAAGGACTCATTCAGCTCGAATACAGAAGTCCTTTAAGTTACTCAGAAGAAGAAAAAAAGAAAAAAGCTGTAAAATATAGGTATACAACTTAGTACACAGATCACCAAAGAATATCTAAATGGTCCATTTACCTCTAAAAAAGTAGTCAACCTCATTATTCAGTAGAAAAGAATGAAAATTTATTTTTAACTTTTAATTGTGTTTTTATAACTTTTATTGGTGCACTGTAGTTTCACGTCATAATGTATTTCATAGTGACAGGGACGCATGCGCGTGGCACTCGGGAGCTTCCCCACCCCCTCCCCTTCCCCATACATGGTTTTGAGATTGGTACTGAGCATTGAAGCAAAGGGCCTTCCTTCTATCTCCAAACCATATCCCCAGCCCTTCGTATTTCTTTGTTTTGAAACAGGGTCTTGCTAAGTTGCTGAGGCTGGCCTCAAACCTGCAATCCTCCTTGTCTCAGGCTCCCAAGTACTGAGATTCCAGGTGTGCACCACCAAGCCCAGCTCAAAATATTTTATTAAACCATTAAAAGAGTGTTATTACTGTCATAGATAAAGAAAACCAAATCAGCCAGGTGTGGTAGCGCACGCTTGTAATCCCAGTACTTGGGAGGCTGAGACAGGAGGATAGCAGGTTCTCGGCCAGCCTCAGCTACTTAGTGAGGTCCTCCACCACTTAGGTAGACCCTGTTTCAAAATTAAGAATAAAAACTAGGGCTGGAGGTGTAACTTGGAGATAGAATGTCCCTGAGTTCAATCCCCACTAATGCAAAAAAAAAAAAAAAAAAAAAAAAGAAAAAACAATGGAAACAGAGTCTAAAAAATAGACTCACATAATAAATGAAAATTTAATATGTGATCAAGGAGGCAGTAAAAATCAAAGGGGAAGAGATGGATTATCCATAAAATATATTAAGGCAACTAGTGAATTAATCACACAAAAAGAAAAGTTGGTAGAGAGAAATATACTTTTCAGCCCTCTTCATTTTTTTTTCAGTACTAGGGATTGGACCCAGGAATGCTCTACCACTGAGATACAGCCCAGGTTTCTTTCTTTTTCTTCCTCTCTCCTCTCTCCTCTCTCCTCTCCCCTCTCCCCTCTCCCCTCTCCCCTCTCCCCTCTCCCCTCTCCCCTCTCCCCTCTCCCCTCTCCCCTCTCCCCTCTCCCCTCTCTCTCTCTCTCTCTCTCTCTCTCTCTCTCTCTCTCTCTCTCTCTCTCTCTCTCAGTGTCTCACTAAGTTGCCCAGGCTGGCCTCAGACTTACAATCCAGCTTTCTTTCTTTCCTTCTTTCCTTCTTTTCTTTTCTTTTCTTTTCTTTCTTCCTCCCTCCCCCCCCCCCTTTCTTAGTGTCTCACTAAGTTGCCCAGGCTGGTCTCAGACTTGCAATCCTACTGCTTCAGTGTCAGAGTTGCTGGAAAATAGACATGCTCAGAAAAAATTCAAAATTTACAAGAACTATAAGGCAGGTGTGGTGGCACACACCTGTAATCCCAATACTGTACTTGGGAGGCTGAGACAGGAGGATTCCAGTTTCAAGGCCAACCACAGCAACTTAATAAGACCTTGTTTCAAAATAAGAAATAAAATAGGGCTGGAGGTGTAGCTCAGAGGTAAAATATTCCTGGGTTCAATCCTCAGTAGCCACCCCCCTCTAAATATACTATTCTGATAATCATGTTATGGCTATGACATTTTTATTCACAGCCCCACAAAATGCTAATCAATTTGATCTCATTAAAATAAAGCTCTCCTGTACTTTAAAAATAGAAAGACCAACTATAGATTCTAGAAATAGTAATGGGCTTGTTTTTATTTATTTTATGTTTTTGGTTCTGGGGGTGGAACCCAGGGGCTTTTCTACCTCCAGGCTATACTCCCAGACCCATTTTTATATTTTATTTGGAAGCAGGGTCTCACTAAGTTGCTGAGAGCCTCACTAAGTAGCTGAGGCTGACTTTGAACCTGTGTGATCCTCCTGTCTGCTTCCCAAGTGCTGGGATTACAAGCGCGTGCCACCACGCCCAGCATAACGAGCTTGTTTTTAACATGTGAAAAATAAAAGTAATAATGTCTTTTCACAAAGATGGACAAAGGATAGGAGAGCTAATTCATGAAAGAGAAGCAAGTGGCTGATAAGAAATGTGTTCAGTATCACTAACAATAAAAATTCAAATTCAACCATTATGTATATGGGTTCATCAGATTGGCAAAGTTTGAGAAGAATCTCAGAGCCTGATGTTGGCAAGCGTACGAGGAAATGGACATAATCGCACTCTGACACTGAGATTGTTGACTGCAGGGCAGAATAACAATTTGTGTCAAAGTTTAAAATAAACTTCCCCTTTGATTCAGCAATTGGATTTCTAGAAATTTACCTTTTGGTAAATAATCAGCCAAGTACCCAAAAAGATGTCCATCACAATGTAGTTTATAATAGTGAAATATTAGAAGAAAACTAAAGTTATATCATATCAAAGTTGGTTCAAAAATTATAACATAGCCGGACGTGGTGGCGCACGCTTGCAATCCCAGCATTTGGGAGGCTGAGACCGGATCGTGGTTCATGGATAGCCTAAGCTACTTCGCCAGGCCCTCTGTAACTCAGTGAGACTCTGTTTCAAAATAAAGAATAAAAAATAAAGGGGCTGGGGGTGTAGCTCAGAGGTAGAATGTCTCTGGGTTAAAATAAAAAAGGCAAGGGTAATATCATTCTCTTAATATAAATCTATTTGTAGTTACAGATACACACACTGCTGAAGTCCCAACCCTCACTACCTCAGAACGTGACTGTGTTAGAGACAGGATCTTTAGAGAGGTGATTTAGTTAAAGTGACGTCAATAGGGTAGGCCGTAATTCAGTAGGAATGGTGTCTTTTCATTCATTCATTCATTCATTCATTCATTCATTCATTTATGTATTCAATAATGAAGATCGAACTTGGGGCATTCTACCTCCAAGCTACACCCTCACCCCTTTTTATTTCTTATTTTGAAACAGAGTCTCACGAAGGTGTTGAGAGCCTCACTAGTTGCTGAGGCTGGCCTTGGTCCCGTGATACTCCCGTCTCAGCCTCCCAAATACTGGAATTACAGGTGTTTACCACCACACTCTTGCCCACACCTTGCTGATTGGCTGATAAAAAGCAACAAAAGCACTAGATAACCAGAAGGCATTGGCAGAGCTGCTTCTTTAGGGAACATGCACATTAGGGCATTAGTGACCAAGATATGACCCTAGCCTCATTATCATAGTATATTGCACACCCCTGGGTAGAGACTTAAGATGCTCATGAGCCGTACTATGCGTGGAGTGGCAGGATTAGAATGCGAGGACATCAAGCTTGGCGTGGTGGTGCACACTTGTGATCCCAGCATTCGGGAGGCTGAGACAGGAGAACCTTGGTTTGAGGACAGCCTCAGCTACTTAGTGAGGCCCTCTGCAACTCAATGAGACCCTGTTTCAAAATAAAAAATACAAAATAGGGCAGGGGGTGTAGCTCAGAGGTCAAATGCCCCTGGGTTCCATCCCCAGTACCCCCTCCCCCCCAGAAAAGAATATGAGGACAATGCCCAGATGCAAGGAGAAACGGCAGGAAGTCGGGTAAACCTAGCCTGACTCTGGCTCTGCTTCAGCTCCAAAGCAACTGCCTCTCTATAAGAGTAGACCCTCAGACCATGGCAGAGAGACCAACCCCATTTCATTTTTCTTGAGTGTGTACTTCTCACTTCCCAATAAAACTCTCCTTTCTTGCTGCACAACCTTGATAGGTTGGGTCCCTCCCTTCCCCACAGCAGAGACAGGAGGTGGAGATATCGTGAGACTCAGGTGTCGCGACACTCCAGACATCATGAGACAGACTCCAGATGCCGCGAGACTCTGGATGTCTCGAGAGAACCAGCATTCCCATGCCGCTAGCTCTACCCTCAGATAAGCACCCTGACTTCCTCTCTAACTGTGTGACTCTGCTAACCGGCCGTGACTCTACTGACCCTTCCCCCATGGTCAGCAGATCTCACCCCAAGGTGCCAGTTCATTAAAGAAGCCTTTAATAACTTGGCTGGTGTGATCCTCCTTTGTGACCCCTCACCCCTGACTCAATCCCAACATTACATCTGGCGCATGAAACTCAGGAGGATTTTTTCTCTCTCTCTCTCTCTCTCTCTCTCTCTCTCTCTCTCTCTTTTTTTTTTTTTTTGTTGTATACCTCCTTCAGCCCCAGACTCTGACCCCACCCTCAATTGGACCGATCACTTTCTTTTAGACCGGGTGCACCCCCAAGGTCCCCACTGGGCTCTCTGGGCAGTGTGCACCATACCCAGCCATTGAGTTTTTCAATGAATAGTGAGCACATCATTTTTATATTAGTCTTTTTTTTTTTTTTTTTTTGGTACTGGGGATGGAACCTAGGGGCATTCTACCCCTGAGCTATACCCCCAGCCCTAAATTTTACCCTTTATTTTGAAACAGGGTCTCACTGAGTTGCAAAGGGCTTAAGTAGCTGAGGCTGTCTGCAAACTGTGATCCTCCTGTCTCAGCTTCCCGAATGCTGGCATTACAAACTATGTTAGCTGATTTTGAAGAATAAGTGGTCAAGGCTCTGTGGCCTGGTCTGTTTTCATTGCAGGGCTGGGCTGCTTGCCCTCTTGCCAGCTAGATCTCCTGACTTCCCAGGCAAACAGCAGGACAGAGAGCTAAGGGAGAGCAGGGGACTTTGGATGAGACTGACTCCCTGCTGAGTGTACTGGGTGCCCCTCTGCAGCTCGGGCGGGAGGGGCAGTTGGGGAACTCAGTGGTAGAGCGTTCGCCTGGCATGTGTGAGGCTCTGGGTTCCAGCCCAGCACTCAAGGAACAAAAAAGCACAGCACTGGAAGGCCTTCTGTGCCACACACGCATGCGCGCAGAGAAAGAGGGAGGCACTTTCTGTGTGTGTTCAAATGCTCACCCTTCCCCGGCCACTGCACGCAGCTGTGTCTTCTCTGACTCCCTCAGACCCCCGCCAGAAGACAAGGGAGAAGGAAATTATGTGCCTGGGAATCCTCTAGGCTCCAGCTTGGTTTTTAGCCCTGCCTGGTGCTTTGCATTTCTATAGATTTTGCTGAAGATCTTTGCATTTTTAAGAGCTTGCAGCCATTAATCTTCCCAGCAAACCCTAGAGGCCCTCGGCCTGTGAGGAGGGACTAGTTGAGCTGGGTTTTAGAGGAGACAGTCTACTAAGGACCGGATACAGGGTTTGCATTCTAACTCTGCAGAGAAGGGTGTGTGTGTGTGTGTGTGTGTGTGTGTGTGTGTGTGTGTGTGTGTTTCACCATTGCAGAGGCACAGTCCAAAGTCTGCAGGGTAGGTGGGTAGACTGTGACAGTGGGAAAGTGGCAGCGGTGTGGAAGCATCAGCTGGCAGAATCCCTTCTTTTTTTTCTTCTCTTTTAAAAGTTTTATTGGTGCATTGTAGTTATCCATCCTAATGGGGTACAAGATGGTGAGGCGCATGCACACATCACTCAATTCAGCCCTTCCCCATCTCCCTCCCCCCCCCCCGGCCCTCCCTCCTCATGTTTGGCTTAGTGATTGTCTTTGAGGTGTTTGTGAATGAACATCATGTGCATTAGGGAGTTTCCCTCTTCCTCCCTCCCATCCCCCTCAGCTAGGTCCCCGTATTTGCTCATCTAAGGTTTCTCGTTCTTGCTTGAGCAGGCCAGTCTTTGTTCTCTTAAGGCCTTCTGTTTGGATGAGACCAACCCATATTACAGGCCCATCTGCTTTATTATAAGTCCACTGACTTAAACGTCAGTAGCAGCTGGTTGTGATGGCGCACGCCTGTAAGCCCAGTACTTGGGAGGCTGAGACAGGAGGATCACAGGTTCAAAGCCAACCCCAGCAATTTAGGAAAGTCCTCAACAACTGACCAAGACCCTGTTTTAAAATAAAAAATGAACTAGGGCTGGGGGTTTAGCTTGGAGGGAGAATGCCCCTGGGTTCAATTCTCAGTACATAAAATTAAATAAATAAATAAATAAATAAATAAATAAATAAATAAAGTTAGTATCATCTAAGGAAAAAGAAAAGCCTTCAAAGAATAAGTTCTGATTGACCTGGGCACCTGGCCCAGTCAAGTTGACATATAAAGTTAGTCACTGTTACCAGGCACGGTGGCGCACGCTTGTAATCCCCGCGCTTGGGAGGCTGAGACAGGAGGATCGCACAGATTCGAAGTCAGCCTCAGCTACTTAGTGAGGCTCTCAGCAACTTAGTGAGACCCTGTTTCCAAATAAAGTATAAAAAATAGGTCTGGGAGTATCACCCAGAGGTAGAAAAGCCCCTGGGTTCCACCCCCAGTACCACAAAAGAAAAATAAATAAAGTCATTCACTGAACATATATAATGTTGTACCAAAAGGAGCTTAGAATGTCTACTCATAATCTGTCTCCTACCACCTTTGAAAATCCTACCCAAGGTTTTCATTTTAACCAGCAGCTAGGAAATGGCAACTTAGGTAAAAGAAGGCAGCAACAAGAAGAGGAAACACGGAGGACCTGAATCCCATTAGACACTGCTTCCAAGAATCACATGGTTCCCATCCAGGGAGGCTGAATGTACCACTTAAATAACCTGAAGAACTGGAAATGTTGACTGGCGTTCAGGTGGCTCCTGCCAGTACAGACCTTTCAGTGCCCTGGACATTCTTTACGAGGGACAGTGCGTGATGAGAATGTCCAACTTTAAATGGTTACAGTTTTGAGATCTGGTGATGCTCAGAGCACTGGTCCCAAAACCTACCAGTACCAGGCTCTGTCTCCAACCCCCACACACATGCCTTTCCATAGACAGCACCCCAATGGGGAGGTGGCGGGTCACGTGGCACCCCATGCCAACCCCGACCTGTGCAGGGCACCTCCAGCTAATCTGGAAGTGTGGCTGTAAGCCAATGGGAACAGTTATGCAACTCTGAAAGTTTAAACTTGGGAAAGCTCACACATACATGCAGACAGGAGTTTGGTTAAAAGGAGAAAACCACAGCACGGGATCCCGTTTCCCTACTTTATTGCCCTGTAAAGCAATAAGATGTGTTAATTATTACATCTACCTGTCATATAGCTGTCCATATGACTGTGTCGGCAAACTAATTTTTAAAAATGCCTGCTGCTTCCAGGGCCTTGCCTCCCAGCATGCGAGGTGAAGCGCACAGTCTTAGAAGCTCTGCCCTGCACATTGCTGGGTTCCTTGCTGCTGATCAGCTTCGCATGGCCCCTCCTGGCCAGCGAGGGAGGGGAGCTGCCTCCTGCCTCTCTGTGGGGATCAGAGGTCCTGGGCTCTGCTAGGGCAGCAGGAAGTCACTTCAATGTCAGAAGGAGGCAGAGAAAAGGACCAAGGTCCAGCAACAGGGCCCAGCTCGAGAGGCCACCTCTGCCTGTGCTTATGTGTCCCCTGCCTCTCTGCTCCAGAAAGCTCCATGGAGAGCTTTAGGCCCGGTGGGGGTGGCAGCAGCCAGGGGGTGGCTGTTCCAGGTGGGTAGGAGCAGGGGCGGATGCAAGGCACTCTTCCAGCTGAGAGCTGGGAGCCTGGGCTTCCGGCTAATCCCTGTGAGAAATGTTCTCTAGGGCAGGAGTCCAGAGCCAGGCCCTGCTGCTGCCCCTGGGAGAGCTGAGGCTCCGTGGGAGGGGGCACCATGGATCCAGAGGCAGCCAGGAACAGGGCTGGGCTGCTCTCATCAGGAGCACTACCCCCCAAAAAATTAGTCAGTTGCTTTCCTCACTCAAATTTGCATCCTGTCTCCAGGCTCTGCTGCCTTGTGGTTCCGTCACCATACTTCCGGGGGGAGAGGCCGGGGGGTTAGCTCAGTGCTGAGCAGTATATTTTGCTCTGATAAAATGGAAAAAAAAAAAAAAATAAGGACAATGTAGTATGACTTTCTTTCTTTCTTTTTTTTTTTTTTTTTGGTGGTGGTGGTACTGGGGGTGGAACCCCGAGGCTTTCTACCTCCGGGGTATACTCCCAGACCTATTTTATATTTTTTATTTGGAAATAGGGTCTCACTAAGTTGCTGAGAGCCTCACTCACTAAGTAGCTGAGGCTGGCTTCGAACCTGTACGATCCTCCTGTCTCAGCCTCCCAAGCGCGGGGATTACAAGCGTGCACCACCACGCCCGGCTGTATGACTTTCTTTCTAAAAGCTAAATGTGTAAGAGTCCCGTTTTATCCGGAGGGGTGTGGCCCAAGACCCCCCAGTGGATGCCAGCAACCAATGGCCCCATATACACCATGTTTTCCCCTATGTGTACACCCCTGTGATAAAATTTAATTTATGAATTAGATACTGCAAGGGTTAGGTGAACACAAGTACCCAGATATTGTGGCAGTTGACCTGAAATGGCTACAAAGCAACTAACGGGGGGGGGGGGGTACCACATAATCATGGATACACTGGACAAAAGATGACTTACCTTCCGGGTGGGATACAGCAGGACAGCATGAGAGCCCATCGTGCTATTCAGAGTAGTGCACAATTTAAAATTTATGAGTCATAGTTCTAGAACTTTTATTTAATAAATATACATATATATGTCAAATGGAAATTAACATATAATTTTCATTTAGTGGCAATTATACATATATAATTATAATATAAACTGAATATTGAACCTAGGGATATTCTACCTCCAAGCCCTATTTTATTTTTTATTTCATAACAGGGTCTTGCTAAGTCGATGGGAGTCTTAAGTTGTTAAGGCTGGTCTTAAATTTGCAGTCTTCCTGAGCCAGCCTCCTAAGCCCTAGGATTGCAGGTAGACACTACCACACCTGGATTCATTTAGTACCTTTGGACCATGGTTGACTATAGGTAATTGAAACCACAGACAATGAAACCATGGATAAGGCGGACGACTGCATTCATTTTAAAGATTGTGCTTCTAATTTCAGGTTCAGCCTAATGTTTTAGTTTGTTTTACTGATAGTGATAAGTGATAATTATCCCATTGGCGTTTTTAATATCCTTACTGGGCAACTTCTTTATTTTTCTTTCACTTTTATTGGCCCATGAAAACCCAAAATTCAGAGGAGCAAAGCATCCCAGGGAATGTTTTAGGACCTGTTTATTCTGTGATTATTCTCCCTGTACCTTATTTCATACTATGAACTCCTAACATTCATTTTGTTTCCTCATTCAACAGACACTAAGTAAGCATCTATGTGTCGGATAAAGTTGTCAAGATGTAATGATTATCTGTAGGTGATAAAAGACTTTAAATATTTCAGAAATTAATGACATAAAACAAAAATATTAAATGGCTTTCATATTTATTTACAGTGCATTTAATCTGTGATAAACTTAATCATGCTTTAGCCACTAGCATTACACCATCAAGAAACTTTCTCTTTGAGCCTGATGCATAGCTGTGTTCTTCTGTTAGCAACATTGTTATGAAATAGGCCAACATCTGGGCAGGTGAGGCTGAGACAGGAGGATCACTGGTTTGATCAGCAGTTTAGCAAGATCCTTAGCAATCCTGTTTCAAAATTAAAAATATATAATAAAATTGGCTTTGGGGTGTAGCTCCGAGGTAGAATATCAATGGGCTCAATTCCTAGTACCAAACCAAACCAAACCAACAGCCCCTCCCCCCCAAAATGGGTCATGAATCCAGATCTTCTCAACTCAGTCAGGCGTGCCTGCACCTGCTCTCTCCCTCCCCCCTTCCTTCCCCATGCTGTGTAGACCTGCCACTCCACTCCTTTAACCTGGTAAAGGCATGAGTTAGGGACTTGCAGACACTGGATCTCAGGGCTCACCTGTTACTGCAGCATACCCTGCCCATCCTGACGCATACACGGACTTACTAGCTGTGTTAATTAGCTTTCTATCCCTGTAACAAATACCTGAGATAATCAGTGTGTAAAGAGAAAAAAGTTTCTTGGTTCCATTTAGATTTGAGTCCACCACTGACTAGCTCTGCTGTTTTGGGCCATGGCAAAGCAGCACATCCTGGCAGGAGGGTGAGTCAGAGTAAAACTGCTCCCCTCAGGGCCTGGAAGCAAAGACAGGAAGAGGAGGGGCTGTGCTCCCCTGTAAGAGCCCCCTCACCAGGCTCCACCTTTTAAAGGTTCCACCACCACCCAGTAGTGTCAGGCTGGGACCAAGCCTTGGACACACAGGCATTTGGGGGCAATCAAGATCCAAACTAGAGCATTAGTTTTAAACATCTTTCCAAGAAGGGCTGGCTTAGCACCTGGACAAAGCAGGTTGTTGCTTCTGAAGTGTAATTTGAAGTTTTTCCACCCCAGAATATCTTTTTGTTGTTAAGTTTCTGCCTAAGGTGATTTGACCTTTATTTTATTTTATTCAGTTATTTGGGTGTGGTGGTACACACCTATAATCTCAGTACTTGGGAGACTGAGGGAAATGGTTTGGATTCAGAATGTCCCCCTAGCCCTCAGCCATGTTGGAGGTGGGGCTGGTTGCTGAGGAGAGATCTGGGGGGCCTTGGGATTATATATGGTCCCTCCTTTCCTTGCTCTCTCTTGCTTCCAGCCAACATGGTGTGAGAGCAGAACCCTTGAACTCTCCGTCTCTCTACCATCCTCCACCACGTCCTGAACTCTGCAGACTTCAGCCGGCCTGCCCTGGACTGAACCCCTCAAACCCCAGAACTGTGAGCAAATACATCTTCCTCGAGGTTGTGTGCTCAGGTTTGTTGGTTAATATCGGTGAAAATGTTGAATGAGACACTGAGAAAGGAAAAAGTCAGCTTCAAGGACAGCCACAGCAAATCACTGAGACCCTTAGCTACTTGGCCAGAACCAGTCTGGGGGGATCCCCCCACCCCACCATTCAATCCCCAACACACACACACACACACACACACACACACACACACACACACACACACACACACGTCTCCTTCCCCTGTCGTCCTTTAATGCTTTAATGTCTTCTGCAAACCAGGTGCAGAGGCTCCTGCCTGTAATCCCAGTACCTGGGAGGCTGAGACAAGAGGTTCACAGGTTGGAGACCAGCGTCAGCAATTTAGTTGGCCCCTTAGCAACTTGGGGAGACCCCATTTCAAAATGAAAAAATAAAAGGGGCTTGGGGTATAGCTCAGAGGTAGAATTCCCTGAGTTCAATTTTCAGTAAGCCCCCTCTCCCCCCAAAATGTCAGCTCAGCTGACATTGTGCAGCTCAGCTTTAAGGGCCTGCTTTGTGCACTTTTTGATGCCTCTGGGGCCCATATTTTTTCAGCCTGGTGTTGCTGTCTCTGGGTCTTGCTCAGGGCTAAGCGTGGGTCACATGGCAGGGGTGAGGAGTCAGGCTTTCCTCTTAGACATTCCGAGACCTCAATCTTCTCCAAACTTCCCTGTCCTTGAGTGGATGTGGGAACAACAACAGTTCCCTTCTCACAGGGCTGTGGAGAGGAGTAAGTGATATAATTTATGTGAATACCTACCATATAGTCATAATTCACTGGCATTATGTTAGCTTTCTGTCACTGTGATAAAATGCCCAAGATAAATCAACTTAGAGACGAAAGGTTTACTTGGGCTCCCAGTTTCAATCCATGATCAATTAATTCAGGGCTTCGGGGCCTGTGGCAGCACAGCACATCATGGTGAAGCAAAGGAAGTCACTTGTTTTGTGACAGCCAGAAAGAAAAAGGGTGGGGTAGGTGGGGAAGAGTTGTTCCCCAGGCCCCCTTCAGAGGTACACGCTCAACAATCTAACCTTCTCCCACTAGGCTCCACCTCCTGAAAGCTCCACCACCTCTCCACCACAGGTTGGGGCCAAGCCTTCAACACATGGGCCTTCAGGGGGAATTCACAATTCAAAACACCAAAACACTAGCTGAGCATGGTGGTGCATGGCTGTAATCCAGTACTTGAGAGGCTGAGACAGGAGGATCACAGGTTTGAAGCCAGCCTCAGCAACTTGGAGAAACCCTCATCAACCTAGCAAGACCCTATTTAAAAAAAAATATATATATATATATATATACACACACACACACACACACACACACACACACACACACACACACACACACACATATATTATAGACTGGGCTATAGCCCAGAGGCAGATTACCCCTGGGTTCAATCCTCAGTACCAAGGGGTGGGGGGGAGATTCAAACAATGAACAATGGCAAGTATATTGTCTTTATGGTATGGATTAGTTTGCTAGAGCTGACATAACAAAGTATCACCAACAGAAATTCATTCGTTTACAGTTCTGGCGGCTCCATGAAGTGTTAGCAAGGCTGGATTCTCCTGAGGCCTGCGAGAGTGTCTGCTTCAGGGCTTCCTCCCTGTTTCTGGCAGTTTCAGTTTGGGGCACATCAGTGTGGCATCCAACGGCATCCCCTCCCTGCCCTGGTCTGTCTGCACATGGCCATCTTCTTACAAAGACAACAGTCACACTGGACAAGGGTGTTCGTTCTCCTCTTCAGCACGACTGCACAGTAACTAACTCCATTTTACAATGATCCTGTTTCCAAGTAAGGGCACATTCTGTGGTGTTGGACTAAAGACTTCAACAAGTCTTTTGCATGGACATAATTCAGCCCATCAACCTGGAGGTCAGGAGTTTGTCTCTTGTTGGCACTACTGCTATCCTTTTCTACTACCAACCAGCTTAGCACAGTGCACCAGGCTGACTGTCATCGAATGCTGGCTGAATGGCACTTTCCTAAGTTAGCTCCCAGGCCATCCTCTGTTGACTTCTCCTACCTGTCTGCCCGATGCATGCCCCCCACCAGAGCAAATAACTCCCCCATTCTCTGCTCCTGCTTCCACGCAGAGAGCGCCCGACAGTCCCACTTCCCCCATGTCTCCATATCCCCCCCCAACTTCTGCCCACCCACGAATAGGTGAAAGGAAGATAAGGGGAAGCTACATCAGTCTGGTGTTGCTGCAACAAAATACCTGAGGCTGGATACTCTATGAAGAGAAGAGGTTTATTTGGCTCTTGATTCTGGGGGGTTGAAGAGCCAAAAAGCATAGCATCAATGTCCTGGCTAGGGCCTCCCTGGATGTGTCACGATAGAGCAGAGAAGTAGAAAGGGAACTGGCCTCGCACAAGGGGCCACGCCAGTGGGTGGCTCCATTTTGTAACAACCCATTCTTTCTTTGTGTGTATATGTGGTGCTGGGGATTGAATCCAAGGGCATTCTGTCTCTGAGCCACACTCCCAGCCCTATTTTATTTTTTGGTTTTGAAACAGGGTCTTAATTGCTGGGTTTCTTGTTAATTTTCTGAAGCTGGTCTCAAGCCTGCAAGCCTCCTATCTCAGCCTCCCAAGTGCTGTGATTACAGGGCATGCACTTTTATGTTTGTCTTGTAAAAACCCATTCCTGTGAGAAATAATTCACTCCTGGGGAGCCCAATTCATTCTGAGAGACCAGCATTGACCCCTGTGGCTCACCACTTTAATGCCTTTACATTGGGGACACGCCACATCCCAACCATGGCAGAAGCAAACAGCTGATCTCACGCTCTCCGTGAGCCTATCAAACAATGAGACAGGCTGTTCAGTCCTCCCGGGAAAGTGTGTTGATGCTGTGTAGACACTCTTCACACACGGCCAAACTGCCACACACTCACCTCGTTGACCTGGGTCCCTGAAGATGTCTGCCGTGGCCCCTATCACACATAGGAACATCCTGCTTTGCAATCCCTGGCCCTCCTTGAGGCGGTGTGCCAGTCTTCCTTTTATTTTTCCTTTCCAAACAGAACCCTACTTTATTTTTTTATTTTATTTTATTTTTTGGGGTTCTGGGGATAGAACCCAGGGGCATTCGACCTCCGAGCTACAGCCCCTGCCCTATTTTTTATTCTTTATTTTGAAACCGGGTCTCACTGCATTGCAGAGGGCCTCACTAAGTAGCTGGGGTTGTCTGAGAACCGTGGTCCTCCAGGTCTCAGCCTCCCGAATGCTGGGATTACAAGCGTGAGCTAGCATGCCCGGCTGGATCCCTGCTTTATATGCCTCTAGGAAGTTTAAGAAGGCCTATGGTCTATCCTGATATCAACAGGATAAAGTAATCACTCACTCTGGTATTTGGGTAAGTGCAGTTTTGCCCGTGGGACGGGGCTGGCTTCAGGGGGAGGCACCTACGCCCAGCCTTGGACTCAGGGACATGGGTGTGACAGGCAGTAGGGGATGAGGTGGTGACAGCCATTTCCAGGCTGCTGCCTTCTGCCTTCTGTCAGGGCCTGTCCTGCAGGATCTTTTGGTGTCTGGGATTCAGTCTCTCCCTTCCCTGGTGGGCCGCCATGGTCACCCTGGCACCAGGATTACTTTGCAGTAACCCCTGGACCCTCCTGGGGTTGTGGACTCCCAGGCTCTGAGAGCATCTGTACCTCAGTCTACCTTGAGAGACACCGGAGATGAATGTCTCAGTCCAGGAGAATCTGCGATCCTGACTTGGTGCAAAGGCAGGATAGGAAGTGAAGGTCTTGCCTTCCTTTTAGAGGGGCTCAATTTGGCAAATAAAAACACAGAACCCAGTTAAATTAGTCTGTCAGATAACAAGTACTGTTTTTAGCTATCTTAACCATTTTTCCGTATATGGTTCAGTAAGGTTAGGTATATTCAGAGAACAACAAATAATCTTTACTATCAGTATATCCTAATCAATACTTGAAACACACTAAAAATAATTTTCGAAGCTGAGCACGGTGGTGCATGCTTGTAATCCCAGCATTCAGGAGGCTGAGACAGGAGGATTGAGGTTCGAGGACAGCCTCAGCTACTTAGGCCCTTTGCAACTCAGTAAGACCCTGTTTCAAAAATAAAAAGACTAAAAAATAGGGCTAGGTGTAGCTTGGAGGCACAATGCCCCTGGGTTCCATCCCCAGTACCACACACACACAAAAAAAAAAAAAAAAAAAAAAAGGAGTGAGAGGAGGCTGGGGGTATAGCTCAGAGGTAAAATGCCCCTAGGGTCAACCTCCATTACCCCATCCAAAGACCCTGGACTTGATTTCCAGCACCATGAATAAATAAACAAAATATTAATAATTCAGAAGTTCAAATTCAACTGGACATTCTGTATGTGTGTGTGTGTGTGTGTGTGTGTGTGTGTGTGTGTGTGTGTGTTTTCTGGAAGTCCTACCTGATTTGCTCTGGATCATTTCATTTCTTTTTCTATCTATATTACTGGTTCCTGTTTCTTTCCAAGAGAAAGAATACACAGAGATTCTTGCCTGTCTTGCTCTTCTTCATAGAAAGGAAGGAGGTGGCCCAGGGCACATAGACTAGAAGCTTATTAGGTGTCTGTTGAGCAATCAAGGCCCTGAACACAATTATAAAATAGGGACAACGCACCCTTGGCCCTCACCTCTCTGTGGCTCTCCCTGGATCCACCTGTCCCCACCCACCTCCTGGACAGCTCCTCCAGGTCATCAGCTCAGCTTGGCTGAGCGCCGACAGACGGCGTAAGGTGCTAGCTGCTGATAACGTAACATGTGACCCCCTCTCAGCCAAACTTATTTCCCCATGGTGGACTCAAATGATAAGGAAGAGCCAGGGTGGTGGTGCATGCCTGTAATCCCCGTACTTGGGAGGCTGAGACAGGAGGATCGCAGATTTAAAGCTGGAGCAGTAACTTAGAAAGATTCTGTTTCAAATGAAAGACAAATTTAAAAGGGCTGAGTTGCAGGCGTGGTGGCACGCGCTTGTGATCCCCGTGCTTGGGAAGTGGAGACAGGAGGATCGCGCAAGTTTGAAGCCAACCTTGCTGGCTTAACAGACCCTGTTTCCAAATAAAAAAAATATAAAATCGGTCTGGGAGTATAGCCCGGAGGTAAAAGGCCCCTGGGTTCCATCCCCAGTATCACCAAAAAAAAAAAAAAAAAAAATGGCTGAGGATATAGCTCAATGATATACACCATGCCTGGGTTTAATTCCCAACACCACCAAAAAAGGAAGGAAGGAAGGAGGGAAGGAAAGAGAAAAAGAAGGGAGGGAGAAAGGGTGATAGCAAGGAAGGAGGGAAACAAGCGAAAAGAAAAAAGAGCTCCGCGTCGAATGGTAACTCCAAATTCTCCTTGGTGTTGTATCATTCTAGTACCTAGACTCTCAGAATACAATTATTCAGGAAAAGAAAACCCCAGCTGAGAAACAGAGCAAAGAGCGGTGAGTGCCTGTCTTTGTATAAAGTACCTGTGGCCCAGGTGCAGGGGCAGAGCCCAGCGAGCTCGCCTCCCTGCTGCTCCAGGAGGCGTGGTGAGCTTTGGAACGACCCGCTCGGCCTGCAAGGTTCTAGCACAGTCCACTGTCCATCAAAACAGCAAACATGTCAGGCACCATTAAATGAGATGCAGCGACTCCTACACATAAAACCAATGTCTACCTGTAGGAACTTGGTACTTGTCTTGCAACCAGCTACAGTAGTACCAGAACAAACCTCTAAACAGCTCCACAACGATCAAAACATGCTGACCACGACCACCTGTTGGACCAGGTGATGGAAGTCGTTACGTAAGGACACTAAGACGTGGCCCTTCGTGGGGATGCTTTTGGTCAATAGGCAAAGATTGACAGCAGAGCCACCTATCACAGCACAGTGTGGTTTTTGCCCCCATAGAAGTGTGCGCGGGATGCACTGGACACCACGGTGGCTGTAACACACTCATGATAGTGGACCTGGGGGAGGTTACAGAGCAGACCAAGCAGGCTTCCTAGAGGAGATGGGTCCTGGCAAGTTCGGAAAGAACAAGTGGTAATTTAAACACAGACATCCCTTCTTCAGCAGGGAGGGCTCCATCATAGAAGCCCACTCGAGTGAAGGCTAATGTGGGTGGGACTCTGGCTCCGTTCTATGCACCCCACTATTTGGGCCCTGATTTTTTCTGTTACGTGCTCTTCAACAAGTCACCAGGAGAAATAGGTTGAGAGGTGGGATTCCCTTTCCCAGGCTTTCTACTTCTTTGCTTCAGCCAAGCAGTTAATTCGTTTCAGGAGGTTTTCTGGGTGATCCTAGCACTTCCATCGAGACTTCAGTTCATGGCAAGCTTCACTGAGGCTGCTCAGAGCTCGCCTTTCTTGTTCTAACACTGAACGCGCTGTTCCCGTGGCCAGCAGCTTAGCAGGGCTGCTCAGTCGGTTGCTGGTTTCCATGTTCCCGGCTTAGCTGTAACCAAGGTTTTGACCCCCCGCTGGGCTTCCCACAGGTGAGCTGGGACCTCGTTCTTCCCCGCAGCCACATCCCCCAACACCACGACATTTGTTCCATGCATCCAAATTCAGTTTGCCTTGGAGGGAATGACAATCCAGCTGAAATATAAGAAATGGAGTCAATTTTAAGATTCTTAGGGGACGTTTATACTCCATGTTCACTGCATGCTCCTTGGAAAGGAACCACCAAAGTCAAAATCAGGAAGAGAGGCCTGTGGCTCTCAGTTCAGGCCAGAGAAAATAAGGGGTAATTTCTATATTTGGGTCCTGAGGGTCCCTTCTGGATGAGGAGACCCTGTGGTCATGGTGCTGTCCCAAAGCGCACCCCAGACCGTTTGTGAGGGAAGATTTGCTTGAAATATACAACTAGATACATTCAGGGCTAAGGAACCTGGGCAAAGGATATTCCTCCCTTTATTCCTCCCTTCATAACATTCCCTCTTCCCTCTTTCTCCTTCCTTCCTTCCTTTCTTTTTTTTTCTTTCTTCTTTCTACCGAGGATTAAACAAACCAAGGAGCATTCTATCTCTATATTACACCTGCAGCCCTTTTTATTTTTTTTATTTTGAAACAGGATCTCATAAGTTGCAGAGGGTGGCTTTGAACCTGTGATCCTTATGTCTCAGCCTCCTAAGTTCTAGGATTACAGATGTACATCACAGCACCCACCTCAGAGGGTATCTTTATTTATTTATTTATTTATTGAGGGTCTGGGGATGGAACCCAGGGGCATTCGACCTCAGAGCTACACTCTCTGCCTATTTTTTATTCTTTATTTTGAAACAGGATCTCACTAAGTTGCAGAGGGCCTCACTAAGTAGCTGAGGCTGTCCGCAAACCATGATCCTCCAGTCTCAGCCTCCTGAATGCTGGGATTACAAGTGTGCGCCACCATGCCCAGCTCAGAGGGTATCTTTAAATGAGGCAAAACTGTTGAGGTGTGAGGCGATACAGTGTCAGCAGTCTCTTGTGTTCAATTGTGATGCCTTTTGAAATTGCCTTCCTTGGCTAAATGATTCATATGGCCACACCTTTTCCCTGTCTATACTTCATCTCTCTCCCTGTCTCCTCCCACTCGACGACAACTCCCCTCTCCTCACCCCTATTCTTTATCGGTCTCCTTTTCCCATGGCACTTGCTTGGCTTAGATATGATTTAATTTGCCTTTATCATATCAATCACAACTTTATCTACTGCACTAAGAAGATAAAACCCAAATGCACAAATACAACTGTCAGGTGAATGAGGCCAAACTTCAACAGAGGATCTAGAGAAGAGAAAATTCTAGAAAAGAAAAAGATCTGGAAAAGAGGGTTTTATGAAAGCCACCCTGCACTAGAGCTTATCACATGAAAAACAAGTGCTGTTTTTTTTTTTTTTTTTAATACGATGCAGGTGGGCAGAAGGACAGGCGCGAGAGGTTTGTAAGGACACAGTGGGCAGATGGAGAGGTGAGTTACAGGCTCTAGACTGAAAAGCAAGTCTTTACACAATCCAGCGTGTTTCTTTAAGTGATCATTAAATTCACCGTACCCAGCTGAGCCTACAGAACTTGAAGTTCTCAGTGACCAGACCCAAGCCACTGTGGGGCCTCTACTGCTCGGAAGTCTATAACCAATAGACTGAAAATGGGATTTGATTTTCAAGAGTTTTTATGTTGCTATTCTTCTCTCCAATAAGAAAGAACTATGATAAACTAGGAGATAATTTTTATAGCTGGGCATGGTGGTGCATGCCTGCAATCCCACAAATTGGGAGGCTAACACAGGAGGATCGCAGGTTCTAGGCCAGCCTTGGCAACTCAGCGGGGCTCTCAGCAACTTAGTAAGACCCTGTTTTCAAATAAGAAACAAAATAGGTCTGGGGTATATAGCTCAGGGTGCCTCTGGGTTCCATTCCTAGTACTATAAAAAAATTTTTTTTTTTTTTTTTGCTAAATTGCCATGCAGTGGTCTTGAAGTTTCAATCCTCCTGTCTCAGCCTCCCAAGTACTAGGATTATAGGCATTCATCAGCATGCCCAGCTTCAATTGGACTATATTAAGAGTTCAAAGCCTGGCATGGTGGTGCATGCTTGTAATCCCAGTACTTGGGAGGCTGAGACAGGAGGATCGCAGGTTTGTGGCCAGCTGCAGCTACTTAGTGAGGCCATTTGCAACTCAGTGAGACTTTGTTTAAAAATAAAGAAAAAAAAAATAGGGCTGGGGGTATAGCTTGGAGGTAGAATGCCCCTGTGTTCCATCCCCCATTCTGCAAAACCAAACCAAACCATTATGGACCTCCTCTTCACTAAAAGTTACCATTAAGAGGAAGAAGTAGCAAACCACAGCTTGACACATGTTCACGATACATCTATTGTGCCATGCATTGGGGTCGGAACTGGCAGGGATTCCTACAAACGTAAAGGCTTAAATAGCCTGGGTTTTTCATTGAGTGAAAATTTTAAAGAGACATTCTGCTAAAGAAGATCTTCAAATGGCCAATAGCATATAAAAGTTACTCAATATCAGCATGCATCAGGAGATACAAATTAAAATAACAAGATGCTATTATACGCCCACCAGAATGACTGAAAGAGTAACAAGGCCGAGTGTTGACAGGATACTGAGTAATTAGCTAATCCATCCCTACTTCACTGGCAGAGGGCAAATTACTACAACCGTTTAGAAGACTATTTGGCAATATCGACTACAGCTACACTATGTCTACCCTGGAACCGAACAGTCTTACGTCTGGGTACATAGCCAAGAGAAAAGAGCTTACAGCTCCCAGAGACGTGGAGAATGCCTGTAATAGCTTAATTCAAAATAGCTCCAAGATGGAAACAATCCAAATGAATGTTCATCAGCAGTGGAATGGATACAAATGGGATAGTCACACAATAGGAAAACATATAGCAATAAAAAGGCCCACTGCTACACATAATGGAAAGACCTCACAGACGTGTGATGAGGCAAAAGAAGCCAAGGCCTAAAGAGCCCATATTACAGGATTCCAGCCATACTAACGCGTGTCGATGGAGATCGCTCTGGAGCAACAGTTGATAATAGAGAAGGAATGACTAGGAGCTTCAGGCATGTTGGAAATGTTCTATATTACCGATATGTGAGATCAGCTATATTCATCTCTGTGCATGCGTGTGTGTGCACGTGTGTGATGTGTGCAAAAAGTCACTGAGTTACATGCTTGAAATTCATGTTCCTCAATAGATGTCATATATATATATATATATATATATATATATATAACCTCAATGTAAATTAAAAAAAATCCTTTGAGATAGAAATCTGTCTCACCCAAGTTCATAACACAGAGGAGAGTATCATTCCATCCTAGGTCAAGATAAATGGAAAAGAAAAATGGAAACATTTCTGGGATAAATGAGGTGGGTTCAGGAATTGCAAAAATTTTATTTTTTAACTTTAGTTGTGTAACCTGGGTCGAGCAGACTGTACACAAGCACATCTCCAGAATTTGCAGAGAATTCTTGGGAGCTACCCACTGTGGGTACAAGTAGTGAGATTTCCACAGTGAGGCTCCAGCTAATGAGAGTAAACTTAGTTCTGAAGGAAAATCACCTCTAGAGAGGGAGGCTTGGAGGGAGTAAGGAAGTGGTCGGATTCCAGTGGAGTCTTGGAATTGGGGTGGGGGCCAGGAGGAAGCGTTCTAGGCTTCCTCCATCCTTTCTAAAACCCATCCTCCCCTTCCCCACTGCTGGAGCAAGATAGTGGCTGGAGGCACCGCCAGGCATTCTGAGGGAGACCAGCGGAAGAGCTTGGCTTGTGGCCACAGATGCACTTGAGCAGAAGAAATAAGAATAAACACAGTATGCAAAGGTGTTGAGTTCTCTGAGTCAGCTGGAGAAACAGAGTGCTCTCGGCAGCAAGCATGTCAGCAAGGCTGCCAGGATATATCAGTACGTAGAGTACGTACCCGTGTGGGGCAAAGCTCCCAGAAGAGGAAAGATGAGGATCCAGCCTAGGCCAAGCCAAAGCACTTCCAAGACCGCCATGGCTGAAGTCCTCAAAGTATCTTGGTCAGGGGCACTGGGAGTTGCCATCATCACCACTGCAATCATCAGTCTCAACAGCTAACTGTACTGTTTAACAGACATCTCTCATTGAATCTGCAATAACCCTACACTTAGGAAGTAGTGCTATTATTATCCCTATTTTTACATATGAGGAAACGGAGAGTTGGAGAAGTGAATTGCTCAAGAGCAGCACAGCCAGGCAGCACCAGAGCAGCCTCCTAGTAACCTACTCGCCAGTGTCTGATGTGCTCCAACCCACCTGCAGGAGTCGGTTCCGCCTGTTGGAGGTGTGAGCATTGGGCTGTTGACAGGTCAGGATCCTGGGACTGAGCTGGAAAGTGACAAGGGCTCAGGGTGAGGGCGAGTCCACCTGTTGTCCTCCAGGTGTTGTCAGTCAGCTCTCTAGTACTATAGCAAAATACCTGAGATCATAAACTTAAAAAGAGGAAAGGCTTATTTGGCTTACAGTCTTGAAAGTTTCAACCCATGACTGGTTGGTCCCACAGCTTTCAGGCCTATGGTGGGCACATTGTAGTTAGAGCAGGTAGCAGAACACGCTGCTCATTTTGTGTGACTGGAAGCAAAGAAATGGACCAGAAGGGGCTGGGATTTCAATTGCCCTTCAAGGACACGCCCCCAGTGACCAGAAAACCTCCCCCTAGGCTCCACCTCTTAAAGGTTCCACCACCTCCCGAGAGTGCCAGGGGCTGGGAAACCAGTTTAAAAGCTAAAGCATGTGGGCTTTGGGGGACACTTAACTAAACCATAGCAGGTGTCTACAGCCCTAGCCAGGCAGGGCCTCCCTACCAGTCAGATGCAGAGTTGAACTAGAACTTGCTGGGTCCTGGGCTTTGATAAAATAATGAAAATAAGCCGAATTTTGGCACTGTCAAATGGATTTCAAATGGATTTCCCCTGTGGTGCGCGCCCAGGGGAGGTCTGGGAAAATGGCCCTGGGGACACGTGGGAAGGAGCTACCAGGGACCCGGAAGAGGAGACTCTACTGGGAGGGGAAAGTTGCCAGCAGATGCCTCTAGTTAGCTGGTTACATGTCAAACATCAAACGGGCCCAGCGGGAAGCTTTTACTTTTGACAAAAGGAAGAGATGGTTCCAACCCAAATACTGCTGTCCCAGGAGATGGACTGTAGTGAGGGATGGGCTGGGGAGGGTCGGGGCACAAGCCAGCTTCTTCATAGGAGGTGGAATGTGTGCATTCTGGCTTCCCCAGATTACTGCGTTTGGGCTGGGAATCCACGGAGCACGGCTCTCTGGAGTGATCTCCAAGCCCCTGGTGGAGCTCAGGTAGGAAAGTCATGGGAAGAAAAACCAGAACAGACTTAGAGTGGTTATGGGGCAGCCAACGCCATTTTCCTAAATGTTTACCAGCTGCTTCCTCTCAATCCTTCAGCCCCTGGATGAGCCCCGAGCAGAACAGCCTTTGTTCTCCGTGTCAGAAATGAAAAGACAGGGTTCAATATCAGTAATAGCCTAAATTATTAAAATAGACTATTGTGTTGCTTTGGGTACTGGAGATTGAACCCAGGGGCATTCTACCTCTGAGCCACATTCCCAGTCCCCCCCCCCTTTTTTTTTTAAACAGAGTCTTGTTAAGTAGCTGAGGGTCTCGCTAAATTGCTAAACCTAGCCTTGAACCTGTGATCCTTTTGTCTCAGCCTCCCAAGTACTGGGATTACAGGTACGTGCCCCTACGCCAGGCTGGGTTTGGACCATTAAAATATCATACAGAGTTCACTGCCCTAAGAATTCCCCATGCTCTACCTATCCATCCTTCCTTCCTTACCAATGCCTGGCAACCCCTATCTTTTTACTGTTCCCGTAGTTTTGTCTTCTCTAGAATATCACATCATCTAAATCATGCAACACGTAGCCTTTGCAGGTTGGCTTCTGTGACTTATTACACATTTAAAGTTCCTCTGTGTCTTTTCATTTCTTTTTGGTGCTGAATACTATTCCATTGTCTGGATGTACTGAAGCTTATTTATCCATTCAGCTATTGAAGGCATGTTGGTTACCTCCAGGTTTTTACAATTATGAATAATTCTGCTGCAAACATCCACATGAAAGTTTCTCTGGGGACATCAGTTTTCAATTCCTTTGGGTAAAAACCAAGGGCCGTAATTGCTGATCAAACAGTAAGTATATGTTTAATCATAGAAGCAACTGCCCAGCTGTGTTCCACAGCGTCCGCACCTCGCATTCCCACAGGCAGTGAGTACCAGTTTCTGTGGCTCCTCAGCACCTGGCGTCGTCAGTTCTGGACCCTGGCCATCACGACGGGCACGTGGTAGTGTCTCATTGTTTTAATTCCCATTTCCCTAAAGTCTCACAGGATGGAGCATCTGTTCATACGTTTACTTGCCATCTGTGGGTCGTCTTTGATGAGGAGTCTGTCAAGTCTTTGGTCCATGTTTTAATTGGAGTGTGTGTTTTCTTATTGTTGAGTTTTCAGAGTGTTTTCTACATGTTGGATCCCAGCCCCTTACCAGATGTATTTTGCAAATGTTTTCTCCCAGTTTGTGGTTGACGTTTTGTTCTTTTGCTGTTTGGTTTTGTGAGTGTATGTAGCAAAATATAGCCTTAACTTTGTGCTAAGTTGAAGGTAGTTGGAAGGCTGTTACTGATATAATTTATTTTAAAAAATTACATGCAGCTCCTTGACTAACTATGGTACTGAGCCAACTATGAAACGGCTCCACCCCAAGGGCCCTGCCCTGCGAGCGGCAAGAGAGCGCAGGGAGGCCGGCAGACTCTGAACCAACCCAGCCCTGCCTTCCTCCCTGAATAAATTCCACCCACTCCTGGGCACCGTTCCAAACCGTCACAGACTCAGAAATAAATAAGTAAATAAATAAATAAGTAAATAAATAAATAATAAATAAATAATAAATAAATGGTTGAACAGAAAGCACTCATGGGTTTGGAGAATGTGCTCTTTGCTGTGTGGATATTACCTCAATTTTTTTTATTTTTTATTTTCTTTGGTACCCAGGGGCTTTCAACCTCCAGGCTATATTCCCAGACCTATTTTATATTTTATTTGGAAACAGGGTCTCGTTAAGTTGCTGAGAGCCTCAGTAAGTAGCTGAGGCTGGCTTTGAATCTGTGCCATCTTCCTGTCTCAGCCTCCCAAGTGTGGGGATTACAAATGTGAGCCACTATGTGAGGCTTATTACTTCAATTTAAAACAATGTATCATGATCACTTTTGTTGATCACTGGGTGACCTTGTGATTATAGGCATATGAGCAAATATAGACATGGAAAGCCCAGTAGAAATTTTACTCAAAATACCTAATTTTTCAAAATCCTCCTGGAGCTAAGTGTGGTGGTCCATGCCTGTAATCCTGGTACTTGGGAGGCTGAGACAGGAGGATCACAGGCTAGAGGTCAGTCTCAGCAACTTAATTAGATTCTGTTTCAAAATAAAAAAATTAAAATGGCTGGGGGCGTGGCTTGGAGGTAGAATGCCAGCCCTAGGTTAAATCTCCAATCCCTCACCCCAAATTAAAAAAAGAAAAACAACAAGATCCTCCTGAGATTTACAGACCCCCAAAATTTGCTTGCAGACTTCAGGGCCTACGACTTCAAAAGCACTGCTTGGGATCACGTTTTTTTAACCCTGTTAGGACTAGGCATTACGGCAGAACTAAATTGTGCTTCAGATGCAATTATATTCAGATAGAGAGTGATGTCCTGGTATCCCCAGAGCTGGGCACTGCGGTGTCTACGGGTCCCTGTGGTCTGACTCCATGGCTCCTGGGTGAGGTCAAAGGTCTTCCTGCAGAGACAGCTCCGTCTCATGGACTCTTTCTTTACCCTTTACCCTTTCCACAATTTGCCCCATGATGAGAAGAGCAAATACTAAAAAGAAGGACTATAATATGAGTACTAAATTCCACTATCTGGTGCTCTTGAATTTATTATCCCTCCAGTGACACTTACTATGGACTAAAAATTTATTTTAAAAATCAAAACTGCAGGCCTGGGGGCGTAGCTTGGTGGTAGAACATGTGCTCAGCATGCCCGAGGCCCTGGGTTCCATCCTTGTCACCACTAAAGGAAGAACTGTAGAGACTAAGGCTGCTAATTAACACCCAACAGCGCACACAGTTTACACCTAAGCTGATCACCTGACTCACATTCATTTTTTAAAAAATATGATCTGGGGCATGGAAAAATAAGAAGAATGATTTTGTTCTCTTTGGGCCCAGATTATTTATTTCTTTAGTCATTTCAGGATCTATAGCATTTTTCTCACCGTTTTCTGTCATTAGATTTTTTTTTTTTCTTGGTGGTTCTGGGGGTGGAACCCAGGGGCTTTCTACCTTCGGACCATACTCCGAAGCCAGGCAGAATGGCTACTATAATCCCAGTACTTGGGAGGCTGACACAGGAGGATCATGGGTCTGAGACCAGACTCTGCAACTAATTTCATCTATGAAGCTAAAACAAGCCAAGGCCATGTCAGGCGGCCGATCAGGATCTGGCTGTGTGGCCTTCAAGCTTGGGAGTCTTCCTTGTGGTAACAATAGCCAACAGGGTTTGTTTCACATGCGCGAGGCCGTGGATTCCACCCTGCGCACCTGGGGGCCGGGGACCGTTCATCTCCTCCTGTGTACTGCACTTCTCAACGATGTCGTGCCTCTCTAGGGAAAGAATCACCAGAGTAAAGAGCGTTTCTCCGAGACTCGTGCAGGGCCTCTACGTGCAGTTACATCTTCAGCACCCGGCTCTGTCTGTCCTCCAGTCGAAGGCTCACAGGCCCCGTGGCAGAGTTCAGCAGCCCACCATCCTCCTCACAGAGCCACGAGTGGACGCCTGAGGAAGGCCCCCACCCCACAGACTGCACATCTCACTGTGGGAAAGAGGGGCGGAGCCTCTGGGGAAACGTGTTTGTAGGTCAACAAGTGACGATTCCATCAAAGCCTGGGCCCTGGGCCTGAAACCAGGGCCACCTGTTCTACCAGAGTTGATGTTCAGCCATGCGAGTGCACACGCATGCATACACACACATATCCACACACATGCACATACATTCTCATGCACAAATCATAGGCACACATACTCACACAAAATTTTCTAAGTTGGGCTTCATAAAATAAGACACAGTCTTTCTTTTTTGTGGTATGAGGGATTGAACTCAGGGCATCCTACCTCTGAGCTATATCCCAGACCTATTTTATTTTATTTATTTATTTTTTTTGTGTGGTATTGGGGATGGAACTCAGGGGCCTCCTACCTCTAGGCTATACTTCCAGACCTATTTTATATTTTATTTGGAAACAGGGTCTCACTAAGTTACTGAGAGACTCATTAAGTAGCTGAGGCTGGCCTTGAACCTGCGCAATCCTCCTGTCTCAGCCTCCCAAGTGCTGGGATTACAAGCGTGCGCCACTACACCTGGCAGACCTATTTTATGTTTTATTTTGAAAAAGGGCCTCTCTAAATTGCTGAGGCTGGCCTTGGGCCTGTGATACTCTTGTCTCCATCTCCCACATATTGGGGTTATTAGGCATACATCATCATGCCCAGCAAGAAGCACTCTTTCAAAACATTTTCCCAATGATCTAGGTGATTGAGGTACTTGAGACAATCAGTATAGTGTACTACATAGTGTGTTGAGAGCTATTAACTAAAAGTCTTTGGTCCCCTGTATTATAGTTATAAAGACCTGGCGGGCTGGGAGTGCAGCGCAGTGGTAGACTGTATGTTGGGCATTTCAAGGGCCTGGGTTCCAGGCCCAACATAAAAAAAAAAAAAAAAAAAGACCAGGCAGGTTCCCTGTAAGAGGTGTTATACAAAAGCCACAAGTCAGCTGCCTGAGATTTCCTGGTTCTCCAACATAAATCTGCAAGCACAGCAAGATGCAGGTGCAGAGCCGCCTCTTACTCTGGACCCTGGACCCTGGACCTTGGACCCTGGACCCTGGGCCCTGGACCCTGGGCCCAGGGCCCTGGACTGGGCAGCAGTCTCAGGCTGGAGAGGTGAGAAGAGGAGGAAGGCCCAGCCCTTTGCTCTGGAGGGAGCAGATCTGAGCAGGTGCTTTCAGGCCCAATGTGGGGAGAGAGAAAACCAGATGCATGTCTTGGGCTCCTCTGGCTCAGGTCAGAGGGTGCTGGAGGCTTGAGGAGGAAGTGGTGGTGTGGGAAATCCCGGGCTACTCTGCGGCCACCACAGAGGATACCTGCTAGTGTGCCTTTTAAACCTAATGACAGCGGGCATGGTGGCGCACGCTTGTAATCCCCGTGCTTGGGAAGCAGAGACAGGAGAATCGCAGGCGTTCAAAGCCAGCCTCAGCTTCTTAGTGAGGTTCTCAGCAACTTAGTGAGACCCTGTTTCCAAATAAAATATAAAATAGGTCTGGGAGTATAGTCCAGAGGTAGAAAGTCCCTGGGTTCCACCCCCAGAACCACCAAAAAAAAAAAAAAAAAAAAAAAGACCTATTTTTTTTTAACATTTTTATGTGGAAACAGAGTCTCTTAAGCCAGTGAGGCTGGCTCCGAACCAGCGCAATCCTCCTGTCTCCGCCTCCCAAGAGTGGGGATTACAAGCATGCTCCACCAGGCCCGGCCCCAGATCATATTTTTTAAAAAAATGAATGTGAGTCAGGTGATCAGCTTGGGTGTAAACTGTGTGCGCTGTTGGGTGTTAATTAGCAGCCTTAGTCTCTACAGTTCTTCCTTTAGTGGTGCCAAGGATGGAACCCAGGGCCTCGGGCATGCTGAGCATATGTTCTACCACCAAGCTACACCCCCAGGCCTGCAGTTTTGATTTTTAAAATAAATTTTTAGTCCATAGTAAGTGTCACTGGAGGGATAATAAATTCAAGAGCACCAGATAGTGGAATTTAGTACTCACATAATGGTCCTTGTTTTTAGTATTTGCTCCTCTCATCATGAGACTAAGCCAGGAGGGCTAGAGATGTAGCTCTGTAGTAGAGCACTTGCCTAGCATGCATGAGTTCCACCCCTAGCACTGCAAAATAAAAGAAAAACCTAGCCAGACTTTGGAAGGCCAAGACAGGAGGATCTCAGGTTTGCAGCCAGCCTCAACTACTTTGTGAGGCTCTCCACAACTTAGTGAGACCCTGTTCCAATATAAAGAATAAAAAAAAATAGGGCTGGGGGTGTAGCTCAGAGGTAGAATGCCCCTGGGTTCAATCCCTAGTTCCACAAACAACAACAACAATAACAACAACAACAACAACAACACACTTGCACATGTGTACCAGTATTAGGAATGGCCTAGAAAGATTCAAAAAAGAAGTTTTGGTTATTAATATATTTGTCAAAAATCAGTTCATGGAGGTCAGATCTGTGAAGGAGAAAGAAAGTCAGGGCTTAGTTACTGCCAGGAATCAGGCAGCTGTTGTAATGCAAATTACCCTAGCCAAAAGTAATTAGCAAGTCCTTAGGGGAGTTGAACTTCCACTTTCACATTCTAAAGACAGGTTTGGTATTCCTCAAGAGGATGGGAGGAGAGGATTGACCTTCACATCAGAAGGATACCACGGATAAGGATACCACTTGGCCCTTGACCTTGTGGATGTTCTGGTTTAAACAAAGAAACCTGGGCATAGACTAAGAGTTAGGTGGGAAATTAAGGGACCGGACTTAGACCTATGTCATAGCATTACACAGGAAAGCAAGATGGAGGACTTTATGTCTACAAAAGCTGTTCTGTGTTTTATAGTTCGGTGACTTCATTCTGGGCCACCCCCTCATACTATCCCTGGATAGTGTGGGGTTTTAATCATCTTATGTATTTCTATCTTTTTAATAATGAATTCATTTAAATCTTCAGCAGGAGTCCAGGCTATTGCATTTTTATCCTTAGTCCAGGACAAGAACCTGTGGTTTTATGGGAATTGCCTCCGGGAACCTTATAGAGGTCCCTGAGGGCAGTTCTCCCAAATGGTAACACTCACCCCAAACTGTAACACATGAGAAAATGGATCATAAAAAATATTAAAACCAGGCAGGTGTGACGGCGCCACTCCAGTACTTGGGAGGCTGAGACAGGAGGATTGTAGGTTTGAGGACACCCTCAGCAAGTTAGCAAGAACCTCAACAAATAAAAAATAAAAAGGGCTGGGAGTATAGCTCAGAGATAGAAAACCTTTGGGTTTAATCCACATTACAAAAAAGAAAAAGAAAGACTAAAACCACACCATGAATCCTTGGCTTTCTCAGCTGTATCTGCTTCCTGGCCAACCCCTGCATCCTGCAGAATCGGCCGGGGTCTGGCGCTGGCCGGGGCAGGCTGGCCGATCCCAGGGCTGACAGGAGGGTCTAGTGGACGGCACAGGAGCTGCTCATCTGTCATCGGGCCTGAGCCAGAGCCCTGTGCAGGCCTGCCTCTCCCCACAGCAAGATGGGCTCAGAGGACTGTGGTGCCTCTGAGCTCACAAAGAAAGACTTCATTGTAGGAGGGATTTTGATCCCAAACTCAAAGTGGGCGCCTCCCTCCTCTGTCCCCACTCCCTCGCATTCTTGTGTATCTTCCTCATTCATATTTTAAAGCATGCTAACCTGCCACACTGAACGAAAGGGCTCTTGCAATCTCCAAACCCTCCTAGTCATTCCTGCAGACAAAAGTTTCCCTCAGCTGCATGGTGAGGCTGTTGAAACACAGACAGGGGAGTCAGAAATACCAGGAATTCAAGCTGAGCTTTGCAGTGTGGCCTTGAGTAAGTACCTTAGCCTCTCTGAGCTTTTGCTTCCTTACCATTACCCCAGGGATGACCGCTGTGAGCTACTGTGTGTTGAGGACTCAGCACCTCATTGCTACAGCGGGGGTATCGGCATAAGCGCAGCCATTTTAAGACTTCAGCCATGTCAGCTTCTCAGAAATCAGGTGACCATGACCAAACAGAAAACAGTTCCATCAATGTCAATCCGCACCCCTAACAGATTTTCCCGCCATTTGTACCCCCCACCCCCGGCCTATAAAACCTGTATCACCAAAGGACGGGCTGCTGCTCTCTGGTCTTGCTGGTGTGATATGTTCTGCGCTCTTTCGTGGGTCTGTGAATGGTAGTTACTAAAGGAAAGCAGAAAACACTGATGGTCCCTGAGGGCCTGAACAGTTCAGCTTTGAACTTAGGCAGTTTCTCAGCTTCAGCCTCAGGACAGAATCAGCTGGAAAACTTTGGAAAATCCGGATGCCCAGTCCTCCTGACATTTTATCACATCAGTCTCTAGCACTGAGGCCTGGGTACAGTCTAGTTTTTAAAACTCTCCAGTTATGCTGGGCGTGATGGTGCACGCTTGTAATCCCAGCATTTGGGAGGCTGAGACCAGAGGATCGCGGTTCGCGGACAGCCTCAACTACTTAGTGAGGCCCTCCGCAACTCAGTGAGACCCTGTTTCAAAATAAAGAATAGCCGGGCGTGGTGGCGCACGCTTGTAATCCCCGCGCTTGGGAGGCGGAGACAGGAGGATCGCGCAGGTTAGAAGCCAGCCGCCCGCGCTGGCTTAGGAGACCCTGTTTCTAAATAAAAATATAAAATAGGTCTGGGAGTGTAGCCCAGAGATAGAAGGGCTTCCAGGAACCCCAGTACCACAAAAAAAAAAAAAAAGAATAAAAAATTGGGCAGAGGGTGTACCTCGAAGGTCGAATGGCTGAGTTCCATCCCCAGACCCGCAATCAATCAATCAATCAATCAATAAAAAACAAATAAATAAAACTCTCCAATAGGTGCGGGGCAGTAAAAACAAAACAAACAAAACAAAACACCTCAAAGGCAGCCCAGGCATTCACCAGCTAGAGCACAGTCTCTATTTGTGGCAGGAAAAATGCTCAGAGAGACGCCCTGTCCTCCTGGACCTGCAGAAAAGCTCGGGGGCTGGTTACAGAGGCCTCAGGAGATACCACCTGTGGCCCAGAGTCTCGATGCCAAAGGGCAGGGGTCTGGGAGCTCCAGAGGGGATTTCTAGCCCCAAGGACCCAGCCCTACCAGGCGCAGGGCTTCCTGACCCTCTCTGTGGACAGATAGAAGGGCTCGGTTTCCCTTCACCCCGGCCGGCTGCTCTGCTCTCTCTGCCAAGGTCACAGCTGTGTGCTCCCGGAGGTGACCTAGCAGGCCTGTCTGCTCACCTCGGACACCTCCCTGTGCCCAGCTTCTATTTAGAGACCACTGCGCCGCACCCACCGGTAACCTCGGGAATACCCAGCAGGCCCCGTGCTGACTACCTTCCGCTCAGGAAACAGACAGGGAATTCAACAGACCCAAAGCCTAATTATACAAATGACACACATTAAAAAAGAAAGGGAAATTTCAGACCACATGTTTGACAGGGAGCCCCAGGGTGGGATTTTCCAGAGGCCACCAGTGCCCTGCCCTCTCCTACTTGTCTGATGCTGCGGATTTTGCTCCAGCCCATGAGTCCATAGGAAATTTCTTTTATACCTTTATTGGTGCATTGTAATTGTCCGTCATAGTGAGATTTGAAGTGATACAAACGTTCGTGTATCCAGCACTCGGGGTGTTCTCTCTGCAGTCCTCCATTCTCCCTCCTCCTTCCCCATACATGTTGGTGAGGTTGGTAGTGATACCTTCATGCATGGACCTAATGGTATTTGAATGGTTCCCTTCCTCAACCCATTTCTGGGTATACATTCTGGTGGGCCTTTCTCAAGTGCCGTGGCAAGAATGGGGAAGGATCGGTAAAGAGAAGAGAGAACAGGGCCTCAGAAACAAAAAGAATGCTTTGACCTTCAGGATCAATCTGTGAAAGAAAAGATGGAAAATGAATTAGTTAAAAGGAAGAAATATAGCCGGGCATGGTGGCACACGCTTATAATCCCCATGCTTGGGAGGCTGAGACAGGAGGATGGCACAGGTTCAAAGCCAGCCTCAGCTACTTAGTGAGGCTCTCAGTAACTTAGTGAGACCATATTTCCAAATAAAGTATAAAATAGGTCTGGGAGGATAGCCTTGGGTTCCATCTCCAGTACCAAAAAAAAAAAAAAAAAAAAAAGGAGAAAATATGTTGGAATGACAAAGTTAAAAGTGAAAAAGGCTGCTTAAACTAGTTATTTTGGGGGAGGGTCATTGAAAATTAGAACAATGGGTAAATTTGTTTTCATTGAAACACTTATTTAATGAATATAGATCCCTTCAAAACAAAAGTAAACATTTTAGTTTAAAAATACCCCTGTGAGTCTCCTGTCTCAGCCTCCCAAGTACTGAGATTACAGGTGTGCACCATCACACCCTGCACAGTTAGCAATTCTAATTTTTTTTTCAGTACTGGATAGATCCCAGGGGAATTCTACCTCCAAGCTACACCCCCTGCCCTCATTTTTATTCTTTAGTTTGAAACAGGGTCTCACTAAGTTGCAGAGGGCCCCACTAAGTAGCTGAGGCTGTCCGCCAACCGCGATCCTCCTGTCTCAGCCTCCCGAATGCTGGGATTACAAGCGTGCGCCACCACGCCCGGCTGCAATTCTAATTTTAAGCGTATCCTTAGATACAGATATTTACCAAACACATGGACAAGAATATTCAGGAATATTCCATTCTTTATAGTCAAAACTCAGATATACCCCAGATGCCTCATAATAGTATACTTGACAAATTGTGGTACACTGAGGACATAAGAGCAGTGGAAAAAATGAGCTGAAGTTGCTTGTATCAGCAAAGAGAATCTTTTAAGAATATTGAAAAACATCAGCAACAGAGACTGACATTAAAGAATCCCTGTGTTCACAACATTTACGCAATGATCCTAAAAACAGCAAAAAAAGAAAAAAGTCTCCACAAAATTCGGAATACTGGTTATTGCCCTGGGAGGAGGGAAAAGTGGAGAAGCAAAGTGGATTGTGGGATGGGGAGTATAATGAATAATATTCTGTTTCTTAAGATGGGTTGTAGGGGTGCTGGTGTAGGGGTGCTGGAAAGCAGGCTGGAAGAAGAGCTTTCCCCCCAGTATTAGAAGTTAACTAGAGAAGTCTTCTTCCATATTAGGATTAGAAATAAGGTATTAAAATATAGAGTTAAGATATAGAAGTAAGGTATAGAAGTAAAATAGAGTTAAGATATAGAAGTAAGGTAGGATTGGAAATATAATGGAGATCTATAAGCCCAGCTGCCCAGGTTGCAGGATTCAAGGACGAGGGTAGGGGACCCACAAGGTCAAAGCCTCTAATCTCCAGCTAGCCGGCCAAGGTCTTTGTAAATGGGACCCCATCCCCATATCTCTGAGCTAGATCAGCAAACAAGGCCAGGCTAATCTGCTCTCCAGGCAGATTCTTCAGTGCAGAGATAAGCCTGGCCCAGCCAAGGTGGGTGGGAAAGGCAGAGCAGGCTCTGACGTGTGTGGATGCATGTTTTAAAATTATTGGTTGTACTTGTTTGTCCTTGTATCTGATTGGTTGTATTCTAAGGTTGGCGGGCTCGAACTTTTGGCGGGCTCTGACGTGTGTAACCACTCCCTCATGTGTAACCACTCCCTCGTAGGATTATAAAATTCAGAGCGTGGAGTGGGGAGAGGTCGAACCTCGGCCATAGTGTCTTGGTTTCGACCCCTGGCTAGCCGGGACAGAGCTGCAGCACAATAAACCTCGCTTGCATTTTACATCTCTTGTGAGTCCTTTGATATTTGGGCTGGTGGGCAATTCTTGGGCCCTTCAGGGTATGGTAGGTTTATGTTATTCTTCTTTAAACTATACACACTCAAGCCGGGCGAGGTGGCGCACGCTTGTAATCCCAGAATTCAGGAGGCTGAGACCGGAGGATTGCGGTTCGCGGACAGCCTCAGCTACTTAGTGAGGCCCTCTGCAACTCAGTGAGACCCGGTTTCAAGATAAAGAATAAAAAATAGGGCAGGGCTGTAGCTCGGAGGTCGAATGCCCCTGGGTTCCATCCTTAGACCTGCAAACAAACAAACAAACAAATAATATACACTCTGGGCATGGTGGTACACAATTGTAATCTCAGTACTCTGTAGGCTGACACTGAAGGATCGCAGGTTTGAGGACAGCCTGAGCAAGTAGTGATGCTCTCATCAACCTAGCGTGACCCTGTTTTCAAAACAAAAACAAAAAAAAATACATCTCACATACCCTCTCTTTATATGTGATGCATTTTATAATAATATAAAAAAACCTAAGGAGGGAAGATGTGAAGTAGCAGAGAATAAAAGGAAGGACTAGAAGAAGGAGGAGTTCATATGAGAAAGAAAATAATGGAGAAAGAAAGCCCTTCTGTTGCAGAGAATCAAACTTTACCGGGCATGGTGGCACACATCTATTATCCCAGTACCTGCAAGACTGAGACAGGAGGAATGCTGGTTGGCGGCCAGCCTCAAAAACTTAGAGAGACTCTATTTCACAAAATAAGAAAAAAGACTGAGGGGGCCAGGTGTGGTAGCACACACTTGTAACCCCAGCATTTGGGAGGCTGAGGCAGGAAGATTGCAGTTTGAAGACAGCCTCAGCTATTTAGTGAGGCCCTTTACAACTCAGTGAAACCCTGTTTCAAAATAAAAAATACAAAATAGAGATGGGGTGTAGCTGGGAGGCAGAATGTCCCTGCGTTCCATCCCCAGTGCTGCAAAAAGAGAAAAAAGAAAAAAAGACTGAGGGAATAGCTCAAAAACAGAAGGTCCCTGGGTTCCATCACTATTTAAAAACAATAACAAAAAACCCCAAAAACAAAAAACAAAAAGCCCTGAGCTTTGTTGTGGACTGTGAAGGTGATTTCAAGGTTGGGCAGAGGCTGGACTTCCCCGGTCTCCGTCCTCGGCTCGCTGCTCTTCCCTTGCTATATTCTCTCTTTTGGTGACAGCATCTTCATCGTTTTGACCACCATTAATACACCTATGGCAACCAAAGTGTTGCCTCTAGATCAGCCATTTCCAGTGGGCTTTTGCTCCCTCTAACAGCTTATTGACATCTACGTGGCCATCCACACAGACTCCCAGCCTCAACAGGCCTGGGGATGAGCATACCTTCTCCACATCGCCTTCTTCTGTCATCTTCCGCCATCGATGGAACCACCACCCAGCGACTAGAAGCATGGGTGCTCCTCTGACTCCATCCTCACCCTCTGGCTCTACAGCCGACCAGCCTCTGAGCTTCGTGGATGCTACATCATGTCGCCCAAGTCTGTGTGTTTCTTCCCATCTCTACTGTCACTACCAGAGTCCAAGCTTTTCCCTGTCTTGCTTGGATAATCATACGCTCCTCAGCTAGACTCCCAGGCTGCTGGCGATGCCTCAGTGTCTTCTTCCACCTGCCTCCTGCATGATCGACTGGAATAGATTTTGGCCATGTGACTCACCTGCCTAGAATGTGGACAGCCGCTTAGCCACCTACGCCATAAAGATCAAGTTCCCTGTTCATCTGCAAAGCCTGCCCAAACCAGGCCCCGTTTGACTTCTCCAACATCATCTGTACTTCTCTTGATTCAGATTTTATACTCCCACTACATGGAAGCGCCTCTAGTTCACCACACACACAAGTCCCTTTTTCTTATGCCGTCTGCTTTGTCTCCAATGCCCTCCCCAGAATCCCAGCTATTCAGCCTTTCTAGACCAACTTAGCACATGGGGGTAGCTGCCTCCTAGGTCAGGAGAATGTGGCCCAAGTCAAAATACTGCCATGGCTACCAGATATTTCTTTTTATTTCCTAAGAGAAATTAGAAATTTCAGTTTAATGAGAAGTCCACGCATGTATGTGTAAATTTTCCATTTTTAACATTGCTTCAAGTGTTTTATAAACTTCATAGAGTCAACAAACATATTTGTTGTCTGAACTAAGACTGGGTCAAAGCGTTCTACCCTAAGTGACCCAAAGTTCTTTTTCAATAATTCAAAATAGTTCTCATATATTCTTATTTCTCCAGGAGTAAAGCTCATGGATTTCCAAATAGATTCAACCAAGAGATTGCTCAGAACATCAGAAGTCAGATTTAGGCCCACTTTTAGAAGAAAGCAGATATATGTTAATGCTTACTATATTTTAATACGTAGAAATACAGTGAATGGCTGGGCATGGTGGCGCATGCTTGCAATCCCTGCACTTGGGAGGCGGAGACAGGAGGATCATGCAGGTTCATAGCCTGTTTCCAAATAAAAATATAAAAAATAGGTCTGGGAGTGTAGCCTGTAGGTAGAAGGGTTTCTAGGAACCACAGTACCACTAAAAAAAAAGAAGAAGAAAAAGAAAAAGAAGGAGGAGGAGGAAGAAGAAGAGGAGGAAGAGGAAGAAGAGGAGGAAGAGGAGGAGGAGGAGGAGAGGAAGAAGAAGGAAAAAGAAATACAGTGAATGCAGTGGTATATATTGGATGATTTGTTATAAAATGCTAAATAATGTTTTCAAGCCATGAATGTGTAAGTAATTGTGCATGAAGGAAGCAGTAGGAACTCAGTAGTGTGCCCCTTACCACCCTTCAGTCCTGGTGTGGGAAGGCTGAGACGTATGTCTCTCTCTTGGGTCCCCAAGTTCCCTTGGAACATTTCCATTACCATGTCTACCACATTGGCCTTTTCAGGTGACTCCTTCAAGAGATGACAAGCACTTGGCGGGGACTAATGAAATAACTGCAGTATGGGGTTCTCAGGAGACTAGCATATGTGATATATAGAAAAGTACAAACACCATCTGGCAAATACTAAGAAATATTAAAGTACATGTTTTGAAATATTTTTTCCTAGCCGGGTATGGTGGCGCACACTTGTAATCCCCGCGCTTGGGAGGCTGAGACAGGAGGATCGCACAGGTTCGAAGCCAGCCTCAGCTACTGAGTGAGGCTCTCGGCAACTTAGTGAGACCCTGTTTCCAAATAAAGTTTAAAACAGGTCTGGGAGTATAGCCCAGAGGTAGAAGGCCCTTGGGTTCCATTCCCGGTACCACAAAAAAATAAAGTAAATTAAATATTTGTTCCTGAGAATTGCAAACTAAATAAATAAAAACAAAAAACATTTATGCAGTTTAGCATAGTATCTATGGAAGTTGTAATGAGTGAATGGAGAAAAAAAAAGGCAATGAATGAAGCCAACTCTAGCTAGCAGTCTAGTTGCTATGATTTGTGCAGCTCCTGGCAGCAGCCAAAAGCCATCGTTAGAGTAAAACCGTGTATTCATATATTCCTCAGGGATTCCCAAACACAAATCAAATCTCATTATGGCAAACCCGAGGACTGTGTAATTGCTGTTCCTAAGTAGGCCACCAGCTGGGGCTTGGAAATGTTTTATTACACAGTTTTTACTGTTGTTGATGTTGATATACTTAGATGAATTGTCATTGGATTTAGCTATGAACTCATCTAAGGCGGGCGCGCACTCACGAAACTCAGAAGAAGGGAAAGAAAATGTGTAGGACAGTAATTCCATGTCCATACTTTTTCTACTGATAGAACTATAACCCATGTGGCAATTTCCACCACCCTCCAGAAACCGAATCCCTTAGCTTCTGGCCTGGCCTGAGTCCCTGAAAACAATTTCTGGGTTTCAAAACGGTCCTTTCAGATCATTTCTGACTTGATTGCTTACCAGCCTCCGGCTTGTTTCTGAAATTAGGTCCCAAGGGAGGAGAGAAGGAAAACATTTTTTTTTAAATTTAATTTTTTTTTTTTTTTTTTGCGGGTCTGGGGATGGAACCCAGGGGCACTTGACCTCCAAGCTACACCCCTGCCCTAATTTTTATTCTTTATTTTGAAACCGGGTCTCACTGAGTTGCAGAGGGCCTCACTAAGTAGCGGAGGCTGTTCGCGGACCGCGATCCTCCAGTCTCAGCCTCCCAAATGCTGGGATTACAAGCGTGCGCCACCACGCCCGGCGGAAAGCATTTTAAAGCCTGATTTTGAACCCAGAATCCTTTGGCTTGACAAAGCATATTAACTACAAACCATTTAGGAAATCCAGAAAAAGCAACGCTCCACACAACCGAATTTTCTGCTCTATGGAATCCCAGGGTATTTTTCACAGAATTCTAGAACATTCTGAAGTGACAAGCTGATATCTAACTGTTTAACGGTGCCTCCATGTCCAACTCCACGATTCACTAACTCAAATAACCCAGCATGAATTCTACCACCAGAAAGAGACCGTCATGACTCACCATACCCATGTTCCCTCAAGGAAAACCCAGAGACAACAAAGTTGTACCTATCATCTGTGATTGTGAGTGAAAACCTTTTAATTCCTCACTCAGATTTTCCCAAGAGTATTCCAGAAAAAGATGCGAACCATTTTCTAAAAAATCAGAATAAAGTGCCTGACATGGTGGCCCACACCTGTCATCTCAGTACTTGGGAGGGTGATACAGGAGGATCTCAGGTCCGACGGCAGCCTCAGCAACTTTGTGAGACTTTCAGAAACAGAGTGAGAGAGACCTTATTTTGAAAATAAAAAAAGGAAAATAACAGAATAAAATGCAAACCTTTTTTAAAAAAACACAGAATAAAGCAAGCCAAACAAAACCCACAAAAATAAAAACACACCAAATCATCTCTTGCTTAGATGTCGTCCGAGATTTGAGTTAAAGGCCTCTGATTACATCAGAGCAAAGGCATTTCAAAGCTTGCCATGGCTTTCTCCGTCGGGACAAGTGACTGGTCTTGTTTTTACCCCAGATCAGTTATTGGCTATGATAATAACCGTGGCACTGAGCTCTCCGGGGTTACTGTTCACTGCAGAAGGGAAAGACTTCTTTGTTTCATTGTTTTGATTTTCACCGGGCAACCATTATGCCCCTGTTAAGAGGAAAGGCAAGTGTAGGCTGGTTAACAGTGGCTTAAAGGAGCCATTCATTTCTCTGCTGGAGATGTGGATGGGAGAGGAGTTCTGGCGCCTGGTCCTCATTCTGTGTCTCTGTACGAGCGGCTTCAGTCATTCAGTATCTTCATCTTATACATGAAGGGAAATACTTTTAAGTGCTTGGCTGTCACCGCCGAGGCCTGTGTGTGGCAGGATCATCCCTTCTCTTTGAGGAGACGCTATTGCATGGCCCTGTGAAGATGGACTAGTGCCACCCTGGGAAGGACCGGTGAGGCCAGAGCCGAGTGTCTGTTATCTTCTCCTAAGGAGGCCCTTCCTCTGCCTTCAATCATGCACTGCCCGGCCTCTGGGGAGTGTTTTGAACAAAGAACTGAACATTCTATCATCAAATCTATGCATTTATTAGACACCTACATTGGGTGTTACACTAAGAACTCTAGAGAAATGGTTCTCAAAAGTGGTCCAGAGATCCTGGATAGTCCCAGACATTTTAGGAGTTTTGTGAGACCTAAAGTCAATGAGTAAGTGGATTTCCATGTAGTCGACTATGGAAACTTTACTGAAAGAGCTTCAACTTAAATTTGTAACTTTTTTTTTTTTTTTTTTTTGTACTGAGGCTTGAATCCAGGCACATTCTGCCTCTAAGTTACACTCCCAGCCCTTTAAAAAAAAATGTTTTTAAAAAAATGTTGAAGCAGGGTCTCAGTATGTTGATGAAGTTCTCACTAAGTAGCTGAGGCTGGCCTCAAACCTGCAATCCTCCTGCCTCAGCTTCCCAAGTACTGGAGGTACCTGCATGCATCACTAACACCTGACATAAATCTTTTTGAAAACATATCACTTTTATATTGCAGCTAATCTTTAAGAAAACTATCACTTTTCAAGTCTTCATGCATATATTAAAAATAATACCTACAAGTGTTCGAAAAGGCTAATAAGATACTTTTCATTTTCCTAACTATACATCCAAGTGGGACTGTTTTGTTTTGTTTTTTTTTTTTTTTTTTTTTTTTTTTTTGTAGTACTGGGGTTCCTGGAAGCCCTTCTACCTCTATGCTACACTCCCAGAATTTTTTTTTTTTTTTTTTTTTTTTTTTTTTTTTTTTTTTTAGAAACAGGGTCTCTTAAGCCAGCACGGCTGGCTTCGAACCAGCGATCCTCCTGTCTCCGCCGCCTCCCAAGTGCGGGGATTACAAGCGTGCGCCACCACGCCCAGCTTGTATTGTCTTTTTATACTCCAACAAAAAATAACACATGGCTAGAATAGAGTACAGAAGCAGATATGAGGATCCCCCTGTCTTCTACTAAGGCAGCCTGTACAGAGGTATGAAAAATGCAAAACACTGCCACTTTTCTCACTAATTTTCATATGCTGTGGAAAATATATTTATTTTCAAGCAAAGTAAGTAAATTTTTTTTTTTAATTTTCTTTTATGGCACTGGGGATGGAACCCAGGGGCATTCTTCTTCTGAGATATACCTCCAGCCCTATTTTTTAGTCTTTTTATTTTGAAACAGGGTCTCACTGGGTTGCAAAGGGCCTCACTAAGTAGCTGAGGCTGTCCTTGAACAGCAATTCTCCTGTCTCAGCCTCCCGAATGCTGGGATTACAAGCGTGCGCCACCATGTCCGGCTAGTAAATATTTTTAAATGTCCCTGTTTTACTTTTAAATATAGTATCAATGGAAATAATCAACATAGCAATCTCTCTGTTGTCTTCAATACATTTTTAGATAAAAATTTCTATTATGTGATTATAGATGCATACCCAGTTGTATGAAATAGTACAAAGGGCTCCCTGATACCTTGTACTTGGTCTGTTAAGTAACAATGGTCATCTGATCTGAGGATGTGGCTCAGAAGTAGAGCACTTGTATAGCATGTGTGAGGCACTGGGCTCGATACCCAGTAGCACACACAGAAAAAACGATGACAGCCTGCAAAGCCATAGTACAAGATCACAAGCAAAATTCTGCCCATAAGCCTGTGGTGGCGCACACTGTAATGCCATACTTGAGAGGCCGGACAGGAGGATCCCTGGTCCCAGGCCAGCTTCAGCAATGTAGCAACCTAGGGAGACCCTGTTTCAAAACAAAAAGTAAAAAGGATTGGGGGTGCGGCTTGGAGGGAGAATGCCTCTGGGTTCAATCCCCAGTACCATTAAGTAAATAAATATTCTGACATGAATACAAGTCAAGATCCCATCAACTGTATATAAGACAGCTACAAGGATTCTTCCTGTTGTTCTTTTTCCTATACGACCACTCAGCTACCTTCCCCAACCCCTTGTTCTGTTCTCCAGATCATTTAAAAATGTTATATATATTGGGTGTGGTGCTTAAAAGCCTGAGACAGGAGGACCTCAGGTTCGAAGCCAGCCTCAGCAACTTAGCGAGATCTTGTTTCAAAATAAAAAATAAAGCCAGACGTGGTGGCGCACCTTTGTAATCCCAGTACTTGGGATGCTGAGACAGGAGGATCGCGCATGTTCGAAGCCAGCCTCGGCTACTTAGTGAGGCTCTCAGCAACTTAGTGAGACCCTGTTTCCATATAAAATATAAAAAAAATAGATCTGGGACTGTAGGCCGGAGGTAGAAATTCCCTGGGTTCCATCCCCAGTAACACAGGGGAAAAAATAAATAAAACAAAATAAAAAATAAAAAGGGCTATGAATATAGCTCGAAGATACAATGCCCTTAGGTTCAATCCCCAGTACCAGGGGGAAAAAATTATAGAATATAATATGCAACCTTTTTGAGTTGGCTTTCTTCACTTAGCATAATTATCTGGAGATTTATCCAGGTTTCTGCATAATCACAGCGCATTCCTTTTTACTGCTAACATTCCATGGTGTGGGCTCCCCAGAGTGTGTTGGTTGTTCCCTCCTCGAGGGACTTCTGAGTTGTTTGTACGTTTAGGCTGTTTAGAGATAAGATCCCTTACACATTCTTTAAAAATATCCTCCCATAGTTCTGGAGACTTGGAAATGTAAGGTCAAGAGCCCAGCGGGCCAGTTCTAGTGAGGACTCTCCTGGCTTGTAGACAGCCACCTCCTCACCACATCCTCACACGGCAAGGAGAAAAAGGACCAGCTCACTGATCCTCTTCTTACAAAGAGATTAATCCCACTGTGAAGCGCCCACCTTCATCTAATCCCAAGTGTTTCCAAAGGCCCTCTATCTCAACACGTTGAATTGGGGGAACATAATTCGGCCTACAGCATTGTGAACTGGCAAATTCCTGTCCTTTCTGCAGGCAAAATGCATTCATTCCATCCTAGCAGCCCCCGAAGTTAAACTCACTTCAACTTCAACACTAAAGCCTGAAGTCCGAAGTCTTATCTGTATATCCTCAAATCAGATACTGGTGGGACTCCAGGTCAGTTCATCTTGAGATAAAATTCCTCTCTAAAAGCATGTGCTTCTAAGATACAATGGTGGGATGGACAGAGGCCAGCCATTCCCATTTGAAAGGGAAAATCAGAAAGGAGAAAGGGCTGACTGGTCCCAAGCAAGCCCCAACTTAGCCTGCTCCAAGTCCCGCCTTTAGGCCTCAGCTCCTCAGGGGCCGCCCCTTAGTTCTGCAGCGCTGCCCCTGCGGCCTGAGGCAGTGTCTCGGGACCCTGTCTGCAGCAGGCCTACCCCTAAGACCCCAGGTGGAGGCCATCTGGCCTGTTGAAACCCCCATGGGGCCCTCACGATCTCTCGGTGACCTTCAGGGTCAGTTTTCTCTCTTCTTGAAGAACAGCATATGTCCAAAGCCGAATATTTCAATTGTCAACCCCAAGAAATCTGACCGGCTTTCTCCATTTCATCCCTGGCCCCATTGCTTTCAGGTCAAACTGGCAGTGTTTCTGCTTATGCAGTCTTATAAAATGTTCATGAAATGGTTGTTCAGCCATCCTTTAGTGTTTTCTTCTGAGAAAGTATTCTCATTCTTCCAATATGAGTAAGCTGAGAATTTCCCAAATCTTCAAATTCTGATTCCTTTTTGCTTAACAACTCTTAACCCCTCTCCTTTCTCAGTTTACCATGAGCAGTTAGGATGGACCAGGCCATTCCTTCAACACTCTGCTTAGGAATCTCTCTGCAGGCAAATACTCTATTTTATCACTCAAAAGTTCTACCCACCGCACAATGTTACAACACAGTTCAGCCAAGTTCTTTGCCACCTTATAAAAAGTCTGACCTATTTCCACTGTCTAATAATGTGTTCCCCCATTTCCATCCAAGGGCCGTTCCATCCAGAATGAACTTTTACCAGCCGTATTTCTAGCACATACCTCAAAACTCTTTAGTGCTACCTATTATCTAGCTTTCTCATATTTAGGGACTTGTTATAGCAGCACCCCACTGTCACTGCTAAAAGTCTATCTTAGCTCAGGCTGCTGTGATATGATACCATAGACTGGTGACTTAAATGACAGAAAAATTTTTTTCACAATTCTAGAGACTAGAAGTTCAAGACCCAAATGCCAAACTGGTCCGTTTGTACTGAGACTATCGTTCTGAGCCACCTTCTCACTGTCCTCACATGGCAATGAGGAGAGAGAGAGAGAGAGAGAGTGACAGACAGACAGACAGACAGACCAACTGACCATGCGAGCTCTGGTATTTCTTTTCTTTCCTTTCCTTTCCTTTCCTTTCTCTTTTCCTTCCTTCCTTCCTTCCCTCTTTTTTCTCCCTTCCTTCCTTCCTTCCTTCCTTCCTTCCTTCCTTCCTTCCTTTCTTCCTTCTTTTCTTTCTCTCTTTCTTGTACCAGGAATGAAACCCAGGAGCATTTACCTCCAAGCTACACCCTCAGCCCTATTGTTTAGTCTTTTTTTTTTTTTTTAATTTTTGAAACAGGGTCTTATTGAGCTGCAAAGGGCCTCACTAAGTAGCTGAGGTTGTCCATGAACCTCAATCCCTCTGTCTCAGCCTCCCAAATGCTGTGATTACAAGTGTGTGCCACCATACCTAGCTGTTATTTCTTTTTTTTTTTTTTTTTTTGGTAGTACTCGGGGTGGAACCTAGAGGCTTTCTACCTCCGGGCTATCCTCCCAGACCTATTTTATATTTTTATTTGAAAACAGGGTCTCACTGAGTTGCTGAGAGCCTCAGTAAGTAGCTGAGGCCGGCTTCGAACCTGTGTGATCCTCCTGTCTCAGCCTCCCAAGCGCGGGGATTACAAGCGTGCGCCACCATGCCCAGCTCTGTTATTTCTTTTATAAGGAAGCTAATCCTGTTGTAAGGATCTCACCGTCCTGACCTCATCCAAACCTAATCATCTCCCAGAGGCCTCACCTCCAGATACCACAACACTGGGTGAGGGCTTCAGCACGTGAATTTGGAAAGGGCACGACACGTTGCATGGCCAATGCGCGCAGCTCCGAACGCCCCTGGCTGCCTGGGGAGCAGAACGCATGACCCCTTCCTGCACGGGCAGGAAGCCCCAGAGCAGAGTAGAGAAGACAGCCACTGCTGGGCACCCACCAGACCCATCCAGGTCCTTCTGCTGCTCTGCTTCCATGGCCAGGAGAGACGAGGGCACGTGCACATTCTTGGGCAGATATTTGTATGAACATAAGTTTTCACCCAGCTGTATTTAATTTTAATTTGGTATTGGGGATTGCACTCAGGTATGCTGTACCTTCAAGCTTTTCCCCATCTTATTTATTTATTTATTTATTTATTTATTTATTTATTATTTTTAAACATTTCGTGACGCTCACTAAGTTGGTGAGGCTGTCCTTGAACCTGTGATCCTCTTATCTCAGCCTCACAGTAGTGGAATTATAGACATATGCCACCATGTTTAGTAGTTGCATGTTAATTTTTTTTTTTTTTATGGTATTGAGGATAGAACCCAGGAGCATTTTACCTCTGAGCCACACCCCAGCCCTATATTTTAGTGTTTTTAAAAATTTTTAAAACAGGGTCTCACTGAGTTTCAAAGGGCCTATCTGAGTAGCTGAGGCTGTCGTCGACATGCGATCCTCCGGTCTCAGCCTTCCAAATGCCGGGATTACAAGTGTACGCCACTACGCCTGGCTAGTTGCATGTTAATTTTTAAAGAAACTAGCAATGAGTGGTGGCACCTACCTATAATCTCAATACTTAAAAGGCTAAGATAGAAGGATTGCAGGTTTGCAGCCAGCCTTAGTAACTTGGCAAGAGCACCTGTTTTAAAGTTTAAAAATAAAATAAAATAGGGCTGGGGATATAGCTCAGAGGTAGAATGCCCCTGGGTTCAATCACTGGTACCACAAAAGGAAAAAAATAAAGAAACTGTAGAACTGTTTTACAGAGTGGCCATGCCATGTTACGTCCATCCCACCGGCAGTGTACGAATGATCCCGATGGTCTCTATGTGGCTCTTCTATGTGTTTGTAGTGACAGCTCACGGTGGTTGTACTTTGCATATCTCTAGAGGCTAATGAGGTTGAACAGCTTTGATCTCTCGGGTGAAGTGTCTCTTCATGTCCTTTGCCCAGGTTCTAATTCACTGCCTGCTCTCTTACAGCTGAGTATTAAGACTTCTTGACATGTTCTGGAGAACGGTACTTTGTTGGGTGCGTGGTTTGCAAATGTCTTCTCCTGCTCTGTGGCTGGTCTTTTCATCCTCTTACCAGGATCTTTCTTAGAGCAAAAGCTTTTCATTTGGAGTAAGTCCAATTGACTGATTTTTCTTCTTACGGATTGTGCCTTTGGTGTAAGTGTAACAACTCTTAATGTGTTCCAAATCCTCAAGACTTTCCTTAAAAGTTTTCTCTAAAAGTTTATGGTTTCGTGTTTCACGTTCATGTTCATGCTCCAGTCTGAGTTAATTTTTATATAAGGTGTGGTGTGAGAGTTAGGTCAAGGTTTACCCTCCGTTAAATTGCTTTCGCATTACTGTCAAAAATCAATTGAACATATTCGCGTGGGACAATTTTGGGGCTCTCTGTTCTGTTCCTTTGATCTCTGTGTGTATTCTTTCACAAATAACATGTGATTTTAATTATTGCATCTGTATATAAAGTCGTAAAACAAGGCATGGTGGTGCGCTCCTGAAATCCCAGTACTTGCGAGGCCAAGAAAAAAGGGTCACAGGTTTGAAGCCAGTCTTAGCAACTAAGCAAAGCTCTTAGCAACGTAGTGAGATCCTGTTCTCAAATAAAAAATAAAATAGGGCTGGGGGTATGGCTCAATGGTGGAATTTAGAATGCCCACGGGTTCAGTCACCAGACACACACACACACACACACACACACACACACACACACGTACATTCCTGCCTTGTTCTTTACTAGGTGGGCAGCATTCAATCTTTAATCATTAAGTATATTACTATTTATAGGAGTTTTGTATGTGCTCTTTCCCAAGTGGAGAAAGTTTCTTTCTAATCCTATTTTTCTAAGAGTTTTTATAGGTTTAATTTAATTAAATTAATTAATTAATTTATTTATTTATTTTTGTGTGTTTGGTACTGGGGATGCAACCCAGGGGCATTCTACCTCTGAGCTACACCCCCAGCTACATTTTTTTATTTTGTATTTTGAAACAGGGTCTCACTGAGTTGCAAAAGGCCTCACTGAGTAGCTGAGGCTGTCCATGAACTGTGACCCCCACCACCACCATCTCAGCCTCCTGAATGCTGGGATTACAAATATGCGCCACCATGCCCCGCTAGGTTTGATTTTTTTTTTTTCAGTGCTTTGGCTGCGTTGATTAATATGATATGTGGCTTTTCTTCTTTAGTTTGTTCATATGATGGATTATATTGATTGATTTTCAAATTTGAATCAGGCTTTCATCCTTGGAATAAACCTTATTTGGTCATAGTGAATAATTCCCTTTATATATTAACTAAATTGTACTTGCTTATATCGAATAATAGTTGGAAAAGAATTTTCACATCTACCTTAATGATGGACACTGGTCTGTACTTTTCCAATGTTAATACTCTGGTTTTGGTATTTGAGTAAAGTGAGTTGTATAAAATTAGTTGAGAACTGTTCCTTTTCATCTATTTCCTGGACTAGATGTGTCAAATTGGTATTAATTTTTTTTTTTTTTTGGCGGGTCTGGGGATGGAACCCAGGGGCATTTGACCTCCAAGCTACACCACCCTGCCCTATTTTTTATTCTTTTTTTTGAAACCAGGTCTCACTGAGTGAAGAGGGCCTCACTAAGTAGCTGAAGCTGTCCTCAAACCTTGATCCTCTGGTCTCAGTCTCCCGAATGCTGGGATTACAAGTGTGCGCCACCACACCCGGCGGTATTGATTTTTAAAAAATGAATGGTGAGGCTGGACGTAGTGGCACACGCTTGTAATTCCAGTGCTTGGGAGGCTGAGACAGTAGGATCACACAGGTTAAAAGCCAGCCTCAGCCTTTGAGTGAGGCTTTCAGCAATTTAGCGAGACCTTTTCTAAATAAAGTATAAAATCAGTCTGGGAATATAGCCTGGAGGTAGAAAAGACCCTGGGTTCCACCCCCAGTACCACACACACACACACACACACACACACACACACACACACACACAAAAGAATGGTGAAGTGATATTGGAAGTCAGCAACTATAATTATATATTTGCCAATTTTTCTTTTATAGCCTGACAGGTTGTGCAACACACGCTTCGCGCCTCTGGTGTTTGATGCGAACACATTTAGGCCTGCTGTATCTTCTTGGTAGGTTGACCCTTCTGTTGTGCAATGCCTTTTCTTTCTCTGATTCTTTTCCTTGCTCTGAGTTCTAGTTTATCTGATATTAATGTAATAATATAGTAATATAGTAATTTTTTCTTTCCTTTGATTAATGTCTACATGAAATTACCTATATATCCAACTATTTTTGTGTGTGTGTGTACTGGGGTTCCTGGAAGCCCTTCTACCTCCGGGCTACACTCCCAGACCTATTTTTTTATATTTTTATTTAGAAACAGGGTCTCTTACGCCAGCGTGGCTGGCTTCGAACCTGCGTGATCCTCCTGTCTCCGCCTCCCAAGTGATCCTCCTGTCTCCGCCTCCCAAGCGTGGGGATTACAAGCGTGCGCCACCACGCCCAGCTATATCCAACTAATTATATATATACATTTGTTACGGTTTAGGGTGACTGATACAGTCTTTGTCAGACAATTGTACCTTCTCTGTCATCTTGGCATCAGAATCTATAATGGTCTTTTTAAATTTAGTTTGGGACCTTCCTGGTGTTAGAATTAACTTTTTGTGGTGTTAGAAAAAACATTTGATGCCGGGCGTGTTGGCGCACACTTGTAATCCCTCCGCTTGGGAAGCGGAGACAGGAGAATCACGCTGGTTTGGAGTCAGCCTTGCTAGCTTAAGAGACCCTGTTTCCAAAAAAAATATATAAAAATAGGTGTCTGGGAGTGTAGCCCGGAGGTAGAAGGGCTTCTAGGAACCCCAGTACCACCAAAAATAAAAAAAGAAGAAGAAGAAGAAGAAAAAGAAAAAGAAAAAACACGTGGCCAAAAATTGCTTGGCAAGGCAATTCTATTTTTTGCAAAAAGGGTGCTCCCAGGTATGCGAGAGAGCACACCTGACAGAGAACCAGATGGGTCTTATATATCCCTAACACAATGCTCCTCCTGCCCTGAACTCTTATTGGTGAGAGTTACCGCTTCCCAGTCTTCCCAGTCAGCTACAGTGGAAGATGGGGGGAGGGTCAACACCTACACTCTCTTAAGAGATGCTAATTTTGCAAAGGAATGTAAGTCCCTACAAGATTATATAATGACAGTTTAAGTTTAAACTACTCCTTTGACAGAAAAGATACAACTATATTCTCACATTGGTTCTTGGTATTGAGGAGATAGAAAGGAAATAGGCAGATAGGGAAAAGGCCTTGGTAGAAAAAGTTAATTTCCTGAGTTTCCTGAGGGGCAACAAATGCCTGAAATTCCAAAGGCTCAGGAGATAAGAAGGCCAGAGCTTCACAAAGCCATCCTGAGTTTCCTAATCAACAAACCCACCCAGCAAGTCTGGCATTCCTGAAAGGAGACCCTTCAAAGAATTTGCAAATGTCCTATGCAAATTCTCCTTGGAATCTCAAAGTCACCCTAACCACAAACGGACTTGCAAGCGGTCAGGCATCAGCCAGTCAGATGGCAAAAGCGGGTCACTTTCCCGCTCGGGACCCCCTCCCCTTTTGGGGAGCTGTTCTCTCTCTTGCAGGTTGTGTTGGCCCTGAGAGAAGGCAGAGTGCATCTGAGGGCACGTGGCTCGGGCGACTCTCGAGTAGTGACCTGAAGGCCTCTGCTGGACATCATGGCTGACCAGGCCCCTAGGGGTGACCTGCACCTCTTTTCTGGCAGATTGCGTGGACTCTGGGAGAAAGTAGTTTGCAACTGATGGGCACTTGGCTCGGGCGACACTCGGGTAGTGACCCTGAAGGCAGCTACTGAACCCCAGAGTTCCGACAGCCCCTATGGGGTGTTCGGCCACTTTTCTCTATTCCCTTCTGGCAGATCGTGTGGACTCTGGAAGAAAGCAGCCTGCACCTGAAGGCAGTTCGGCTTGGGCTACTCTCAAGTATTGTCCTGAAGGCAGCTGCTGGACCCAGAGTCCCAGCCCCTTTGGGGGTGTTCAGCCACCCTTGCCCCATTCCCTGCTGCTTCCAATAAACCTTTTACTCCCCTTCCTGAGGTCTGCGGGTGTCATTCTTCGCTCTCCGTAGACAAGAACTCGCCGGGGTTTTCTCGCAAGAAACCCCTGTTTCAGTATGACAAGTGGTTTTCATTGTTTTGGAATAATCCAGCCACAGCATATGAGAACCACCTGCCAAAGAGGGAAGGGGCCTGACCCTAAAGAAAGAAGCAGACAAACTGAGCTTGGTGGTGACCAGCTGTAATCTCAGTACTTGGGAGGCTGAAATAGGAAGATTGCAGGTTTGAGGACAGCCTCAGCAACTTAGTGAGCTCTTGTTTCAAAATAAAATATAAAAAGAGCTAGAGGTGTAGCTCAGAGGTAGAACACTTCCAGGTGCAATTCCTAGTGTCAGAAAGAAGGAATGAGAGAGAAGGAGAGAGAGGGAGAGTGAGAGAGAGAACAAGTGAGCTCAGGATATAGCTCAGAGATAGGGCACCCCTGGGTTAAATTCCTAGTACCACACATACACTCACAAAAGGAGGAAGAAGAGGAGGAACAAAAGATGAATTCGGGATTGCACAAATTGCAATTTATTGGTGACTTACAGAGAGAAGCATGTCTTGGGTGGCATCAAAATGGGTGGATCTTCACACCCCAGGGCAGGAGGAAGGGGTTTATTTATTAAGCTTGACAAAATGTGCTGCATCCAATTGGAATGTTCCTGGGATTTCTCAAAAACTATTAACACGTTCCAACATCAGTCAAGGAACAGAACAGCCATCAGTGGCCAGCCCAACACGCTCAACTGGCTGTCTTAATGATTGTTTATCCTGTAGGCCTTGAGATGCATGCAAGGGTAACTTGGTGGTGAAATAGCAGCTACAGCTGAGATGGAGGTAGTCAGAACAGGCTGCATACCTACAGACTGAGCCTGGAGAAGACTCTGAAGCTTACTCAACTGGATCTCTCTGCTACGACATCCAGGGAATAAGGGAGAGCCCCACCTTGTTACCAAAGGTGGACAAGAAAGCCCAGGTGCCCACTCCGCTCCAGCGACTGCCAGGGTGGGCCTCATTGCTGCTGGGTACACGTAGGAGGTTAGACCCCAGGGGTTCCCACTGACGCTGTGGTGAGGGTAGCTTCATTACCTCTGGGCCACCATGAAGGCCATGATGCTCCAGTAATAAAACAAGCTTTTTCCAATTATAAACAGCCCCCCAAATTTCTTCTTGCTTCTCCTTTTAGAGACTTGCTGTTCTGTTCTGCACCCCAGGATCCTGCAGGGCCCTGCCACACACTGCAATCATAGGCCTAGTGACAATTCTCATTTGCATAGCCTGTGAAAGTTTACACAATGCTCTCTTGTACATTTGGACATTCAATCTTCACAACAGCCAGGTAAGGTCGGCACAACTGGTATTATCATGTCCAGAGCTGACATTTACCTGGCATACTAGGGCACAGTTATACTGGCTGCTAAATTAACAAAGTGCTTCTGAAAAAGCTGCTGAGTCCCCAAGTCCCCCCTCCCCTGGCCCCTTTCCCTTGCGGTGACCCCGTAGCTGTAAGACTAACACTGTGCCCAAATGAAGACCTTAGCCACTAGCAGTTTGGTGGACCACATGTTCAATGACCACGTCTTAGTCTTGTGCTCACAGACACTGAGGCTTCAAGTGACCTGCTCATGGGGAGCCAAAGGCCCTGATCTTTCCTGAGCCAAAGAGTGGACACATGGCAGCAGGGCTGCAGCCCCCCTGAAGCCACACCAATGTCCCAGTCACTGCTCCTGATTGCACTTCTTCAGTGTCCCACAAGTGGCCTGCAGAGCCCACCCAGGAAGCCTTCTCCCCAGCCTCATCCCAAGTCATGCTCCCCCTCTGGACCTCCTAAGTGACATCACACTGAGCCCTACATAGGCCAGGTTTTTTGAAGGAGGACTCTATTAAGAGTAATACAGGCCGGGCGTGGTGGTGCATCCTTGTAATCCCCGGGCTTGGGAGGTGGAGACAGGAGGATTGTGCAGGTTCGTAGCCAGCCTTGCTGGCTTGGGAGACCCTGTTTCCAAATAAAAATATAAAAAATAGGTCTGGGAGTGTAGCCCGGAGGTAGAAGGGTTTCCAGAAACCCCAGTACCACCAAAAACAAAAACAAAAACAAAAACAGAAACAGAAACAAAAGCAAAAGCAAAAACAGAAGAAGAGAAGGAGAAGGAGAAGGAGAAGGAGAAGGAGAAGGAGAAGGAGAAGGAGAAGGAGAAGGAGAAGGAGAAGGAGAAGAAGCAGCCCCGGCGTGGTGGTGCACGCTGGTAATCCCAGCATTCGGGAGGCTGAGACAGGAGGATCACAGTTCGAAGACAGCCTCAGCTACTTAGTGAGGCCTTCTACAACTCAGTGAGACCCTGTTTCAAAGTAAGGAATAAGCTGGGCGTGGTTGGGCATGCTTGTAATCCCTACATTTGGGAGGCTGAGACAGGAGGATCGCGGTTCGCAGACAGCTTCAACTACTACATAGTGAGGGCCTTTGAAACTCAGTGAGACCCTGTTTCAAAATAAAGAATAAAAAATAGGGCTGATCATGTTGCTTGGAGGTAGAATGCCCCTGGGTTCCATCCCCAGCACCATAAATAAATAAATAAATAAATAAATAAATAAATAAAGTAAGGAATAAAAAATAGGGCAGGGGGTGTAGCTCTGAGGTAGACTGTCCCTGGATTCCAGCCCCAGCACCACAAATAAATAAATAAATAAATAAATAAATAAATAAATAAATAAAAAATAGGGCAGGGGGTGTAGCTCTGAGGTAGACTGTCCCTGGGTTCCAGCCCCAGTACTGAAAAAAAATTTTTTTTAAAGAATAATACATACAAGTTTTCTATTTTCCCCAAAGATCATTAAGAGAAGGACCATGTCTTAAAATCCCAAATTGGATGGCAGTGTGCTGCACATGGGGTGTGTGTGAGGGGGAGCTGCCCAGAGCACGGGCGCCTGCCAGGCAGGATGAGCCACCGCACAGGCTCCCCGCTCGTCTCCTCCTCTGCAGCAGCCTTCCCTCCCACGTCAAGTTCACACACATGCACATGCCTGTGAGCCAGTCTGAAAGGCTGACTTTACTGCTCCATGCCTTGAACATCTAAGGAAAGGCTTCATTTAATAGTTATATGACTGGAGCGTGTGTGTGTGTGTGTGTGTGTGTGTGTGTGTGTGTGTGCGCGTGCGCACACACATACGCATTACTAGAGATTGAACCCAGAGCCATTCTACTTTTGAGCTACACTCCCAGCTCTTTTCATCTGTCTGTCTGCCTATCTATCTATCTATCTATCTATCTATCTATCTATCTATCATCTACCTGTTGGTTTTTGGCAGTACTGGAGATGGAACTCAGGGGCATTCTACCTCTGAGCTACATCCCCAGCCCTATTTTTTATTCTTTATTTTGAAGCAGGGTCTCACTGAGTTGCAGAAGGACCTGCAACTTAGGTCCTGAGGGTGTCTGCAAACTGCAATCCTCTGGTCTCAGCCTCCTGAATGCTGGGATTACAAGCGTGCACCACTACGCCCAGTTTATATTTTTAATTTTTATTTTAATTTTTAAGTTATGAAACAAGGCCTTGCTAGCTTACCCCACACTGGCCTCAAATCTGCGGTCCTTCTGCCTCAGCCTCCCAAGTACTGAAATTGCAGGCATGTACTATTTATTGCACATGGCTGGGTCTACATGTTTTTATAAATGAATTTAAAAAGAATGGCCTGACAGATTATGGAAAAGGGAGGTTTCTAAGCAGAGCTCTTCCCTCTGACTGAGGACACCCGAGGGGCAGGTTGCTGGGAGAATGACCAGGCCAGTGGCCCTGGGTGGAGGGCACCACGCACGTCTCTCTCAGGACACACGGTGTCTTCACAAAGCAGTGCGTGGGATCGAGTCAGTCTTCTGAGGGTCAAACTGGGCCTGGGACCGTCCCAGTCGGCACTCACAGCTGTGGGCTCTAAGCCTGACATACACAACTTGAAGTGGGGAGGATTTCTTTGCTCTTCTGGGTTTGAAGACTTCAGTCCATTGACACAGCCCATCCCCACCAAGCAGGAGCCCGGGCTACAGGTCCTCAGGGTGCCGTGGCGGGGAGCAGAGCGCAGGGGAGCGCGTGGGGGGAGCGCACTGCTGCCTTCCTGGTGTTTGCTCCTGTCTTGAGGACTCTGAGCTGGAGCAGAGAGTGAGAGGATGAGAAATGACAAGGGAAGAGAAACGGGAGGAGCCTGGAGAGGAGGAAGAGAGGACGAGGCGGCGGGGCCTCCTGCCAGCCCCGGCCGCGCCAGCCCAGTCAGTGTGGGACCGCAGACAGGGCGTGTGGACAGCGAGGCTGGGGGCGCCCCTGACCCAGCACCTCCATGGTTTGCTTTTCTAGGATTTCCGGGCAAGACAACAGCCTGAGGCAGGAAACCTGCCGTCCCTTTGCTCCTGTCGGAGTGGAGAAGTTGTAGGTAACGAGAACATACGTGTGCTGTGGTAGCCAGCTCCCATTAACCCTGAGGGCACCCGCTCCCATTAACCACAACTGTGGCTGCTTCTCTCTCTCACACACACACACACACACACACACACACACACACACACACACACACAACCACGCTTGAGCCCTTTCTCTGGACTCTTGCCTGTTGTGAAGGGTACAGGTTAAAAGCTCACCTACATTTTGAAATTCACCTCAATCATTCGGCCCAGATCGTCTACATTCATAGGCTATCATTTTTTGATTGATTGATTGATTCTGGGGATTGAGCTCAGGGAGTTAGCCTTTCAGCGACCCCTCCCCCGCCCTATTTTATTGTTATTTTGAAACAGGGTCTTGCAAGTTGCTGAGGTTGGCCTCCCACCTGCAATCCTCCTGTCTCAGCCTCTCCAAGTACTGAGATTACAGGCATGCACCACCTTGTCTGGCTCAGAGGCTGTGTGTGTGTGGTACTCGGGATGGAACCCAGGGGCATTCTACCTCCTAGCTACACCCCCAGCCCTATTTTTTATTCTTTATTTTTGAAATGGAGTCTCACTAAGTTGTGGAGAGCCTCACTAAGTAGCTGAGGCTGGCAGTGAACCTGGGATCCTCCTGTCTCAGCCTCCCAAGTACTGGGATTACAAGCGTGTTCTTTAAAGCCAGGTGGGTGGTGTGAGCCAACTGGCTTTTGTGTCCTTCATCCCTCCTGGAGGGCCTGGCCTCGCCCCCCTCCTCGGCTCAGGATCCTCTCATTTGTTCTTCTCATGTGGACTCTAGTAAGACTTTTGTTTTCCATGAGTGTTATCATGGGTGGCTCAAATCCCCCCCCCAAAAAAAAAGAGAAAACAAAAAATTGAACCTCTGAGGTTTTTTTCCCTCTTGTAAACATTTCATCCCCCAAGGGTTGATGAGCTCCGATGAAAGTCGTTTCCCCAAAGATAATTACATCTTTAAGAAAACTGCCACACTGGGTCTGGATTCGCAGTGCCCAGGGAGTTGTTTATTTTATGAGGGCCACACCCGCGGTTTCATTGCCCGGTGCACCCCAAGATTCTGGTGTCCGGGAGGCACTCCGCCTCCCTCCACACAACCGAACACCTCGGCTGCTCTGAGCAGGAGGCGCTGGCCAGGTGGGGAGCGCTGGGTCCCCACCCAGGAGTCCCACCCAGGAGTGGGCGGGAAAAACAATACCCTCTTTCATGGGAGGCAGGTGATTGCGTTGAGACAGAGCAAGAGGAGGGGAGGAGGCAGCCCAGCGTGGAAGGCAAATGTATTTCCAGGGGGAAGGAGTCAGCTGAGGGCTGTGGATGGGCCCCGCCTTTCTGACACTCAAGGGCCCCAGGCACACTCCGAACAACAGGACCAGTCCTCAATATGGCAACATGCCAGAAAGCAGCGACCCCAGCCCTCCCCGCCTACCTTGGAGGCCCCTGAACCCCATACAGCCCGGCTACTGGGGATTCCTGTTGGGCCCCCTGGGAACCTGTTCTTCCCGTAGGCGCTGGAACTGTCAATTCTGATGATTAAATATTTTTTATCTCACCTCCTTCATAAGCCCGCCCCATCCACCACCCAAATAGGAATTAACTGCTCCTCTTGAGAACTCAGCATGCACTCGGGCATTGAGAACTCAGCACGCACTCGGGCATTTTTCACGTTTCTCTGAGCTGTTTTTGTAAAATGTGGTTATTCGTATGTAGGTCAGTCTCTTCCCTTTGTTTAGCTTTTGGTACTGGGATTGAACATAAGGGCATTCTACCTCCAAGCTACACCCCCAGTCCTTTCTTATTTTGTACTTTTGAAAACAGGATCTGAGGGTCTCACTAAGTTGCTGAGGCTGGCCTTGAACCTGCGACCCTCGTGTCTCAGCCTCCCAAGTACTGGGATTACAGGCGTGCCCCACCACACCCAGCTTAGTCTCCTAGTTTTCTAGTGACCCTTCCCAGGCCCCATGCACCATCCACCAAGGGATCCCAGCGCTTGACATGTGGGAAACGCCACACAAACCTCTGCAGTGGTGTTGTGAATGAGGTTGGCCTGGAGGTAGAAAGACTTGAGGTGGAAGTCCCACTGAGACCAGGGCGTGCCTCGCGCGGACTGGCACATCTGCCATCTTTGCTGATCTGGCGGGAGAGAATGAGGACAGGTCTGGGTGGAGCTGGGGAAGTGGCAAAGCAGGCCGGCCTGGAATCGCAGTCGCCAGAGTGGAGGCGTGCGGCCTCCCAGGCCTCTCCCAGGGCTTCCACCACCCACGCCGCCTGCCTGTGGGAAGTCTGAACTTCTGTCCACGGAGACTGAAGGAAAGAGATTCTGTGCACTTGTCCATGAAGTGCCTGGCCAGGAGATACCTGAAGAAGCCCTCTAACTCAACCTTCTCTCCCACAACAAGTAAAGCAATCTAGGGCTGGCCTCTCTTTCCCAAACCCCCAGGATGGTGATGCCGCCCACCAATCCAGAACGCTGAGCCAACCCCAAGAGGCACGGCAGCCTGCACAGAGCACACACAGGGAGTTGGACGCCCACCCCAGACGCAGATTTTGTGGAGTCTGAATCTTATTTGATGTAAAGAGACACTGTGTATATGGAGGGGTTAAGGTGTAGTACTAGATTGAACACAGGGGCAGTCTACCTCTGAGCTACCCTCCCTGAGACAGGAGGATTGTGGTTCTCAGAGAGCCTCAACTACTTAATGAGGCCCTTTGCAACTCAGTGAGACCCTGTTTCAAAATAAAGAATAAAAAATAGGGCTGGGGGCTGGGGGCCGGGCATGGTGGTGCACGCTTGTAATTCCTGCGCTTGGGAGGCTGTGACAGGAGGATCGTGTAGGTTTGAAGCCAGCCTCATGGGTTTAAGAGACCCTGTTTCCAAACAAAATATAAAATAGGTCTGGGAGTGTGGCCCAGAGGTAGAAGGGTTCCATCCCCAGTACTAAAAAAAAAAAAAAAATAGGGCCGGGGGTGTAACTTGGAGGTAGAATGCCCCTGGGTATCATCCCAGTGCTGAAAAAATAAAGAGAGAGAGAGAAAGAATATAGTGGGATGTGGAGGGATATTCACCAAGTGATGGGCACGTGTATGTTGGGATATGGAGGGATATTCACCAGGTGATGGGTGCATGTATGTTTGTATCACTTTGGATCTTATTATAATGTATAATTGCAATGCATCGCCCGGTGTGGTGGCGCACGCTGTAATCCCAGCTTGGAAGGGGAGACAGGAAGATCGTGCAAGTTTGAAGCTGGCTTAAGAGACCCTGTTTCCAAATAAAAAGTATAAAATAGGTCTGGAAGTGTAGCCCAGAGGTAGAAGGGTTTCCAGGAACCCCAGTACCACAAAAAAAAAAAAAAAAAAAAAAATTGCAATGCATCCATAAAAATATAAAAATAAAAAAGAGAAAGAATAGAAAACTGCAAACACAGAATGAGGAATGGGGCCTTGGAAGGAACCCACACAAAAAAGTCTGAATGTTACCCTTCTTGAGCTTCACAGTATGTGAACATTTGCTGTAAATTCTTCAAAGCAGGAAGAGGTGCGTATGAGTTTTCTGGGGCTGATATAACAAATACTACACAAAAAATTTCTTTCATAGTTCCAGAGGCCAAAATCAAGGTGTCAAGTTGGCAGGGTTGTGCCACCTATGAGGCTCGTAGTGATCCTCCATGCCTCTTACTAAGTTCTAGTGGTCTTCAGTGCTCCTTCCCTCGGGACTGAGTCCATCCCTGTGTGTGTCAACCTATTGCAGGTGGCTTTCTCCCTGTGTGTCTTCACGCAGCCATCTTCTCAGAGAGACACCACTTATATTGGATGAAGGCCCTCCCTACTTCAGTATGGCCTCATCTCAACTGATATCTATATTTTCTTTTTTTCTTTTCCTTTCTTTCTTTCTTTCTTTCTTTCTTTCTTTCTTTCTTTCTTTCTTTCTTTCTTTCTTTCTTTCTTTCTTTTTCCTTGGTGGTACTGGGGTTTCTGGAAACCCTTCTACCTCCGGGCTACACTCCCAGATCTATTTTGTAGTCCTTTCTTTTAAAAAATTTGGAAACAGGGTCTCTTAAGCCAGCGCAGCTGGCTCAGAACCTGTGTGATCCTCCTGTCTCCGCCTCCCAAGTGTGAGGATTACAAGTGTGCGCCACCATGCCCGGCTGTATCTCCCTTGTTTCTAATAAGGTTGCCTTCTGAGGTCCTGGGGCAAGGACTCTGACAGACCTACTTTTGGGGGGAGGAAAGCACAGTTCAACCCACCGCAGGCTGCAGGGGGTTGGAGGAAGCAGCAATAGCAGCCTCAGTAGAAACAACTGAAGCCATTCCGGAATCTCAGGAGTAGGAGAAGCCAGTGGCTGCTCTGCCAGGTTCTCTGGGCGGGAACATGTTCCTGTCTCTCCCCGATCTCCGGGCAGACACCCTACTGGCCGGAAGCCCTGCTGCTTCATTTTTGCTGTTGATGTCTTTACACCCATGGACGCATAGCTTCACAGTGCTGGATCCTGAGAACCAGGGAGGTGTCCAGCTAGATCCAGTGTGTGGCCCCTGAATGTGGATAAAGCACCTGCTGGAGGGAGACCCACAGAGCTAGAACACAGCACAGGGATGCTCTACTCACTGGTGCGGAGACTTCACAGCCAGGTGAATGATAATTGCCCACAGAACAGCACACATGCACGTCCCAAGCCACAGAACCCAAAGGCTAACGCGGATGCTCCCCAGCTGAGAGACAGGACACATGCACAGGGTCTGGGCAGCTGGGATAGAGGCTGCCTGCATCACTGTTCACTGTTTGCTTTGCTCTAAGAGTTTTGCCTTCTTAATCATGTTTTGCTTAATCTCCAAAATGAATTTGCGACCCATGAGCACAAGGTAAGACAAGGACTAGGGACGGCCTGAAGCATTCTGGGTGGCAAGGAGAAGCCAGGCTGGGATTGAAACTCCCAGATCATCCCCAAATGGGCCACATGTATTTGGTAAACCTGGTCCTGCCTGGCAAGTTCAGCTGGGGCTGGCCTGTTGCTTCAGCCTTCTAATGAACTAATGTCAGAGGTGCCAGGCCATTCCCAAAGGATCAGGCGCCAATCTTCCATGCTGATTAATAGACCCCTCGCACACAGGGCAGGAAGCCCGTCTGGTTGCATGAACTTCCTGGTTGTTTGTATTCTGCATGGAGACGCAACGTCAAAAGGTAGATTGGGTTGTGTTTGTGCTTGAGGCACCAGGACGCAGCTCCTGGGCTGGTGTGTTGTGCTAAGAGCATGTCTGCGCTCGCTGAGCGAGGCAAGCTAGGCTGTGGGCTGGCCCAGCAGGCACCGGACCCGCAGGCAGAAGTGCAGACTCTCTGCCCTGTGATGGGACCATCTCAGATCTCTCAAAGCCAAATATTTGGGATGCTGAGACTAGAAAACTGCAGTTTCGAAACCAGCCTTGGCAAATTAGCCAGGCTCTCAGCAATGTAGCAAGACACTGTTTCAAATCAAACCTAAACTAAAAGGTACAGTGTTGCATGTCTGTAATCCCAGTACTTGGGAGGTTGAGACAGGAGGATCACAGGTTCGAGATCAGCCTCCAACTTAACAATGCCCTCGAAAACTTAGTGAGATCCTGTTTCAAAAAAAAAAAAAAAAATAGAATAAAATAGGGCCGGGGGTGTAGCTCAGAGGTGGGACACCCCTGGGTGCAATACCCAGCACCACACACACACACACACACACACACACACACACATCAAAGCATCTCCCTGCTGCCCCTGAGTTCCCAGACTTATGTCTTCCTTCTATGTGGAAGTTTCTTTTCCCTGGTGCCCGGAGCTGAACTGTCCATCAGAGAGCAGACCCGCCTTGGGCTCAGTTCCCAGGTAGGACCTGCGCCAGGTGGCCACAGGGACCCACTGCTGTCATCAAAGCCCCGAGAGAAGCTGTTCTCTGCAGCTGTCCCACGCTGGCCTTGAGATGATGCTTCAGCGTGGTGGCAGGAAGGCACTCGGTGACTGCTTCACATGCATCGCCTGCTTTGGGACTTTTCCCAGGGTCACCAAAGCGCTGAGAGCTGAAATCAGCTATGAAATGATTCGTATGTGACTCAGCGGGACATGTTTGCTTTTACTCTTGTTAGTAGCCCAGTTATTACTATTGTGTCCACTGCAGTAGAGGCCCTATTGGAGGTTTTAATTAGATGAACCACTAACTAAATTAATAAATGACACAGTAAGATATAAGAGGCATGCTAGTGGGGCGTGTGTTTGGGAGGCTGAGACAAGAACATCAGAGGTTCAAAACCAGCCTCAGCAACTTAGTGAGGCTCTCTACAATTTAGCAAGACCCTGTTTAAAAATTAAAAAATAAAATAAAAGGGGATGAGAGTATAGCTTAGAAGTAGAATGTTCCTGGATTCAATCTCCAGCACCAAAAAAAAAAAAAAAAAAAAAAGGTAGTGGGGAGGGAGAGAAAAAAAAATTGAGAGGTATGGAAATCTGAGCTGGAAGGACCCAGGTGAACACGAGCAATCCAGGAAGACCCCATGGAGGAGAGACCTGGGCTGGCAGCTGAGGTTCTGTGGAATTTAACCAAGTAAGGAGAAGAGAAAGCAGAGCCATGCCTGTCACCATCTTGGGAGAGACAGGGCTGTGCTGCTAGGGAAGCAGGGGCCCAGCCTATTAAAAATCAACATTATTTTCCATGGGAACAACTAGATCTTGAAGTGGATGTTTTAGGAATTGAATACCGTGGAGTACTGGTCTCAGGTGGAGGCCATGATAGCAGCTCAGCTCTCCTAGAGGGTGCACTGGGCTCTGTTCAGGCAGGCCCTGGGTGGCATGTCTTCTGCTCTGGAGGACAGGGATTAGGGAAAGTCTGCATCTCCCTCCTTTCAGTGCCCAGGACTCACCACTTGGCCCACAGGTTTTTCACTCAACGCTTCTCACATTTCCCCTAAGGGCACTTCGCAGCACACCGCTCCAAGACCCATGGTGATTCCCCCACCAGCTGGTCCACGCCACATGCAGGTCCCCACTGCAGACAGCAGGACAACGCAGCCCCTCTCGGCTCCAGCCTGCATCCCCTGCAAAGACACAGATAACCAGCAAGAGAGAAGGCAACTGCTGGTCTGACTGACACAAGACGTGTGCGTTAAGAGGCAGGGGCAGCAACCGCAGGTGTGATGGTTGGTCAGAGAAGGTGGCTCTGAAGAAGGACATTTGAGCTGAAACTGAAGGTAAATTTGTGCCAGAAGGCTACAAAGAAAACACGGGAGCAAAGTTTTGCAGTTGTGTCAACTAGACGCTGAGATTAACTGCCGTGAACAAGGACGATTTCTCTCCCATTAAATAAGCACAGAGGTAGACAGTTCCAGCCTCGTACAGGAGCTCTGCAGGGGCCTGACTCTGTCCTTTCTAGCCCCTGACTTCTAGTTTTATGGTCACATCATGGCTCAGGATGGGTGCTGGAGTGCCAGCCATCACCTCTGTAGTCGAGGTGGGTGGACACTAGAGGGGAGGAGATACGTCCGGGCCAGACCCCAGGAGCCTAGGCTTCGGTTGACAACACTGGGGGCATGAGTTTTAAGGCGGCCAGCTCGGCACAGCACAGCCGTCCTGCGGGAGGGAAGCGGGACTCGGAGCTGCCCCCTCCCCGCAGAGCCCCCCCAGCTATCCCCTGGCCAGGCCCCCTCACATTCATGCAACTTAGACACCTTCTCTTCCCAGAACAATGAGAGCTGAGTGTTTTTATTCTTAAGTACTTGTAGTAGGTATAACAGTGGCCACCCAAAGGTTTTACGTCTGTATCCCTGAAACCTGTAGACGTCATCTATCTTATCTGGGAGGAAAGAGAGGTCTTTGTGGGTGTAATTAAACTGAGGCACTGAGATGAGATTCCCCTGGGTTACCCAAATCAGCCCGAAACGCCATCACAGGTGTCCTCATAAGAGAGGAGGAAAGGGGCTTTTGAGAGAGACACAGAGAGGACCTAGCGGCCACAGAGGTGAGGCCGGAGCGACATGGCCACAGGCCTAGGGTTAGCTGGAGCCACCAAGAACCACGGCCCCGCCGGCACCTCATCCCACTCCGGCTCCCACAGCTGTGAGAGGCATTTCCGTTGTTTCAGGCCCCTCCCTTGTTACAAGAGCACCAGCAAATTAATATAACCGTGGACCAGCCTAGGGGAAATGCCCAGTGAGAGGCACATCTAGTGGATTCGAGTTTTGTTTTGGTGTTTTTTGGAGCTGAGGATTGAACCCAGGGTCTCACACGTGCTAGGCAGAGATTCCACCACCAACCTACACACTCCTCAGCCCAAGAATTAAAAACTAAATCAAATAATCAGATTCTTAATCACTTTGTTTAAAACTAAACTAAATTAAACAGATCAGATTCATGAGCTTATGATGATTTCAATTGAAGCAACAGAAGAAATCATAAGGGGAAAATGTGCTAATTTAGACAGAAAGCTGCAAGGTTTCTGTAATAAAAATGATAAAAGTAAAATATTTAAAGCTCATATCATGTGACAAAAGAATATAAAATTAAAATACAAGAGGAATTTGAAAAAACCAGGTAGACCCTTACAGATAAACAGAAGTATGTGAATGATTCTCCACCAGAAATTCAGTGACTGTGCATGTCACATCATATAAAAATAGTTGCTTTTTTTTTGGCAGTACTGGGGATGAAACCCAGGGGCATTCTAGCTCCCAGCAACACATCCAGCCCTATTTCTTAATCTTTATTTTGAAACAGGGTTTCATTAAGTCACAGAGGGCCTCACTAAGTAGCTGAGGCTGTCCTTGAACCACGATCTTCCTGTCTCAGCCTCCCAAATACTGGGATTACAAGTGTGTGTCGCCACGCCCAGCTTAAACAGTTGCTTTTTATTGTGACAGACTCTTTGTTAGACTCTTCCTAAACACTATCTCAAATCCTGTGGAAATTCTGCAAGATAGCTGTTATCTCTATTTTATAGGTAAGTAAAACAAGGCCAAGAGTCTGGACAAAGCTTATGGAGGCAGAATTTGAACCTAAGGCTGTGGAAATAATTGTAGTTGCAGGTTATCCTTCGTTTATTAAATCAATATTCATTTTATTTCTACTCTTTAAGGATAAGCAGCATGCTAGGATCGGGGATATTAAAGATGGGTTAAAAAAAAAAAAAGCCAGGCATGGTGGTGTAGGCCTGTAACCCCAGTACTTGGGAGGCTGAGCCAGGAGGATTACAGATTTGAGACTAGCCTCAGCAACCCAGTAAGACCCTGTTTCAAATATTAAGAAAAAAAGGGCTGGGGGGATAACTCAGAGGTAGAATGCCCCTGGGCTCAATCCCCGGTAGCTCCCAAGTATACACAGATAAGATACCTGTAGGGCTGGGGATGTGGCTCAGTAATAAAATGTTTGCTGAATGAGTAAAGCCCGAGGTTCCATCCTCAGCACTGCAAAAACAAAAGCAAATGGCTTTCATTTCCATGGAGTCATGGACAATGATGGAGTAGGTAGGCAGGAGCAGAACTGGGATTGGCGCGGACCAGAGCAGCACCTGCTGGAGACGCCCATCTGCAATGCCAGCCATCCAACAGCAACGCCAGGCTGTAGTGTCAACTTTCAAAGGCTAGTTTGCAATTCATAGTAGGAGCCCAAAATATTATTCTCTTTGACTTAGTGATTCACTCCTGGGAGTGTTTCTTAGTAATTCAAAAGAAGAGAAAGTTGGGCGTGGTGGCACACGCTTGTAATCCCAGGACTTGGGAGGCTGAGACCAGAGGATCGCAGGTTCAAGAACAGCCTCAAAAGTAGTGAAACTCTCATCAATCTAGCGAGATCCTGTTTCAAAAAAATAAAAGGCCTGGGGGTGTAGCTCAGAGGTAGAATGCCCCTGGGTTCAATCCTCAATACCAACAAAACAAAACAAAACAACAAAACAGCAACAACAACAACAACAAAATGAACAAACACAAAAGAAAAGAACTATGACATTATAGACTTATTATTTTTAATATTTATTTCTTTGACTTTTGCAGGGCTGGAGATGAAGCCAGGACTTCTCACATGATAGGCAAGCACTCTGCCACTGAGCCAATCCCCCATCTTGTAACATTTTAAAAATAACAATAGGAAGCTGAGTGGAGGCCAGGGGCATTTTGAGACATCCTGGGATTCACTGACAAACAGGACCAAGGAAAGAGGCTTCAGGACTGAATCCCAGGAGGCCCTGGGACTCTGCCGTCGCCTCTGCCTCGAGTCACAGGTTTACTCTGTCCAGGTCCCAGCAGGTGTCTCTGTGACCAACTTTGTTTCTGGCTCAGTCTGTAGACACAGAAAAATGTCCAACATGAAGAGAACCTATTTTAATAGATCATGGTAGATAAACGTGGCAAAACATCATTTGGCTGTTTTTTTTTTTTTTTTTTTTTTAAAGATAACCTGGAAAGCTATGTTGAAAATTGGAAAAAATGTTTCATGGCAGAAACACCTGGATGACCCACAGGAGAAAGAGTCTGTGGAGGGAGGTAGAGCAGCACAGTGGAACATTACGGGAGCCTCTAGAGAGGCCAGTTACGGAAACTATGTAAAGACATGGAAAAATGTGGGCTGCTGTAACACATACAAACGGCTGGATGCAGAATCATGTGAACTATAAAAATTCGACTCAAGTGTTCTAAGTTGCTTATTCATAACATTTGGTTAGGTTAAAAAAATGCTTTTGGCCCTGGGGATGGAATCCAGGGCCTCAGCAAATACTAGGCAAATGCTCAGAGGAGCATATATATTTCATTTTTTTATTTTTTATTTTTTTTGCGGTGCTGGGGATTGACCCAGAGGCATTCTACCTCTTACACCCCCAGGCCGATTTTTTATTCTTTATTTTGAAACAGGGTCTCTCTTAGTTGTGGAGAGCCTCACTAAGTAGCTAAGGCTGGCCGCGAACCCAGATCCTTCTGTCGCAGCCTCCCAAGTACTGGGATTACAAGTGTGCCCTACCACTCCCGGCTTTGTATATCTTTTTTATAACTTATTTTTTTCAGTGGTGGGAATTGTTTTTTTTTTTTATTTTGTTTTGTTTTTGTTGGTACTGGGGGTGGAACCCAGAGGCTTTCTACCTCCGGCCTATACTCCCAGACCCATTTTATATTTTATTTGGAAACAGGGTCTCACTAAGTTTCTGAGAGCCTCACTAAGTAGCAAAGGCTGGCTTCAAACCTGCGTGATCCTCCTGTCTCAGCCTTCCAAGCACGGGGACTACAAGCGTGCGTCACCATGCCCGGCCAGTGGTAGGAATTGAACTCAGGACCTTACATATGTAAGCCAAGCAATTTACCACTGAGCTACATTCCCAGCTCCAAAGATTTGTATGCCTTCTATAATTCTTATGTCTTATATAACTTTTATCATTACAAATGGAATACATACAAGTAGAAATTTTATGCAAATTACCTTTAGGATTGGTGGAATAAGTAATTGAGACTTAAATTTATTGTTGTTTTTCCAGTAAATTGACCAAATTTTGAAAAGAGAATATATTTTAAAATTAAGAAAACTCTTCAACACCAGCAGAGAAATACATATTTATCTTGAGCATCTTCAAAAAGCATCATCCCAGCAGCATTCTGGTGGTAATGGGTGAAGGAGCCAGCATGTACACCAGCTATCACGATATTCTGCATTCAGGCCTGTGGCTGATCACACACAATGGATCACCTGTGTCAGCTCTCAGGATGCTCTGCAGATGGCCTATCTCGCGATGCTCTGTCTCCAGCCCTGTGCTGGATTCCCAGCGGAGAAGGCTACCCACAATTCCTCCCCCTTAGCCCGAGCTGGCCCCATAACTCGTTTTGGCAATAGCAAGTAGTAGAGGCGACACTGACTTCTGGGTCTGAGTTTTAAGAGCCTCCTACGCCTGATTTTGCCCTCACGGGAACCAACTGCCCTGTAAACTAATCAGACTGCCCTACTAGAGAGAGAGAGAGAGAGGGAGGGAGATGCTGGAAGAGAAAAGGTTGAACTCACCGGCCCCGGGCTTTCCATCCACCCAGCCAAGGTGCCAGACATGTGAGCGAGCGATCCTGGATCCTCCAGCTCCAGTGGACGCATCTCAGCCAAGACTATGTGGGGCACAGATAAGCCGTCTACGCTGCACCCTGCTCCAGTTGCAGAAGGTTAAGCAAATAAATGCTTGTTGATGTTTTAAGTCACTAAGTTTTTTTGGGGGGGGTTGTGATACAGCAATACCTAACTGAAATGACCCTCATCTCCAAGAGCCTGCAAAACTCTGGACCTGGGCTGACTCTGGGTTTCATCTCCCTCCAGGCACAAAGCCTGGCACTTTATAAAAGTTGGGAGGATGGAATCAGCAAAGAGAGAGGGCGAGGAGTAACGCAGCATCGGCCCAGTGACAGCTGGAGTGTACGGAGCACATTATAAATCCTTGCCGAATACTGGCTCAGGGAAGGCAGGGAGAAGACAGCTAACTCCATCCAAGGTCAGTGATAAGACATTTAAAGCCGGGCAATCTGAGCCCACGCAGGCAGCTATTCTGTTATGTTAAACATGATGAAGATTAAGGAGTCTAAGTGCTGGCTCTTTCAGGCCCCTTTCTGAGTCAGTGCAGAGAGAACCAGGTTAAGGTAATTATCAGGCGAAGGCCTGTGCCTGAGTTTTCTTGGCTGGGCCGCCAGAGGAGCCTGATTCTGCAGGGGCGGTTCTGCACACACAGTCCCCCGAGCAGGCTGTGCTCGGCCATGTACCCGCAGCCCCCAGACTCCTAGGATTCAGGGTTTCCCACAGGTTTACCCCTGAGGACGGTGGGATTTAGAGGAAGTTAAATAATCCACACCCCTCACAGGCTTCCATTCGACATCAGCCCTGTACAGGAGAAACGGCTTAGACAGATGGAACCTCTAGCCCAAGGGCTGGCAGTGCGCAGCCAGGGGCCAAGTCTGGCCCGACACCTGCTTTTCTGTAATCTGTGGGCTAAGAATATTTACCACATCCTTCAATGGTTGAAAAAAAGTCAAAAGAATAATACCACTTTTTGTCAGGTGAAAGTTGTTGGGGGTCTCTGGGGGCAAAGAAAACATGGCCCAACAACAGGGAACAGGTTTTATTCCTGAATAAAATTCCTGAATTAAAACCTGTTCCCTGTTGTTTATTTATTTTTTACTTATTCCTGAATAAAACCTGGAAGGAGGCAACTGTCCCAGGGGGTAGAGCACACAAGGGTCAAGAGCCCACCTCCTTACAGGCTCTGGGCGTGTGTGTGTGTGTGTGTGTGTGTGTGTGTGTGTGGTACTGGGGGTGGAACCCAGGGGCTTTCTACCTCTGGGCTACACTCCCAGACTTATTTTATATTTTATTTGGAAACAAGGTCTCACTAAGCTGCTGAGAGCCTCACTCAGTAGCCGAGGCTGGCTTAGAACCTGTGTGATCCTCCTGTCTCAGCCTCCCAAGCGCGGGGATTGCAAGCCTGCGCCTCCACGCCTGGCTGGCTCAGGGCTTTTTATGGGGCAAGGAAGGGGGCGCGCAGGAGCCGCCTTGTAAGCCACGGGCGGGTGTGCTCCGGTCAGGTCATCTGGAGGCAGGGCAATGGTCGAGGCGCATTTCTCTTTCTTTGTTCCTTTGTTCTTCATCCTCCTTTGGCATTAATGCATGGCCCTCACAGTGCCTGCAAAAGTTATATGAAATTCAAATCTTAGTGCCTATAAATAAAACTGCATTTGCACATAGCTGCACCAGTTTGCCTCTGTATGGACACTGCAGTGCTTGAGTGGCAGGCACCAGGTGGTCCCCAGTGCAGATATTATCCAGGTGACTTTTTATTGTGCTTACCAATCCCTGACCCAGAACATGATATATTGACATGACCTTAGCCTGTGTTTTATATAAAATGTAAGTTACTCAAAATATGATAGAATGCACAAGGTCCATGGGTAGATAGGCTACATACAAAATACCAGTGTCAGAGACAGCTCTCTCGACATATGGGCTGAGGCTCTAAAGACAAGGGTCCTTTTCCGAACTTGGCTGGACCTTTCAGCCTTCTCCAACTTTAATTTCTCCATCTGTCCATGGTTAACTGCAGGGCTAGTAGCCACCATCTGAACAAGAAAAAGCAAACTGGTTGTTAAAAATGGAATCCTTGCCGGGTGTGGTGGCGCACGCTTGTAATACCCGCGCTTGGGAGGCAGAGACAGGAGGATCGCGTAGGTTCGAAGCCAGCCCCGCTGGCTTAAGAGACCTGGTTTTCAAATAAAAAAGAACATAAAATAGGTCTGGGAGTGTAGCCGGAGTTAGAAGGGTTCCATCCCCAGTACCACAAAAAAAAAAAAAAAAAAAAAAAGGAATACTTCAGGGCTGGGGATATGGCTTAGTGGTTGAAAGTGTGCTGAGCTTGCATGAGGTGCTGGGTTCCATCCCCAGCACAGAAAGAAAGAAAGGGAGAAAGAAAGAAAGAAAGAAAGAAAGAAAGAAAGAAAGAAAGAAAGAAAGAGAGAAAGGAAGAAAGGAAGGAAGGAAGAAAGAAATTCTGTACCAGTGTAAATAATTATTTCCCAAGTCCCCAGGGGATTCCTTAACCATTCTTACCCTTCCCCCATTTTCCCTCAAGATCAGCAACTAAAGAATTACCATGTGGTGCGGCCGAGCTTGCCAAATCCTGTGCCCACACTGTGGTTGGTCAGGGCCTGTGTCTTGTGTGTCATTATGTGTTTTCAGTGTCAGAGCCCTGTGCAGTATTCTATGAGTGGGATGCCCCCATTAAAAAAAATTCTTTCAATCCTTCAGATCCTCTGTCTTCTAAATTAGTACTAATGGCAAGGTTCTGATCAAATCTCAGTCCCCGAGTGAGCAATTGAAATGAAAACAGCAAACAAACAACCCCTAAATTGGGTTGTAGGAAGGAAGACAAGAAGGCAAGAGCGTGGCTATTCATGGGTTTCTGGTCCACGGGATTATGTGTTGTGGCGCTGGAGGCGGAACCCGGGCCTTGCGCATATGGGGCAAGCACTCTACCCCCAGCTGTACCCTCAGACCACCAGTGCTGGTGCACCTTCTAGAATATGCTGGCCTCCATCCTAAGATTCCCCTGTGAAGCACAGGTGAAAGGGAAAAGTGCGGCCAGCTGTTGGCTGCCGGGCCCGGGCACAGGCCCAGCAAGGAGGACTGGGCACATCCCTCCCAGATCACCACACTGGGTCAAGAGAACTGAATACAGCAGTAACCCCTCCTGCCATTCACCCTGCCCGGGAGAGGTGACCGGGCTGCCTCTAGTAGGGACTCAGTTACTATTTGTTTGCATGCAAATAACCCCCTTTCCTCTGACAGATGTCCTAGGGACTGATGGTTTTCAGGACATGAGATGAACCGCTCCTGCGACCGAGGTCACCCTCCTGGGTGGAAGGCACTCTGGAGCCAGGATACCCGGGTTCCGACGTGGTCCTGATACTGCAGCTGGGAGATTCGCCATCCGCAGCCCGTGGTTATAGCCGACCCTGCAGCCACACGGGTCTGTTCTGAGGGCTAAATGCAAAGAAGCAGGCAAAGGCTGCTGTAAATGAACAGGCTATGTGTGTTTGTTCTCTCTCCCTTCCTCTGTTAGGCTGTTTATGTGGTTCTTTTGCAAGCATGTGAAATGGTTAGGCCCTAATCTTGCTAGATTATTTTATTTGTTTATTTTATTTTATTGCAGTACTGGGGATGGAACCAAGGGGCATTCTACCTCTGAACTACACTCCCAGCTCTATTTTTTTTTATTATTTTTATTTTGAAACAGAGTCTTACTCAGTTGAAAAAGGGCCTCACTAAGTAGCTGAGGCTGACTTTGAAACTGCACAATCCTCCTGTCCCAGCCTCCTAAATGCAGGGATTACAAGCGTGCATCACCATGCCTGGCTCTATTTTTTATTCTTTTTATTTTGAAACAGGGTCTCACTAAGTTTAAAAGGGCCTCACTAAGTAGCTGAGGCTGTCTACGAACAGTCATCCTCCTGTCTCAGCCTCCCAAATGCTGGGATTACAAGCACGAGCCACCACGCCCAGCTCCTTGCTTGTTATTTTTAACCAGCTTTTCTTTTCTTTTTTCTTTTCTTTTTCTTTTTTTTTTTTTTTTTTTAGAAAAAGTTTTACAATGCAGCATGCCTTGTGCCAGACCCTGAGCAGAGGAACTACAGAACAGTTGTTTTACAACTACTTTCCGGAGCCATCATTGTGAAAAGCTGTTAGGCAGTTTTCTGGAGACATCTTGACCCCCGAGCTTTGCGTCTGTTCACGAGCAGGCAGGAGGGGGGCCGCCCACCATCCCTAAGTCCTCTCTCAGTAAATGGCTCCCACCAGCAATGCCAGAGAGCTCTGCCTGCCCTCATGGCCAGAACTTTTTTTTTTTTTTTTTTGGTGGTACTGGGGTTCCTGGAAGCCCTTCTACCTCTGGGCTACACTCCCAGACCTATTTTTATATTTTTTATTTGGAAACAGGGTCTCTTAAGCCAGCATGGCTGGCTTCGAACCAGCACGATCCTCCTGTCTCCGCCTCCCAAGCGCGGGGATTACAAGTGTGTGCCACCACGTGTGGCTTGCCAGAACTTTTAAACCTAGCTATTCTGGCAGGTGTGAGGGGAGGCAAGGATGGTCCTCTACCACCTGCCAGCCTCTCGGGGCGTGTGTGTGTGTGTGTGTGTGTGTGTGTGTGTGTGTGTATACATATGTGTGCACATGCTGGGGATGGAACCCAGGACCTTGCACATGCCAGACAAGTGCTCTGCCGCCGAGCCACCCGCCGGCTGCTCTGTGCTTCTGCAGGGACTTGCATGGAGGAGCCTCCTGTCCTGTCCCCCTCTGTGCCGCCACATCCATCTCAGCTCCTCTTAGTCTCTGGAAGCTCCGCTCTGATACGCCATTCGCTTGTGCAAGCCCTTCACCTTCCCACAGCACTTACAATAAGACCTGAAATCCTTCGCTGGTCTTTCAGGAGCTCAATGGTGCCACCCTCGCCCTGCCCTTCCGCACAGATCTGCAGCTGCTTTCTGCACCCAGCCCTTCCGGGGGACTTTGGAGGAGGGGGCTTATTTCCTAAGGTCACAAACCCGCATCACAGGTCCAGGAGCCGCCAATCCCTGTGGCCCAGCCAGCGATCTCCCCCGTGGGCTGGAGCTCACATAGATGACTTCCCAGCCCCTGAGAGGAAGCCGGGCCAGGGCCTCCATGCTTTTGGAGAAGGCAGGGTCTTGGTGGCAGGACAGTCAGTGTCCCTCACCCTCGACCCTCATGTCCCCCTTATCTGCCAGATGGGTTCTGAGGTAGGAATTAGGAAGCGGTACTCCCTGGCTCTGTGATATTTTTTCACAGTGCTGGGATGAAACTCAAGACCTTGCACACCAGGCCTGTGCTCTACCACAAGCCCTGCCCCAGCCCGGCTCCTCTCTCCTCTCTCTCTCTCTCTCTGAGGATGGGACCCAGGGGCATTCTACTTCCGAGCTACATCCTCAGCCCTATTTTTTATTTTTTATATCTTAAACAGGGTCTCACTGAGTTGCAAAGGGCTTCGCTAAGTAGCTGAAGCTGTTTGTAAAACATAATCCTCCTTTCTCAGCCCCTCACATGCTGGGATTACAAGCATGCACCACCACACCCGGCAAACAGCATCTTCTAACAGGTAGGGCTGGTGAACCCAACAGGGCTTTTTAGGGTGCTCCCTGACAGATACTTGTCCCTGCCCGATGCCCTATGGGTAAAAGTGTCCTAAGATGAAACTTGAGGTCACAGAAATCTCACTGACAGTGAAGGTTCTGGGAAGTTCTAAAGTCACGAAGAGATCTAAGCCCAGAAGTTCTAAAGTCACGAAGAGAGCTAAGCCCAGGAGCATTGGTCCACTAGGGCTGCTGTAACAAAGGACCAAGAACTGTGTGGTTTGCTACAGAACAAAAATACAGGCCTGGGGTATAGCTGTGTGGCAGAGCGCTTGCTTGGCATGAGTGAAGCTCTGGGTTCCATCCCCAGCATACCCCCCCAAAAAAAGAAAGAAGCTGGGCATGGTGGCACGTGCCTGTAATTCCAGTACTTGGGAGGCTAAGACAGGAAGATTGCAGGTTCAAGGACAGCCCTAGCATCTTAGTAAGACTCTCAGCAACCTAGTGAGATCCTGTTTCCAAAAGATAAGCAAATAAAAAGAGCTGGGAGTGTAGTTTGGAGGTAGAATGCCCCTGAGTTCAGTCCCCAGTAACATACACACACACACACACACACACACACACACACACACACACACACACACATGCTTGGCAGGAAATCACTGTCTGCCTCTGGAGGCTACAGGCCTGCTTCTGAGGCTGAGGGGGGTCTGTCCCGGGCCCTCCCCAGCGTCTGGAGGATTGTGGCAATCTTCGGCTGCCCAAGACTTGCAGAACCATCATCCGCCATCTCCACACAGTGCTCTCCCTGTGTGTGGGTCTACATCCAAACTTCTTCTTATAAGGACATGGGGCATACTGGACTAGGGCAAGCCCATGCCAGTGTGATCTCATCTTAACTAACCGCAAATGCATGACCTTATTTATAAAGAAGGTCATACCATAGCACCAGGATTTCCCAACTTTAATTTAGGCTTTTGGGGACTCAGAAGAACTTGATTATAGAGCACAAGAGAAGCAGAACACACACTCCCAATCCAGAAAGCCCAGCCTCTACCTTTGAACCTTCCCCAAGGTCAGATGTCAGAGAATCTGTGGCCTCCTGGAGACACCCCCGAGGAGGCCGATGGGAGTCACTCAGAGAGAATCCTGCAGAGCTTCCACAAAATGGCAGCCCAATGGCTAGCCTAGGGGAGAAACAGAACTCTCCAGCACTTGCTCCTTCTGCAGCCCACCTGGGGGGAAGCGCCACACCCCAGGGCAGGTGCTCCAGCAGGGACAGAAGGAATCTCAATTCTTCTTGATATTCGGCAGCCCTGGGCCTTCCGTTTTCAGTCCTCAGGGGGAGCAGAAACCCCGGGACAGGCAGGGATTTGTCATGTGTCTGAGGCATGGACTTTTAAACAGCTGCTGGGGTGGATGTGGAAGCCACTGAACAGCCGCTGAAGGGCCGAGTGGGCACCTCTCACAGAGCATCTCGGCGTCAGTGTGGCTGCCCTCCTTACCCACGCACACACAGCCTGACCTGGGGTCTGGGGAAGAACAGCCCGGTGCAGCTCCCTCCTGATGATCCCAAAGAATAGGAGGCGAATAGAAGGCTTTTTATTAATCCGTTTGTCCAGCTGGCCCTCCACAAATCACCACATTTGACACAACTATCTTGCTAACTAGAGGCTCACTCTGATGCCGCAGTAGGGAGGCTGTCCTGAGATATTATTGGCACAAAGAGTCGCATTGAAGGGGACCGGAGGGGTTGCATTTAGATGAGCTCACAGAATCGGCCAGGCCAGACAAGAGGGGGGACCTCGGGTCTGGAAGACCAAGGTCAGAAAGAGACTATTATGCTTGAAACCTAAGAGATACGCGTGTCGGAGGGAGGACATTCTGGAATGCTTGAGCTAACTTGCGTTTCCTTGAAACTTGGAAGACAAAGAAAAGCAAGTGGTGTGTGTGTGTGTGTGTGTGTGTGTGTGTGTGTGTGTGTGTGTGTTACTGGGGATTGAACCCAGGGAGATTCTATTACTGAGCTACACCCCAGCCCTATTTTATTTTTTATTTTGAAGAAGGGCCTCACCAAATTGCTGAGGCTGGCCACCAAACCTTCAGTCCTCCTGTCTCAGCCTCCCAAGTACTGTGATTACAGGTGTGTGCCACCATGCCTGGCTCACCCCCAGCTCTTTTTATTTTTTGTTTTGAAAGAGGTTCTTGCTAGGTTGCTGAGGCTCTCAATATGTTGCTAGAAGCTGGCCTTGAATCTGCGATCCTCATGTCTCAGCCTCCCCAGTACTGGGATTACAGGCACATGCCACCAAGCCTGGCTTGCGACTTGCTTTTGAATAGGTAGTAAGCAAAGAATTCATTAGTGAAGGAGATAATGTATGCTGATGATGTAATACATAAATACGAAGAAAATAAATCAGTTGACAGTGATGATTTAGTTGTGGTATATAAACTTAGTCAAGTGTTAAATATGTCCAGTGGGAAGTGCCCTAAATTGTCACAAGCTGGACTCAACAGGTGAATGGATAAAGAAAATGTGATACACACACTCACACACACGCACATACACGCGCACGCACACACGCACGCACACACGCACATGCACATGCACACACATACTATGGAATATTATTCAGATTATTCAGACATAAAGAAGAATACGATCTGGTAATTTGCAGCAAAATAGATGAAACTGAAGAACATTAAGTAAAATAAGCCAGACCCACGCACTGCATGCTCGCGCTCAGATGTGCAGGCTAACAATGTCGACCTGCAAGTCAAATGGTGATTACTAGAGGTGGGGAAGGGGTGGATGGGTGGAAAGGGGAGGTTGGATTTGATCACTGCATGCCAGAGGCATGTATAAAAATATCATACAAAATCCATTAATGTGTTATAATTTAAATAATTACAAAAAAATTCACGAGCTGGCATTGATGCTGATACCCAATACAAATTCATACTATTTTCAAACATGATCGTGTGTGTGTGTGTGTGTGTGTGTGTGTGTGTGTGTGTGTGTGTGGTACTGGGGACTGAACTCAAAGGTGATTTACCACTAAGCCACATCCCCACTCCTTTATCCTTTTTTACTGTATGTATTTATTTTGTGTGGTACTGGGGATTGAACTCAGGGTTATTCTACCTCTGAGCTATATACCCCTGCCCTTTTTATTTATTTATCTTTGAAACAAGGTTTCATTAAGTTGCAGAGGGCCTCACTAAGATGCTGGGGCTGGCTCTGGTCTTCCTGTCTCAGACTCCCAAGTACTAGAATTACAAGCATGGGCCACCATGTCTGGCATTAATTTTCATTTTGAAACAGGGTCTCACTAAGTTGCTGAGGCTATTCTCAAACCTTCAATCCTTCTTTCTCAGCCTCCCCAGTACTGAGATTACAGGCCTGTGGCACCACACTCAGCTTGATTCTGATATTTGAAGGATGCTCCCCCTTCTCCTCTTCCACTCTGACAACTTTACCCCCCACCTTCCTTAGTCTAGTAACCATCAGTAGCATAACATATCAAGAAGACGATTGTAGACTCAAAAAGAGGAAGGCCAACAGTTTAAATTTTGGCTGGCCCTCACCTGGGATGTGGCCTTAGGTGAACCATGGAACATCTGTCCAATAACAGTAACAATGGAACCAGATTCTTAGGAATCAGTGGAAAAGGTTATGTTAAGTACTTAGCACACAGGAGACGTTCAATAAAATTAACTCCCTTCCCTTCTCAGGATTCGAGATAGAAAGAAGCTTTTTGTGAGCTTAAATAGACAAAGCACAGACACTACTGGGTGAATTGAGAGAGAGAGAGCGCTTTGACCTCTCCACCCCACGTTCTCCACTTCCATTTCCCCACTTCTCTCACCATGTTAAAGGGGCTGCCTTAGGAGATAGAGGTAGCAGCCCTTCCTGGCATCTCCATTCTTGAGAAGACATTGGCAGTGACGTATGCCTTGGCTAAAACATCTAGCCAAATTCAGGACACTTAAAAGAAAGGAATGGTCAATTAATAAAGTGTGAACTTTACAGCTCCTCCTTCTTGCTCCCCCTCCCTTGTTAAAAGTGGACTTCTGACCGGGCGTGGTGATGCACGCTTGTAATCCCCGCACTTGGGAGGCTGGGACAGGAGGATCGCGCAGGTTTGAAGCCAGCCTCAGCTACTTAGTGAGGCCCTGTTACCAAGTAAATTATAAAGTAGGTCTGGGAGCATAGCCCAGAGGTAGAAAAGCCCCTGGGTTCCATCTCCAGTACCCCCCCCACACACACACACTTTTATTTGTATACTTTGTGAACACATGCTTACATGCACCAGAACATAGTAGGAACGAGGAAGACAGCCTGTGACTCTGTGGAGAAGGAATGAAGGTTAACACTTCCTATTTGAAAAGCCATCTTTCCTATAAATGGTTGAGATTTTCCAGGAAGCAGGGCACAGGAGCCGACCTGGGAGGATGAGGCAGAAGGAGTTCAGGTTTAAAGGGCAGTGTTGGCAACTTAGCCAGATCCTGTTTCTGAAGAAAAAACAAAAAAGGGCTGAGACTGTAGCTCAGTGGTAGAATGCCCCTGGGTTTAATTCAATCCGAGGAGGAGGAGAAGGAGAAGGAGGAGGAGGAGGAGAAGGAGAGGAGGAGGAGGAGGAGGAGGAGGAGGACGACGACGACGACGAAGACGATGACGACGACGATGACGACTATGAGGAGGATGAGGAGGAGGAGAATGAGGACGAGGATGAGGGGACCGAGGAGGAGGAAGAAGAAAAAGAAGATAAATTGGAAGAGGAAGAAGAAGAGGAAGAGGAGGAGGAAGAGGAGGAAGAAGAAAATAAGAGGAAGAAGGAGAAGAGGAGGAAGAAGAGGATGAGGAAGAAAAAGAAGAGAAATAGGAAGAAGAAAAGGAAGAGGTAGAAGAGGAAGAGGAGGAGGAGGAAGAAGAAGAGAAATAGGAAGAGGAAGAGGAAGAAGAAAAGGAAGAAGAAGAGGAGGAGGAGGAGGAAGAAGAGGAGGAGGAGGAAGGAGAGGAGGAGGAGAAGGAAGAAAAAGAAGAGAAATAGGAAGAAAAAGAGGAAGAAGAGGAAGAAGAGGAGGAGGAAGAAAGAAGAGGAAGAAGAGGAGGAGGAGGAAGAGGAGGAGGAGGAAAAAGAAGACAAATAGGAAGAGGAAGAAGAAAAGGAAGAGGAAGAAGAGGAGGAGGAAGAAAGAAGAGGAAGAAGAAGAAGAAGAAGTATAGTAGTAGTAGTAGTAGTAGTAGTAGTAGTAGTAGTGGGAAGAGGAGGGAGAAAACAAAACAAAACAAAACAAAAAACTCTGGGGCAGGGAGAAGCCTGGGACCATACATACCACCGCCTTCCTGGATTCTTCTGGACACAGTGATGGAGGGACAAGGGAAAGGAAAAGAGAAAGAAATGGAGCTGGAGGTGCCGCGCAGTGATAGAGAGCTTGCCTCCCATGCACAAGGCCCTGGATCCAATCCCTAGGACAGAAAAAATAAAATAAAAGGGTGAGAAATGGAGTTGGGTAAAACTGGCAGAGAGGGGATTTAAGCTAAGAAGACAGGAGCCCGGTGCCAGGCCACGGGCTTGCTCAATTCCAGTTGCGGGGGCCACACGTGCCAGTGTAGGCTGAGCCGGGCCAGAGAGACGCAGGACCCGCAGGACCCGCCTGTGACTCAGGCCAGGCAGAGGGCTGCTAGTTCCCACAGTCCCCGGGCAAGCTGTATGGGTCCCCTTATCCTTTAGTTTTGGGTGGGGGTCCAGGAAGTTTTCTTTTTTCTTTTCTTTCTTGCAAAGCCAGCTGTCCAAAGGCAACTTCAAGGTAGAGATTTGAATGAAAAAGGGCAAACCAGAAAGAAAAGAAATCCCTCTGAACAGGACACCTGTTCCCCCTGTACCCGCTTGTGTGTTCAGTGCAGTGGGGCTTGCTCACCCTGGTGGCAGAGGAACCAACTTTGTAGTGTTTTGTTTTGTTTTGTTTGCAGAGTTGGAGGTGGAACCCAGGCCCTCAGGCACACTTGCAAGCCTCTACCACTGAGCTCAACCCAGCTCAAATTGTATATGTGATGAGGAGGGGGTAATGGGGATTGAACCCAGGGGCATTCTAACTCTGAGCTACACCCCCAGCCCTATTTTATTATTATTTTTTGAAACAGGCTCTTGCTGAGTTGCCGAGGGTCACACTAAGTTGCTAAGGCTGGCTTCAAACCTGTGATCCTCCTGTCTCGGCCTCCCAAGTACTGGGATCGCAGGTGTGCGCCACCACGCCCGGCTCCAAATATATTTTTCCAAAGCTCTCCAGGTGGTTCTGTCTCGTTGCTCACGTCATCATTTGGGTGCGCCTTCAACAGTCGGGGTAGGAGCCCCGCACAGCGGCACATGCTCATCATCCCAGCACTTGAGAGGCTGGGATGGGAGGATCGCAGGGTCAAGATCAGTCTCGGCATTTAATAAGTCCCTTAGCAACTTAGCAAGACCCTATTTCAAAAAAATAAAAATAATATAATATAAAATAATAAAAATTTATTCATATAGTAAAAATATATAAATATAATAATAAAAATAATAGCCGGGCGTGGTGGCGCACGCTTGTAATCCCTGCGCTTGGGAGGCAGAGACAGGAGGATCGTGCAGGTTCGAAGCCAGCCACGCGCACTGGCTTAGGAGACCCTGTTTCCAAATAAAAATGTAAAAATAGGTCTGGGAGTGTAGCCCGGAGGTAGAAGGGCTTCCAGGAACCCCAGTACCACCAAAAACAACAACAACAACAACAACAACAACAACATAAATAAATAAATAAATAAATAATAAAAATAAATAAAAATAGAGGTGTAGCTCAGAATAGAAGTCCTTGGGTTCAATACTCAGTACCAGAAATAAAAACAAAGCCTCCCTCAAGAGGCTCGCGGCCCAGGCTCCCTGGGCAGTCACGGTGCTGGAGAGTTGGCTGATCAACAGTGAATGATGTGACCAGGAATCAGGCTGGAGGGCTCGGGCTGAGGTGGGAAGACCCAGCACCAATGGAACTTCACCATTCTACACCTGCTGCACTCCAGAGAGCCCACGGAGCCCACAGAGCCAGGCCCCCGGGCACGGTGCCCCCTTCCTAAGTGACACGCGGCCCGTGAATTACACGAGGGAAGAGGTTGCATGAGTCATAGCACCGCTCAGGAGGGCGAGGTGGAGGCTCTGCACAACTCCTCCCGCCTCTGGTTCTCAAGAGCCAAACTGGTCCTCTTGGCTGAGCAGGATTTTCTTGGCGGTGACTGAACTCAGGTCCCCTTTCGGGCTGGTCCTGAGAGAGTACAGCAAACCAGCTCTGCTGCCCTGAGCCGGGGAGCCGTGCCAAGGGGATTAACGTGCTGGAGCTGGGATGTGACAAGTGGCTCGTGCCTCTTCCTTTGCAGCCAGGGACCCTGCTACCCAAGGATCTTCAAAGCGCCTGCCACCCTCTCCTCCAGAGCCGCCTTCCACCAGCGTCTTCCCCAGCTCCCTGGGCTGCGGCCCCTGAGGCTCAGTGCCCAGAACTCTCAGTTCTAGAAAGCCACCTGCCCTTCCCCGAGCCTGGGCCTCAGGCAAAGGGTATGAAGCCACTTGAAAGGTGGACAGTATTGGTTTTGAGGCTGGGTTCCTCTTCCTGCTGCTCAGTCTCCTCTTTAAGGTATCAGCAGCTCGCCGACTACATTTTCTACTGAGCAGTGGCAGTGTCGCCAAGTACTTGGATATTTCGGTGATTCTTTTCTGTCTCCTCTCGACCCACGCATCCACCAGTGTGTGAGCTCCCGGGGCCTCATCTCTCTCATCCCCACGACATCCCTGTGTCTGCAGAGTGTCCGACACAGTGGGACCGCAGCAACTGCTGACCGAGCGTGGGGCTCTGTGCAATGCCCTTTCCATGACTCTAACCTGCCAATCCAGAGGTGCTCGCAGGCCCTGCTTAAATGGACCGGGCTAGTCACCAAGTGGGCAAACAAGGAGAGTAGCACTGTGACTCACTCTCCGCTCTTGCCTTTGGCACACGGAGCAGTGACCTCACCCACCTCCAGGCAGGAAGGATTACTCACCGCTGCGGAGCTGGGCAAGGCCTGCCAGCCTCCCCGGACGTCCGTGAGGCAGTGTTAAGAAACCATGGGCAGTGGCCGGACGACACGGGAGTGCGAACCAGTCACGGGGAAGGGCTCACAGGCACAGCCTGGATGCAGGGCAAAGATAAGGGCCTGACGGATCGCGCGCCCAATGAGCGCCCTCCACAGTGGGCACCTCTAAGCAGAGGGCTGGTCTGGGGTATGGTGTTCAGGAAGGCAACACTCCTTTTGTATGGCTTAATTTTTTTTTTTTTTTTGGCAGATCTGGAGATGGAACCCAGGGGCATTCTACTCCCGGGCTACATCCCCAGCCCTGTTTCTTATTCTTCATTTTGAAACAAGGTCTTATTAAGTTGCAGAGAGCCTCACTAAGTAACTGAGGCTGGCTGTGAACCTGTGATCCTCTTGTTTCAGCCTCCCAAGTACTGGGATTACAAACTTGTACCACCACGCCCAGCTTCTTAATTTTTATAGTATATATTTTTTGGAATAAAAACCACTATAAGTATATATTTTTTAAATTCTAGTCTTAAGCCGGGCATGGTGGCACACACTTGTAATCCCCATGCTTGGGAGGGAGGCTGAGACAGGAGGATCGTACAGGTTCGAAGCCAGCCTCAGCTACTTAGCGAGGCTCTTAGCAACTTAGTGAGACCCTATTTCCAAATAAAATATAAAATAGGCCTGGGAGTATAACCTGGAGGTAGAAAGCCTCTGGGTTCCACCCCAGTACCACCAAAAATAAAAATAAAAAATTCTAGCCTGTAATATCAGGACTTGAGAGGCTAAAGACAGGAGGATCACAGCTTCAAGGCCAGTCTCAGCAATTAATCAAGGCCCTTAGCAACTTAGTAAGACCCTGTTTCAAAATAAAAAATAGAAATAGAATTGGGAGTATAGCTCACAGGTACAATGCCCTTGGGTTTAGTCCCTAGGGCCAATAGGTAAATGAATAGATTAATTAATTCTAAAATAATAATCTCCCTGAACCTCTCAAATGACTATGCTGTTCCCACTTCCCCTCTGTCTCCTTCCATATATTATTTCTTTCTTTCTTTCCTCTTTGGGCTGTAGATCCACTCAGAAACTCAAAAGTCTGGCTCAAACCATAGCAAAATGGTCAAATTTATTTATTTACTTATTTATTTATTTATTTATTTATTTATTTTTTTTTTTTTGTGTGTGTGTGTGTGTGTGTGTGTGTGTGTGTGTGTGTGTTACTGGGCATGGAACCCAGGGACTTATCTACCTCTGGGCTATACTCCCAGGCCTATTTTTTTTAATACTTTTTGGAAATAGGGTCTCACTAAGTTGCTGAGAGCCTCACTAAGTAGCTGAGGCTGGCTTCAAACCTGTGGGATCCTCCTGTCTCAGCCTCCCAAGCGCTGGTATTATAAGCGTGCACCACCACGCCTGGCTCTTCTTTTAAAATTTTTAAAATTTGACCATTTGAGCCAGGAGTACCACCCCCAGTACCACCAAAAAAGAAAGAAAGAAGGGAAGGAAGGAAGGAAGGAAGGAAGGAAGGAAGGAAGGAAGGAAGAAAAAATCGGGCTGGGGTATAGCTTGGAGGTAGAATGCCTCTGGGTTCAATCCCCAGGAACACACACACACACACACACACACACACACACACACACACACACTACAAAATACAAAAGAGATCTGGGCTCCAAATATTTAGTTGAACTCCTGAGGAATGAGGTCAGAGGTTGCATTGACCAAGGGGCCAAATAGCTTGCTGGGTTCCATGGCCACAAATTGCCCCTGCAACCCCCGGCAACCACCTGCTTTTCACAACCCTCTTTCCCAGGCCTGTGCTCCCCAGAGGTGGAGGCCCAGGCAGGCCTGCAAAGCTGCCTCCCCCAGTAGCACTCACGCCCCAGCACAAGTGAGGGGGCAGCTTCCCAAGCCTGGGGTGCCTCCAACTTCTCCTGGGGGCACCTTTACTATGATTCACACCCCTCCGAGGTGTCTTGGTCTGCCTATCACCCTGGCAGAGTAAGAAGAGAACAGAAGGGGAGAGGCAGGAGTGGCAGCAGTAACCCCCAGACACTTTCCCCCTGAGCAGGGGAAGATAAGGAAGAAAGGAAGCATCCTATCTCCCTGTGAACTTCTTTTTTGAATAAACCAGCTGAATTGACTCTGCTTTCATTTAGCTCTGCAGCGCTGTTGACATCTCCCTAAGCTGAGACCCAAGTTACGTATCACTCAATGGAGCTGGGCTGCAAAATGTCCCCTACGCCTGTTCCCACTGGCGGTTAGCAAGCTCAGGCCTCCTTCAGGAAGGCCAGGGGTTGCTGGGGGAGGGCTGCAAGTGGCCCCACAGCAGGGGAATTGACATCTGAGCCTAATGTATGGGCACCACATCTCAGAGACGGAGTTCATTTCTGTCAGGAAGCTGGCCAGAGCCTGGGGTGTTCCTGGTCCGCAGGAACCTTGCCAACCACAGATGTCGGGGCCCTTTGACAGAGCCTGGGGCGCAGGTGCTTAGGGCGGCTACTGGGGCGGGGAGCAATGAGGGGAAGGACAACAGAGCTGCCTGGATTTTCAGCCTGGCCACCTGAGGCCAGGGGACAAAGGAGAAACTCAAAGGAAACCAACCAACCAACCAACCCAGCTGGGTTGGAATCACTACCAACCCCAAAGGCAGCGGTAACCCCCAGACACTTTCCCCCTGAGCAGCAGCACAGCCAGAAAGGCCAGTTTGGTGAGTTTGGGTTAAGAGGAAGAAGTTCTCCATTGAAGCCAGCAGGAAGATAATTGTTTCTCCCTGGGGTAACGAGGCTCCTTCAGTGTGCTGTGGGCAAGATGGTCCTTGTGTCGCAGGCTGCTCTGTGGTCCCAGTTTCTGGATCAGGAAACAGGAAGTGCTCCCACAGGGACCTGTGAGCACGCATGAATTCACACCCTGCCTGGCTCTGAGCCTCCCCAAGGGAGGGTCCTGGGAGAGCTGCCCCTGCCCTGTGGCTGTTCCCAAGTGGGGACCTCAGGCTCCTCTCATCCTGTCCCAAAGATAAGTACAGTCAGGGAGACTGGGGACTTCCCCTGGGCCTGGGGATGGTGGTGGTGGTCATGTCTTCTATCCCCTGAGCAAGGCTGGCCATTGGCCCAGTGGCCTTCTTGTGCTTTTATTTTTATTTATTTATTTACTTATTTACTTCTTGTGGTACTGGGGGTGGAACCCAGGGGCATTCTACTTCTGAGCTACACCTTCAGCCCTATATTATACTTTATTTGGAAACAGGGTCTCACTAAGTTGCTGAGAGCCTCACTAAGTAGCTAAGGCTGGCTTTGAACCTGTGCGATCCTCCTTTCTCACCCTTCCAAGCACTGGGATTACAAGTGTGTGCCACCATGCCCGGCCTTCTCTTGCTTTTAGAAAACAACTTTGCCCACAAGGGCTTGCTTTAAGAAGCTGGAGACCCCCTATTCCATCAGGGAGGCTGCTCTCAGGTTCAAAGGGCTCTGGCTCTCTCGCCCTCTCTCTTTCTCTCCCTCCCTCCACCCTCTGGTACTGGAAGTTAAACCCAGAGGCATTCTACCTCTGAGCTATACCTATTTTATTTCATTTTTTACTTTGAAATAGAGTTTTGCTAAACAGGGTCTTGAGGCTGGCCTTAAACCTGCGATCTTCCTGTCTCAGCCTCCTAAGTACTGGGATCCAGGCGTGCGTCCCCTCACCCAGCAGCTCTGGCACTCTATCCCAGGGAGACCCTACTCACAGGTACCTCAGATGACTCAGTTCTTCTGCAGGCACCCAGGGCCCCACATCTGCACATGTCCCGCAGATGTCTGCCAAGTGCTAATCCTGAGGGCCCTGTCTCCACTGGGACACCCACGAGTGCCTGACGACCCAAATCTAATGGGGTCCTTAGGTCTCCTCCTCCACGTCTTGCCTCAGCTGCGGGCCAGACCTCCCCTCCTCCCTCCCCATCATGGCGGGCCCTCCGTTTGCTTCCTCTCAACGCCTCCAGACTGTCTTTAGAAGTTATTATTATTATTATTTTTGGTGGTACTGGGGTTCCTGGAAACCCTTCTACCTCCGGGCTACACTCTCAGGCACCTATTTTTTATATTTTTATTTGGAAACAGGGTCTCTTAAGCCAGCGAGGCCGGCTTTGAACCTGCGCAATCCTCCTGTCTCTGCCACCCAAGCGCGGAGATGACAAGTGTGCGCCACCAGGCCCGGCGCTAGAAGTGAAATTTTGTTCCTGCTTCTGCTCACTGATGAATCCCACCCCCAGGAAATGGTCCATGTGCCCTCTTCCTCCCCCCACCTCCCCCGTGGCCCTGGGGATTGAACCTAGGGGTGTTCTACCTCTGAGCTAAAGCCACAGCCCTATTTTATTTTATTTTATTTTATTTTTTTGAAACAGGGTCTCACTAAGGGTCTGAATGTCTCACTAAATTGCTGAGGCTGGTCTCAGACCTGTGATGCTCCTTTCTCAGCCTCCCAAGTAAGCCCACAGTCCTTTTCACCCTCCCTCACTCCCTTCTCCCCAATCTCTCTTCCTCCCTTCTCTCTTCCAGGTGCAGCCCCACCTCCCTCTGCACTCTGCAGAGACCCAGAAGGCCGTCCAGCCCTTAGCACGTCCAGCCCTTAGCACGTCCAGCCCTTAGCACGCTGTGCCGGTCCCTCAGCCCTCCCCCAAATTCACACCAAGTCATCGCCCCTCCATACTGCCGGCGCGAACGCCGCTCCTCTCTGCCCCAGTATCTCCAGTGAGGATGTGTTCTTCCTCCTTTGTTTGTAAACTCCCTGTATTATAATTTATTGTCATCGTTGACAATACTTTTTTTGTGGTATTGGAGATTGAACCCAGGGGCATTCTACCTCCGAGCTACACCCCCAGGCCTATTTTTTATTCTTTATTTGGAAACAGGATCTCACTAAGTTTTGGAGAGCCTCACTAAGCAGCTGAGGCTGGCTGCGAAACTGTGATCCTCCTGTCTCAGTCTCCCAAGTATTGGGATTACAAGCATGGGTCACCATGCCCGGCTGACAATTTTTTTTTTAAAGTAAAAAAAGGACAAAATGTCCCCTCCCCTACTGAACAGGGAACTCCTGAGCTCCCGGTTCCCTCAGGAGCCTGGTACTCCAGTGGTGTTCAATGAAAGAGCGAGGTGTCAAGTTAGATACTAACCTTGAAGCCAAAGCTTTTCTAAGGAGAAAGTTGTTTCTGAAGGTCAGAGCCAGGTCTGAGATAAGGCCAGGAAGGCCCCACGATTTCAGATCCTGCAGGTTGGCTCCTGCAGCATGGGCTCCTTAAAACAAGTGCCGAAGGACCTCCTTCTCCAGCCCTGGTCCCAGCTGGGCCTGCTGAGGCTCCGCACTCCTCCCTCCGGGATCAAGCTCACTCTGATTTAAAAATTCAGCAGCTGCTTGTGAGCACCTACTGTGTTTTCTGTCTTAGGCACTGGGTGTAACAGAGCTATGGATAAAAAACGCCCCACCTGTCCTCAGAGACAGGCAACCAAATAGCAATTCAAAGCTGAGTACCATGGAGCAGGCCTGTAATCCCAATATTTGGGAGGCTGAGACAGGACGATTGTAGGTTCCAGGCCAGCCTCTGCAATTTATTTTATTTTTTAATTTATTTTTATTGGTGCACTGTAATCATATATTGAAGGAATGCAGGAAGAAGAATCTAAGATATTGACAATACTAGTATAGGGAATCTACTAGAAATAAGAAAGCAGGATATTAGAATTAAAATAGGACCCTTGTAGAAGTAAGAGAGTAACAAAAACATGTGAGAGTACTGTAAGGAAACATTCCCCTCTCCTGATAAAATTAAAATGTGAAGAATTAACTGTGAGTCTCTGCTTCGGTAACCCCACTTGCCAATATAAAGTACAACTTGTAAGTTCCTGCTTATGATAACTGCCTGAGTTCTGGCTTCTGTGAAACTGCTTGCTTATGTCCCAGCTACCTTAATGTTAAAAGTTGTTTTAATTTAAAAACCTAGGTTACTATTAGAAATTATTTTAAGGATAGACTTGTTTTTCAAAATTCTTGATGTTAAGAATTGTTTTTTAAAGTTTGAGATATTTTAAAATAGTATAAAGTAATTTAGGGAATGAAGCTATTTTTCTTGGAAGTGAGGCCCAAGCTCACCGCAACTTTATCTCAAGGAAGCACCCGGAGGGCTCCTCAAACGGTCAGTACTCAGGGGCCGAGCTGAAGGTTGCCATAGTAACCAAGCATGAAAGAGAAAGTCACTCTTTGGCGGGCAGTGACGTAGAAAGGCTGTCATTTAAGACTATTTGCTGTAATTCAAGTGTGTGTGTGCTTTCTTTTGAAATTATTGGTTGTACTTGTTTACCTTTTTATCTGATTGGTTATATCCTACCTTTTGGCGGGCTGTGACGTGTGTAACCACCCCTCCAGGGGCTATAAAAATAGAGCCTGAAGTGTGCTCAGGGTCGAGCTCCGACCACTTTCCTTGCTGTCTACTGAGGCTGAACGCTAGCTCGGCCAGAGGCTCCCTCTGGTAGCTGCTGGGCAATTCCTCTACTGACAGTCAAGCTAGTGAAGGAGTCTCGACCCTGGCATGCCAGTGAGAGCTGCAGCACTATAAACTCTGCTTGTGAGTTGCAACCTTGGTGTGTCCTTCGTTATTTGGGTAAGGGGGTGACTCTCGGACCCTAACATCTGGAGGTCCCACCGAGATCCCTCCCCCCACCTAGCGAACGACCCCAAGGGCAGGAGTTTAACTACAACGGACCTCAGGCAACGAGACGTCGTGTAAGACCTGGGAAGAGACAGAGGAAAAGGCGGGGGCAACGGGACGCCGTATAAGGCCCTCGTGACCTCTGTCACCCCTCAGGCAACGAGACGTCGTGTAAGGCCTGAGGAGGAGAGAGGGGGCTTAGGCAACGAGACGTCGTGTAAGACCTAAGTGACCTCCAGAGACTTTTTCAAGTCTCATTGGAGAGGGGATTCTTGTGGAAACCCCTGAGCTAGCAACGAAGCCGTCCTGGCGAACGAAGAAGTGCTCGAGCTGATCGACCTGCAGCCGGCGAAGTGGACACCATTTGGCCTCATCCAGGATCCTAGCAGTAAGTGTGGTGTAAATGTGAGAAGGACCGGTCCGTATGAATGGAGAGCATGGAGTGAGTGGAAACAAATGATGTGTGTTATTGGAATTGCAATTCCTGTGCTTATTATAATTTTTTTATTAGAATACTGGTACCAGTAATAGAAATAAGTAAAAGTTTTATTGCAAGTAGTTTATTATAATTGGGTTTTAATAATAATAACAAATTAATATGTCTAATTAGTTAGGGCATTTATTGGTTGTTATATTAAGGTATCCGTGTCAGGAAGGGCTAATCTTGGGTGGAGTTGAGCAACGACATCTATTAAAAATTAAATTCTAACAGTCCGCCAGGGGAGTGCACATGAGGGGTGGTCGCCCAGCACTCCGGACGAGCCTACCTCTGCTAGAGAGGGCAGGTTTTTTTACCTGAGGCACTGTGGAGGCATACGACACCTGGCCAAAAACCTGGTGGAGTCCCCTCCTTAATACAGCACACTTGCAGACCCGACACACTAGGAAAACCCATCCCAGACTCTGGTATAGGCGAAGGACTTCTACCGGTTGCCCGGGTGGCTTTCCGACCACCTGTAGCCCTTAAGGACTGGGGGGAGCAACTTGGATGAAGAACTAGCCACCAGAGTCTAAAATAAGACCCCTAGACTCATAACTCCTCCACCCAACTTAGAGACATAAAAAAAAAAAAAAAAAAAAAAAAAAAACTAGAATAAATTAGTTAACGATGGGGCAAGCCCAGGTTACGCCCAGAGGTCTCATGCTTTCCCACTTCTCGGAGGTCCAAAAAGAAGCTCAAGAAAAGGGCCTGATTATCAAGAAAGGTAAGTTTAATACTCTCTGCTCTGTTGAATGGCCAGCTCTTGGAGTTGGATGGCCACCACAGGGATCATTTTCCCCAGGCTTAATTTCAAAGGTCAAAACAATCATCACGCAGCCGGGTAGCCAGGGCCATCCTGACCAATTCCCTTATATCTTGGTCTGGGAGGACATAGTTCAAGAGCCCCCTTCCTGGCTCCGGCCAATTCTGCAAACTATTGGCAATGCAGCCCTAGTAGTCCAGGAAAAGAAGGGAGCCACAGGAGCCTCTAACTCTCTTGGGGAGAAATTTTCCGCCCCAGTACTGCCGGAAAGCTCGCCCTTATACCCTTCTTTACTAGATTTAGATATAGCCAGACCACCTCCCTACGCCCAGGCAGAACAGGCAGCTGAGGGACCTAATAGTGTGGCCAGGCCCTCCTCTTCAGCACCCGTATCTCAGAACCAGGACAGAGGTCGTAGACCACGAACTAGGGGGCTCCAAAGACAGGAAGAGGAACAGGAGCCCACCTCCTCAACACAAGAGGAGGAGGTCTCGGTTCTCCCAGTTCGTGCCACTGGACAGGGGGGACCGGAAGGGAATCACCTTTATCAGTATTGGCCTTTCTCCTCCAGTGACCTATATAACTGGAGAACCCAGAACCCCCCTTTCTCTGAAGATCCTAAGTGTCTTATAGGATTATTAGAATCTATCATGCATACCCATTGCCCCACCTGGGATGACTGCCAGCAGCTGTTGAAAACACTCTTCACCACTGAAGAAAGGGAGCGCATTATCAACGAAGCCAGAAAGAATGTTCTCGGCGAGAATGGGAGACCCACCACACTCCAGAATGAGATTGAGGACACCTTCCCTCTCAACCGCCCAGACTGGGACTTCAGGGACGCACGAGGTAGGGAGCGTCTCCGAGTATACCGCCAGACTCTAATGACCGGTCTCCAAGCAGCTGCCAGGCAGCCTACTAATTTTTCCAAAGTAAAAGCTGTTGTTCAAGGAGACACTGAAAGCCCGGCCGCATTTTTAGAGCGTTTGTACGATGCTTATAGGCAGTATACCCCAATAAATCCAAAGGCAGACGAACATCGATCAGCCATTATACTTTCTTTCATTAGTCAGGCAGCTCCTGATATCAGAAAGAAATTAAGCAAACAGGAGAATCTGGGAGAGTTAACTGTGGGAGAAATGATGCAAATAGCAGAGAAAGTATTTAATACCAGAGAGACTAAGGAAGAGAGAGAGGAAAGGTTAAGAAAGGAAGATAGGGAGGTCCAGGAGAAAATTAGAAGGGAAGATCGTGAATTCCAAGCAAGGGAAAACCGAAAGCAGCAGAAAGAAATAGCTCGAATCTTTTTGGCAGGAATCAAGGACAGGGATGAATATAAGCTAAGGAACAAAAACTTTACTAGGTTAGACAGGAACCAGTGTGCAGGATGCAGGGGTTATGGGCACTGGAAGCATAACTGCCCAAAACTTCAAGAAAGGGAAAGAAGGGGAAACAATTATAATTTTAAAAGGGAAAGGGAAAGAGCGGTGGAACAAGCCAAGGGTCTCTTAGTGGGAGAAAAACAATGAGGGGGTCAGGGCTCGACTCCCCTCCCCGAGTCTTGGGTAACTTTAACAGTGGAGGGGAAACCGGTGGGATTCATGGTAGACACCGGAGCACAATATTCTGTATTAAACCAGTCGTGGGGAAAGCTAGATAACCAAAGAACTAGTGTGGTCCAGGGGGCCACTGGCTCGAAACTTTGTTCATGGACAAATAAACGAACTGTTCATTTGGGGAAACATCAGGTCACTCACTCATTTCTGGTGGTTCCTGAAAGCCCAGCCCCATTATTGGGAAGAGATTTGCTTACTAAGGTAAATGCCCGTATCCATTTTGAGCCGGAAGGAATTAAGGTTACTGACGGAGATGGCCAGCCATTACATGTCCTAACCTTGTCACTAAATGATGAATACCGTTTATTTAAAGAGCAAGGGAAGGAATTAAGAGATCAGGAGGATATGACAATATGGTTAGAGCGCTACCCCAATGCCTGGGCTGAGATAACAGGCGTAGGACTAGCCAAGCATGTGGCTCCAATCATAGTGGAATTGAAAGCTACTGCCCAACCTATAAGGGTTAAACAATATCCAATGCCCGAGGAAGCACGACGAGGGATAGCGCCTCATATCCATAGACTGCTGAGAGCTGGAGTCCTCAGGCCCTGTCATTCGGCATGGAACACCCCTCTCCTCCCAGTCAAAAAGCCAGGAGGAACAGATTATCGACCAGTGCAGGATCTTAGAAAGATCAATGAAAGAACTGAAGACATACACCCAACCGTGCCTAATCCCTACACAATTTTGAGCCATCTTTCCCCAATACTAATTTGGTACACGACTCTCGATTTAAAGGATGCGTATTTTAGTTTAAGATTGGCTGAGGTTAGCCAACCATTGTTTGCTTTTGAGTGGCAAGAAGAAAAAGGGGGAAAGATAGGCCAATTAACGTGGACCAGGCTCCCCCAGGGATTCAAGAATTCCCCCACTCTTTTTAATGAGGCCCTTAGCCAGGATCTGGAGCATTTCCGACAGACTCATCCTCACGTGACTTTGCTACAGTATGTTGATGATTTGCTGCTAGCGGCAGCTACTAGACAGGAATGCTTGGAAGCGACAGGCCAGCTACTAGAGGAGTTGGGGGCCCTGGGGTATCGTGCCAGTGCTAAAAAGGCACAGATTTGCCAACAGACGGTCACATACCTGGGATACAAACTAAGGGATGGAGCGCGATGGCTGACTGACGAAATGAAGAAAACCGTTCTTCATATCCCGACCCCTACCTCCGCTCGAAAGGTAAGAGAATTCCTGGGGTCTGCCGGGTTTTGTCGACTATGGATACCTAATTTTGCGGAGGTGGCCAGGCCCCTCTATGAGGCTACCAAAGAGACTAAACAGTGGCAATGGACCAGGGAACATCAACAGGCATTTGATCATCTTAAAAGAGCCCTCTTACAGGCTCCTGCATTAACCTTGCCTGATCCTCTAAAGCCATTCGTCCTGTTTGTGGACGAACGAGGAGGAGTAGCAAAAGGGGTGTTAACCCAGTGGCTGGGACCATGGAAAAGGCCAGTAGCCTACCTGTCAAAGAGACTGGATGCGGTGGCAGCCGGGTGGCCCCCATGCCTCCGCATCATCGCAGCTATAGCAGTTCTTGTCAAAGATGCAGATAAATTAACGTTTGGACAAAATCTGCAAATAACCGCTCCCCACCCAGTGGAAGGAGTCCTAAGGCAGCCTCCAGGCAAATGGATGACAAATGCCAGACTAACTCATTACCAGGGACTGTTGCTGGATTCACCTAGGATCACCTTCACGGATCCAGTGATCTTGAATCCAGCCACCCTGCTGCCCACGCCAGACCTGGAGCAACCCCTTCATAATTGCACGGAAGTCTTGTCTGAGGTCGCTCAGATACGAGGGGATTTACAAGATGTCCCTTTGCTGAACTGTGAACTATGTTGGTATACAGATGGTAGCAGTTTCGTGCAGAACGGACAGCGGCGAGCTGGGGCAGCAGTGGTGAGTCAGGATGGAGAGGTAATCTGGAGCAGTGCTCTGCCTCCCGGGACATCAGCCCAAAAGGCAGAACTAGTGGCGATGGCTGAGGCTCTTGAGCGAGCCAAAGGAAGACGTGTTAATATTTACACGGACAGCCGGTATGCATTTGGAACTGTGCATGTGCATGGCGCCATCTACCGGGAGCGGGGATTTCGCTCTGCAGAAGGCCGAGAACTCAAAAACTTGGCTGAAGTACAGCGGTTGTTAACTGCTGTGAATAAACCAAAAGCTGTGGCTGTGATGCATATCCCAGGACATCAATCCGCTAACACCCCCGAAGCAATTGGTAACCGGCAAGCAGATGCGGAGGCCAGACGAGTGGCTGCAGAAGATTGGGGTGAGGTGCAACAACATCCTAGCGATGCGAATAAGCCAGAAGTCATGGCTCTGGTGAGTCTGCCTCTTCCTGAGTTACCAGCTTTGCCCCCTCAGCCAAATTACTCCCCAGAGGACTTGAATTGGATAAAAAGACATTTAGGACTGAGGGATCCTATAAATACTAGGGAGTGGCACAGAGACTGTGATGGAAAACTGATTTTGCCACAAGATTTGGGACATTTTCTTCTCGCTAACCTCCACCAAACATCCCACTTGGGATGGAAAAAACTACTAACTCTATTCTCTGCAGCCCAGCTCCGGTTTCCCCATCAAGCAAGTATAGCTCGACAGGTAGTAGATCGCTGTGTAAGCTGTATCATGATGAAGCCAGCCTTGCAAAAGAATATACATACAGGTATTCGAATAACCGGGAGGGCACCAGGAAGGAGTTGGGAGGTGGACTTTACTGAGGTAAAACCGGGCAAATTTGGGTACAGATATCTATTAGTATTAGTGGATACTTTCTCGGGGTGGGTAGAAGCATTTCCCACAAAGAGGGAAACAAGTCAGGTGGTAGCTAAAGCCTTGTTGGAAGAAATCATTCCCCGCTATGGGATCCCACAGGCCATTGGGTCTGATAACGGTCCGGCTTTCATTAGTAAAGTCCTCCAAGGACTAGCTCAAGCCATGGGGATTGATTGGAAATTACATTGTGAATATAACCCCCAGAGCTCTGGGCAGGTAGAGAGGATGAATCGGACCTTAAAGGAGACCTTAACTAAATTGGTAACAGAGACTGGCGGTGACTGGGTGACACTCCTTCCCTTAGCCATCTTTCGGGTTCGAAATTCCCCATACATTCACGGCCTAACTCCCTTCGAAATCATGTATGGGGCACCTCCTCCCATCATTCAGCGCGCCATGGCGCCACCAGGGGAGAAAAATCTGGCTCCAAATTATCTAACCATGCTGGAAGCCCTGGCTACAGTCCAGCAAACAATCTGGCCCCTTATTCAGGCCTATCATGATAAGGATGTACAATCGAACCCAAAACATGGCATATCCCAGGGGATATGGTTTGGGTCAAAAGACACCAGTCAAAGACTTTGGAACCTCGATGGAAGGGACCTTATGTTGTCTTGTTTGCCACTCCTACTGCTTTAAAGGTTGACGGCATTGGACCTTGGGTGCACTTTTCCCATGCAAGAAAAGCACAACCTAATGAGATAAGGAAAGCAACCAACGAGTGGACCGTCCAGAGACATCTCTCCAACCCACTGAAGTTACATCTAACCAGAAGAAAGGATGATGGCGGGTCCTCTCCTCCTGTCTCTTCTCCTCGGAATGATGCTGAACCAGACTGAGGCTACTCCCTTGAACCCTCCCCATTTTGGTAACCCGCATAGGCCGGTTAAACAAACTTGGGTGTTTAGAAATGCAGTAACCCATGAGGTATGGAATTCAACGTCCAAGGTGGCGCCCCCACTGACGTGGTTTCCGGACTTATATTTTAATCTGGAAACAATAATGGGGGGTGTTAATGCCATAACTGACCCTAAAAGAAAACTTATAACCCGTGAGGACATGAGAAAGAAAGGATTTTGGGTATGTCCAGAACATCAATCGGTAAACTTAAGGGAAAAATGTGGAGGCGTACAAAAATCCCATTGTGCTCATTGGGATTGCGTCATCGCAGCAGACGGACAAAACCAAAGGGGGTTAGTTAACTCGGGCTTAATATTAATGAAATTCATTAACCCGTATCCAATTGAAGGCTCTAAGGAGGAGGCTAATATAGTCAAAATCCATTTTACGGAGATGGGTAAAGCAAAAAATCGATGGGAGCGAGGGTTCACTTGGGGTATAGTCTTGTCCCCTACAACTGAAGTAGTTGGAATGCACATGGGTTCTGAGGTTCCTAGCTTCTTTACAACAATAATACCCGGCCGTGCGGTTCTTGCCCAACTACTCTTAACAGTAGAACAACCGGCAGAACCTGCTAGGAAACCTGCCCAACTAGGCCCAAAGCTAGTCACCAGAATTCCTATTACCACCACGACCACTACCACCCCTACCTCAATAGCTCTAAAGGCGGGGTGGACCACCCCACTATGGTCGATGGCTAAGGCCGTTTATAACACCCTTAATCACACTGCTCCAAATTATACAGGGTCATGTTGGCTATGTTATGAACCCACCTTACCTTTCTATGAAGCAGTAGGAATAGAAGGGACATATAACATTAGCAAGGAAACCCCAACCAATTGGAAACAGCAGCCTGTGGGCTTAAATTCAATAACTGAAATAGCAGGTAGAGGAACATGTGTGGGGAAGGTCCCTCAGGACAAACAACAGTTGTGTGCCACCTCCCTGCCCTCTCCAAATTGGAGTGCCAATACCTGGGTAAGCCCCAAACAAGATCTGTGGTGGGCCTGTTCTTCAACTGGGATAACTTCCCATATCACCACCACAGTATTCGATCCCTCCCAAGAATTCTGTATGATTGTAATGATAGTGCCCCGCCTCTTATATTATAGAGGAGATGTCCCCTTTAACTATTGGAATGAGAGAACACAAATAAGCCAATTAAGAGCCCTTCGTAGACCTAAAAGGGAACCAATTACTGCTATTACTGTTTCAGTAATAATAGGACTTGGGCTTGCGGGAGCAGGGACAGGAATCGCCGCCTTGGCCACCCAGAAACATGGCCTGGCTACCTTAAGGTCGGCAATAGACAAGGACATAGCGCACATGGAGCAGTCTGTTTCTGCACTGGAAAAATCCCTAACGTCCCTCTCTGAAGTTGTACTCCAGAATCGGAGAGGACTAGATCTCTTGTTCCTCAAGCAGGGTGGACTATGTGCTGCTCTAGGTGAAGAATGCTGTTTCTATGCGGATCATACAGGAGTGGTGCGTGACTCCATGGCTAAAGTGAGGGAAGGATTACAAAAACGTCAAAAGGAAAGGGAGGCCCAACAAGGATGGTTTGAATCATGGTATAATTTTTCCCCATGGTTGGTGACCCTTCTCTCGGCCTTGGCTGGGCCCCTAATCGTTATAGTTCTTATTCTTATCATAGGCCCATGTGCTATAAATCAACTCATAGCCTTTGTGAAAAACCGTGTAAGCGCGGTACAACTCTTGGTCCTCAAAAGTCATTATGACCTTTTGGACACAAATACAGCTGAGGAAGAATCCTCAGTATAAACAGAAAAAGGGGGAAATGAAGGAATGCAGGAAGAAGAATCTAAGATATTGACAATACTAGTATAGGGAATCTACTAGAAATAAGAAAGCAGGATATTAGAATTAAAATAGGACCCTTGTAGAAGTAAGAGAGTAACAAAAACATGTGAGAGTACTGTAAGGAAACATTCCCCTCTCCTGATAAAATTAAAATGTGAAGAATTAACTGTGAGTCTCTGCTTCGGTAACCCCACTTGCCAATATAAAGTACAACTTGTAAGTTCCTGCTTATGATAACTGCCTGAGTTCTGGCTTCTGTGAAACTGCTTGCTTATGTCCCAGCTACCTTAATGTTAAAAGTTGTTTTAATTTAAAAACCTAGGTTACTATTAGAAATTATTTTAAGGATAGACTTGTTTTTCAAAATTCTTGATGTTAAGAATTGTTTTTTAAAGTTTGAGATATTTTAAAATAGTATAAAGTAATTTAGGGAATGAAGCTATTTTTCTTGGAAGTGAGGCCCAAGCTCACCGCAACTTTATCTCAAGGAAGCACCCGGAGGGCTCCTCAAACGGTCAGTACTCAGGGGCCGAGCTGAAGGTTGCCATAGTAACCAAGCATGAAAGAGAAAGTCACTCTTTGGCGGGCAGTGACGTAGAAAGGCTGTCATTTAAGACTATTTGCTGTAATTCAAGTGTGTGTGTGCTTTCTTTTGAAATTATTGGTTGTACTTGTTTACCTTTTTATCTGATTGGTTATATCCTACCTTTTGGCGGGCTGTGACGTGTGTAACCACCCCTCCAGGGGCTATAAAAATAGAGCCTGAAGTGTGCTCAGGGTCGAGCTCCGACCACTTTCCTTGCTGTCTACTGAGGCTGAACGCTAGCTCGGCCAGAGGCTCCCTCTGGTAGCTGCTGGGCAATTCCTCTACTGACAGTCAAGCTAGTGAAGGAGTCTCGACCCTGGCATGCCAGTGAGAGCTGCAGCACTATAAACTCTGCTTGTGAGTTGCAACCTTGGTGTGTCCTTCGTTATTTGGGTAAGGGGGTGACTCTCGGACCCTAACAATATCACATTGGAAATACAAGACTTGAGAGGATATACAAGCACACATCATCCAATTAGCCCTCATCCAGTCCCCATCCCATTCCCTCCACCTCCCTCGATCCCATGTTTGTTTGCTGATTAACTTTAATACATTTGTTTATGTACCTCCTGCGTTTTAAAGAGGCTCCATCCTCCCCTATTCCATATCCTCTGATTGGACACCTTAATTGCTTCACTATAGGGCCCTTTCTATAACTCGACCTCTTCCTGTTGCCCCTTTCCTCCTAGTTATTGCTGAGTAGGGGAAGCATCTGGTTTTTATTTTCTGCGATATTTCTCTGTGAATGCCGCGTTGCAAGTACCGATCCCACTCTTGACGGCCCCAGTCGTGGCCTGGCTACCTGGTGGACTGATCCAGACCTCGCTGGCTCAAGCAGCAGCCTTGCCTCATGGGAGGCCCCGATTCTGGCCTCACTGGCCCCCACACCGGCCTAACCCCTCAGCTGGCTCCAATCCCAGCCTCGGTGGCCCCAGCACCGGCCTAGCCTCAAGGCAGGCTCCATCCCAGCTTCGCTGACCGTGGCACCGGCCTAACCCCTCAACAGACTCCTCTCCTGGCCTCGGAGGCCCCAGCACCAGACTTGCCTCATGGCAGTTTCCGATCCCGGCCTCGCCGGCCCCGGAACTGGCATAACCCTTCGGCAGGCTCCGGTCCCGGCCTCGGAGGCCTCAGTAGCAGCCTTGCCTCACAGAAGGCTCCAATGTCGGCCGCTGGCCCCGGCACTGGCCTAACCCCTTGGCAGGCTCCATTCATGGCCTTGGAGGCCCCAGCACTGGCCTTGCCTCACGGCATAGCCCCTGCAATTTAGTGAGGCTCTCGGCAACTTAATGAGACACTGGTTTACAATAAAAAGTTAAAAGGGCTGAGGGTATAACCTGGAGGTAGAACACCCCTGGGTTCAAACAATGAAAAAGTGTGCCTTCCCCAGGGCAGAAGCATCTAGAACCAGCAGCACCCACAACTTAGACAAACAAGGGCTCCTGTTCAGCAGCCCTTTTCCCACCACCCCAGCAGGTACAGCTGATCCGGCTGCCTTTTGCCCCTGCCAGTCTGGCACAGTTGAATGACACTGAACATACAGCCGCCTCAGGAGGCAGCAATTCCCAAGGAACCCTCTTGGCAGCCCTTGCGGGCACGAGTGTGAAAATGTTCGCTGCAGTGCTGCGTGTGGTAGCAGGGTGGGTGAGTAACATAGGTGCCCAGCAAAAGGAGAATGAATCAGAACAATGTGGTGGCCACTTCCTAAGGGACCTATGTGTCAGTAGGCATCAACAGGCTAGATGGATACACGGCAGTGTAAAGCGATACCAAGTATGGAATTGGATTCACAGCACACTCCCGATTATATAAATGAGAAGCACACACCCAAAACCGTGCTACATAATGTTCAAAGACAAATCTGCACAGAGACATAGAGATATACAGAGATATCGCTTAGACATATACACATAAAGAACAGGCAGGTACGTCCACTTCTCCGGTGGGTGCCTACTGGAGGAGTGGAGATTAGGCAACCGGCCTGGTAAGTGTGTGCCAAGAGGAGTACGGGCAGCTTCATTCTCTGTTCTCACAGTCCAACACAAAGCCAGGCAACCAACCCGTAAAAACCCAGATTCACGGGGACACGGTGATGTTATTACTACAGTGATCACTGTAATAATTCCTAGAGTTCACCTCATTAGGGTTAAAGAACTCAAAGCCCAGAGGAGGCGTGCCAATCACCCCAGTTGCACCGCTCTTTGGTGGCAAGAGGAGGAGGTTCTAGCAGATTCTACCCCCCAGATGTCACTTTGTGTCCAACTCTCTGCTGGGATCCTGGCTCCGTGCACTCCGGCCAACATTTCTAGTGTTTGCTTAAAGGGCTTGGCTATGTTTATCTGAGCACGCGGGCACCCCATCTGAAGCCACACACCGGCATTAACTGGCCCTTGCCATGCGGAGTTCAAGGTGGAGACCTCAGAGGTAACAGAGGCTCAGGCACTGCTTTCTCTTTGTTGTTTGGTGTGTTTTCTCTTTCCGGGACAACCACCTGAAAGCTCAGATGAGCTCATTCACCAGCTGGGCAGGTAAAAGCAGAACCTGGACAGGGCTTTATGAGGAGCCAATCCTGGCTGGGGGAAATGATGTCATCGTGCTGCTGAGGGCGGGGAGCTTTTTAAAGGGCCTGCTTTCCCACAGCCTGTTGAGTGTTCGCTCTGAGCATGGTATGCCCAGGATCCCCTGCATCGTGTGGGTACAACATGTTGATGTCAATAGTGTTGCTGGAACCTGCAGATCCATAAAACCGCTGACAAGAAAATTGGACAGGGTATTAATGTGGGCAGTTGGTCAAAGTTTATGACAGCAATTTTCCTAAAAAGGGAGTATGAACAAGTGTCAAAGAACCTTTTAAAGAAGCAGCTCTCCAGCCGGGGTGTGGTGATGCACACCTGTAATTCCGGAACTTGGGACAGTAAGACAAGAGGATCACAGGTTCAAGGCTAGCCTCAACAACCCAGCAAGGCCTTCAGCAACTTAGCAAGACTCCTCATTTCAAAATAAAAAATAAAAGAAGGGCTATGGGTGTAGCTCAAAGGTAGAATGCACCTGGGTACAATCTCTAGTACCAAAGAGGAAGGAGGAAAAGGAGGAGGAGGAGAAGGAGGAGGAGGAGGAGGAGAAGGAGGAGGAGGAGGAGGAAGAGGATTTCCCAAATAGATTTCTATCATGAATGCCCCCCAAGTCCTACATGGCCCAGTTTTTGTTTTTATCAACATACAGAATACATTCATCTATAGAGGAAAATTGCATATACCATATGCTCCCAGACTGTAGAAGCCCCCTCAACCCACCATGTACCTTCCAGGCTCCCCCTCCAAAGGGCAGCCACTCTCCTGACTTCTTACATCACCAGTGAGCTGTGCAAGCTCAGCTTTACCTCCCTTAGAATCAGGGTCAGTAAATGTCAGCAGCCAGGAAAAACCGCGCTATCCAGGTGTTTGAGGTTTGCTATGGTTTAGTGTCCCCCAAAGAGCCACATATTAAACACTTGGTCCTCAGCTTGGTGCTATTGGGTGTGATGAGACCTTTAAGAGGTGGGGCCTAGTGGGAGGTCTTCAGGTAATTGAGGTTATGCTTTTGAAGGGGATTGTGGGACCTCTGCCTCTTCCTCTCCCTCTGTTTTACTTCCCGCCATGAGGAAACTGATTTTGCAACACTCCATACCTCCACTGAGATGTGCTGCTTCAGGCCCAAAGCATTGGGACCAACCAATCAGTACTGAAACCTCTAAAACTGTGAGTTTAAACAAACCTTTCCTCTTAATAAGTTGATTGGTCTCGGGTATTATGGTGGCAGGAATCTGACTAACACTGGGTTCCAACTGACTTGGAAGGTGGAGTACTTAGCAATCCCATCAGTAGACTGAAGAGTAATTGAGTTTCTAGAAAATCCTTCAATGAGGCCAATTTAGCCATCAGTAGAATGAAAAGAAACAAGTAGGAAACACCCCAGGCCCCAATGTCTGTGTTTGTCTTCAGGTTGAATGTACTGAAAAATATCATTCAGGGTTACTTCTTGGAAAAAATATTATGTGACGGGAAACCTATTTCTATAATATGCTCTCTGCCATTCAATATTAAAGCCTCCTGTGTGTGTGTGTGTGTGTGTGTGTGTGTGTGTGTGTGTGACCGAGGATTGAACCGGGGTTTACCTCTACCCTTATTTTATTTTTATTTTGAAACAAGGTCTCGCTAGGTTGCTGAGTCTCACTACTTGCTGAGGCTGTTCTCTAACCTGCATCCTTCCGTCTTAGCCTCCCTAAAGCCCTTTTAAAATGACTCCCTTGACCCTACTGTACTCCAGGAAGATGAGCAAATTATGAGCCATAGTCTCGTCCGGGGGGCTGCTGAGAAAAGGGGAAAGTGACTTGCTTAGTCACCAAGTTCCACGGTGAGTCAACAGACACCTGGGTGAACAGCCAGAACCAAGGCTGCCCCAGCTCGCCCTGTACCATCTAATGTCCACAGGCATCACCGATGGCCTCGGGTGCTCACTGAGAGCCCCTGGCCATGCTGGAGGGGCCGCAGGGTTGAGTCCTGTTGTAGGTTCCTGGGATAGGTCCCAGGCCCATCCCTCCAAGGGGCCCGGGTGGTGCAATCTCAGGGCAATCCAGCTGGGCTGTGGGAAATGCCAGGCACTGTAGCCACCTGCGAGGAGCAGGGCCTGATGTGCTCAAAGTGCTCTCAAAACTTCTCTTCTGGAAGTTCCTTTGAAGCTGATACACCACAGCTCTTTTATCTTGTGATTTTATCCCTTCTGTGATGAAAGGGCAGCATAGGCCTGCTAACCACGACTCTCCTCACATCGTCCCCATCAGAGGACAGAGCCCCGACCAATCATTATGAAACAGACAAGACACAGTCACAGAACAGACTTCCCGAGTGGGCCAAACGACCATTTACTGAGCACCTTGTATGCACCAGGATAAGTCTTTTTTCATTTTAACAACTGCCTCAAAAGGTTTTTTAGGCATGGTTTTTCCTCTTGTACAGATGAGAAACTAGGGTCCCCTCCCCCAGAGTTATCAACCTAGTTAGTGAAGAGCAGATTTGGAATTTTAACCTGGTCCCCAACGCCCCTGCACACACCTGTATGTCCTCACAGGGTCTCCAAAAGCCCCGCAGGGACAAGCACACGGCCCAGCGCTAGGAGGTCTCTTGCAGACCCTTTCGGGAGATGGTGGAAACTTCAGGGGTAAGATTGAGCACATGTGCTGTGGTGAGGGTGCCAAGTCCCTGGCCCTTTAAACAGAAACCAAACCATTAGAATAAAAACCCCCACGCCTGATGAGAACTCGGTGGCCACCAAGCCCCACCTCCCTTGAAGGAATGAGAAAACAGACACTGGGAGAAGACATGCAGCTGGCCCAGCTCCACCAAGAGTAAGACGAGGAGGCCTGTGAGTCCAGGCCCCTGCTCCTTGCCAGCATCCTGTGCCCCCCACCCAGCCAGTGTTCCGCAGTCACGCGGCCCTCGGTGTCTCCCGCTTTCTGTCTTGCCTTCCTTGCACCGCAGGAGGTGGGTATGATGTGGGCAGAGGACACGTGGTACGGGTGCCCAGGAAAGCAGGTGATGTGGGTGGGCCAGGAAGGAGCTCATGGGGCCCTGGAAGCAGGATCGCCCCGGCTCACGACTCTGCAGGGTTTGGTTGACCTTGAGTGCAGGCTCCAGCCACTGCTCATTCCTTTGGGCTTTCCCCACACAAACGCTGCACCCACTGCTGTGTAGACAGCAACATCTTTCTACTAAGTGTTGGGCAAATACAGCTCAGGAGAGAGGGATGCCCCGAAGACTTTGGCCTACAGGATGAGATCATGGGCTTTGGAAGCAGATGTATTTTATAGGTCCAATAAATGGACACAACCTGGCTATTATACGCGGCCAGGTGTCATGGAACCCTGCCTCAAGTTCTGTTCGAGGAGGAAGCAGGAGTTGAGGCCTCGCTTAGTTCAGGACCTGCCCAAGGTCACCAGGCAGATAGGGGTGACAACCAGGTGAGAACCCAGTGCGCCGTCATTGGGCAGCCGAGGAACCTGCTGGCCTCCTGCTTCACATACATGGCTCTCTGTCTTTCCCTCTCCTGCAGGCAGAGCTGGGGGCTGAGGGCAACTTGTCTCTCTCCACCCCTTTGGGGACATTGTTTCAACAAAGAAGTTGGCGTGTCTGGGCTCCATCTTGTAATAAGGACAAATACACTATTTCAATGTTTTTACTCGTGTGATCTTCTGAGCTGCTCCGTTGTTACATACAGTGATGGTTCCTGAGTAGAGAGGGTCAGCAGTTTGCCAACGTCATGCAGCTAGTGAATATCGGGCTGGCAGAGCCTGTTATTAATGGAGGCAGATGCCCAGCCTGTTTCTATTTCTGATGTCCCCTGGAATGTGCCGGGGCCCTTTGAAAATCAGGGGCCCAGGGTCATTTTTGGAATGCCCAGTAGCTGCTTTTCTCTGGTCTCAGTGCCTGAGGTACAGCTTGGGGGTGTCCAGAACGGGTGAGGGCAGCCCTGTAGGGAACATGGCCTCAAGGATCCTTAGGGTTCTAGGGTGCTGTGAGGTTCTCAGTCCTCCCCAGGTAAAGTGTCAGCTGGATGCTCAGGGCAAATCTCTTTATCTGGCTCTTGGTCTTTTTCTGGTCTCTGAGGTCCTTCCTCTTTTCTTTCTTTCTTTTTTTTTCTTTTTTTGATTTTTTAATTGGTGCATTGTATTGATACATCTTAATGGGATGCAAGATGGTGGAGACATACATGCACACATCACCCAATCAACCCAAGAAGCACTGGTGGTTCAGTGGTCCTTCCCCTTTCCGAAGTCCTTTGCTGGGCCAAGTCTACCCGGAACAGTGACCTGACTGTGGCAGGGTGGAGCAGTGGGTCTTCGTCCGTACCTTCCTCTAGGACACAGAAGATCTATACTGCCAGATGTCATGGAACCCTTCAAAATTCCCCTCATCCACCAGGCGTGATGGCGCATGCTTGTAATCCCAGAATTCAGGAGGCAGAGACTGGAGGATCACGGTTCATGGACAGCCTCAGCTACTTAGTGAAGCCCTCCACAACTCAGTGAGACCCTGTTTCAAAAATAATAAAGAATAAGCCGAGCATGGTGGCACATGCTTGTAATCCCAGCATTTGGGAGGCTGAGACTGGAGGATCGCGGTTCGCCAACAGCCTCAGCTAATTAATGAGGCCCTTCACAAGTCACCTGTTTCAAAATAAAGAATAAAAAATTGGGGAGGGGGCATAGCTCGGAGGTCAAATTCCTGTAGAGCGCCCACTTAGAGCTGGCCCTCGTTGGGTCTTGGGGCTCCACACATGAAGAATCCTCTCCTGCCTCTGTACACACCCTGAGGATGCCACAGCCCAGTTCACCTTTCAGACAAAGGATGGATATAATGAGCCTTCATGCTCCAAGGCTCTAGGGAGGGAAAGATCAATTCCAAAGCGCAGAGTGAGGGGTCTCAGGGAGGAAAGGAAGCATTCAAGATGGCCACGGACGGGCCGGTTCAGAAGAGCCACCAGGTCACAGAGGCCTAGTACCCCACTTCAGAATCCAGCAACACGCAGCGCTGCCCAGAGCCACATCTTTTTCTTGACTCCCACCAAGAACCTGTGGTAAGGTGACCCATCCTTAGGCTCCAAAGTCCTGCCGTATGGATGATCCCAAGAGGAACAGACACTGCCCAGGGAGCAGTGGGCCGGCCCTGTGTCCACAGCTTAAAGAGGTACTTTGGTCAGGTGCAGAGGCACACACCTGTAATGCTAGTATTTGGGAGGCTGAGATGGCAGGATTTCAGGTCTGTAGCCAGTCTCAGAAAGTTAGCAAGCCCCTCAGCAATTTAGCAAGACTTGGTTTTGAAATAATTTTTTTTTTTTTTTTTTGGTACTGGGGGTGGAACCCAGGGGCTTTTCTACGTCCGGGCTATACTCCCAGACCTATATTATACTTTATTTGGAAACAGGGTCTCACTAAGTAGCTGAGGCTGGCTTCGAACCTGTGCGATCCTGTCTCCTGTCTCAGACTCCTAAACTCTGGGATTATAAGCATGTGCCACCTTGCCTGGCTGAAATAATTTTTTTTTTTAAAAAAAAGAACTGGGAATAGCCAGGTGTGGTGGCGCACGCTTGTAATCCCCGTGCTTAGGAGGCAGAGACAGGAGGATCGCGCAGGTTCGAAGCCAGCCACGTGCGCTGGCTTAGGAGACCCTGTTTTCAAATAAAAATGTAAAACTAGGTCTGGGAGTGTAGCCCGGAGGTAGAAGGGCTTCCAGGAACCCCAGTACCACCAAAAAAAAAAAAAGAAAGAAAGAAAGAAAAAGAACTGGGAATATAGCTTGAAGGAAGACTATTCCTGGGATCAACTCCCAGTGCCCCCCAAAAGAGGTGCTTTCTGGTGAGATGATGACAGAGGCCTGAGGCTGTTTCTCAAGACACATAAGGGTATAGCTGGCCCTCCCAGGACAGGTCCCCCACATAGGGAAAGTGGCCTTTGGGGGCTACTTAACTGTCTGGACATCTGAGTCTGGTAGTCATCCTGCAGGGCTGAGATGTCAAGGGAAGGAACACGGATGCCTGCCCCGAGGGGGAGGGATAATGTGGGCTTTGGTGGCAGCTCCACCCCTGTTGTCTGTTTTGTTTGGGACCTCATGCATGGTACGCATGCGCCCTACTGCTGGGCCACACCTGGGCCCTCCCTTGTACTTTGAACAACACAGATTCAGACTTACTCTACCACTAGGTCTTTCTTGGCCTTTTTCGGTCTCAACGGTCTCAGCATCCTCTGCTGCTCATCCCTTAGCATCCACAAGCAACCGCTGCTTAAACCTTCCTCTTCTACCCTTCTTTGGCCTGCAGACCCAGGCCTGTAATCCCAGTACTTGGGAGGCTGAGACAGGAGGATCTTAGGTTCCAGATCAGCCTCAGCAAAGCGAAACTCGCAGTAATCTAGTGAGACCCTATTTTAAAACAAAAAAATATAAAGGTCTGGGGGTGTAGCTCTGAGGTAGAATGCCCCTGGGTTCAATCTCCACTACCCCATTCCTACCCCCCCACACACATACACACAAAATAATGAATTCTTCTGCTGACACGTGGGTACAGTGGTCAGTGTCTGGGTTGGAGGGAGCACGCTGAATAACAGCCTGCAAACTGTGAGCTCCCTGGGAGACAAGCTGCACCCAGGGTTCAACCCATGATGAGGGGGCTGAGCCGCACAGGGGCTTGGGAAGGCTGTGAGCAGTCAGGCTCCACGTCCAGCTGCTGATCCTGGGATTCTGGCGTCTATTGTATTGAACTTGGGAGTAGGCGGCCAGCGGGGGTGGGGAGGCCCCTTGCTGTGCTCAGCCGCCCTGCAGGCAGCCCACCTCTTTGCTTTCCTCCCTGGGGATGAGTCAGGCCTGGGAACTGTGCTGGCCAGTGAGCTGCAGCTGAATGCAGCCAGTGTTCCTTCTGCTGGGGCAGCTTCCAAAGATGAAGCACCATTTTCACCCCGGCGTGGCTTGAGCTCGCCTTCTGCACTTGCTCAGACTGGACAGAGGGTCGTCCCTGCAAACAGCAAGACTGTCCGTTCTTCCAGCAGCTGTCTCAGAGGGAGTTCGCCATGGATAGGGGAAAGAAGCGTGTCAGGTCCTCCTTCAGGGGGGCTTCTGCACCCTAAAATGAAGCATCCTTCCCTCCTGGGGAGGACGCACACAGCACTACTGAGCCAGCACCTGGAGAGCTGTACCCAGCCCCTTCCCAGCCAGCGAGACCAACACAGATGCTGCCCTGCCTGGCCTGGTACCTGGACAGAGGAAGGGACTGCAGTCAGTAGCCAGAGCTCCTGAGACCCGGGCAGAAGCGATGCTCATGATGGCTGTGGAAGGCTGCAGAGCCCAAGAGGCCAGGGCGCAGAGCTCCAGAGGGCAGCTTTGCTGACAAAGCCCTCCTGTGGGCACTCGGGTGACATGTGACTGTTAGTAAATAGCTGTCTGTGTACTATGTTAATAAACACACACACACACACACACACACACACACACACACACACACACACTTTGTGTTTTATGTATATATGTATTAGGGATTGAACTGAACCCAGAGGCTTCTACTTCTGAGCTACAACCCTGCCCTTAATTTTTAGTTTGAAACAGGGTCTCATTAAGTTACTGAGGCTGGCCTCAAACCTGTGATCCTCCAGTCTCAGCCTCCCAGGTACTGGGATTATAGGCATGTGAGCACGCCCAGCTAAGTTATAAGGGCTGCTATCACAGGCTTGGAGCAGAGTGTAGCTTTTCTTCGTTTCCCTGCAGTTGTCCTTATGGAAGCTCTAACACAGCACCACTGAAAAGTTCCAGACTCAAAGGAGGGGCCCGGCATGCAACTGGAAATGTTTCTGCTTTAATATCCAAAGTAGGCCGATCCCCAGGAAGCAGCTCTCCTCCTTGGGAGGCCCTGAGCTCAGAGTAGATGCCCCTGCACAGCCTGCTCGGGGAGAAACACACCTAATATTGCCCCGGCGCAAGCTCAGAGAGGACCCAGCCTGGAGAACAGTTCTTTGGCCCCACATGCTAGGCAGCTCTGGCCTCTCTCTAGCCCGCTGCCTCTCTGAATCACTGCAAGTTGCTTAAAATGCAAACTTAGAGGGTCATCAGAAAGCTTCTGACTCGGTGGATCTGGGGTAGCGCCAAGGAATAGCCAAGCCCGAGTCTGTTGCCCATTGGAGCAGCCCATGGCTAGCGCCGCAGGGACCCGTCTCTAGAGTGGAGGTGTGGCCTCACTAATTACGAGTCTCGAGTCTCAGTGTTTTGGCCCCTATTCAGTGTCAGGAAATAGGGGAGATATGTTCCTGGCACCCCAGCATTTCCCCCCAGAGACCCTAATGTAAGTGGGTTCTCTTCTATAGAAATGTCAGAGCCATGGCCTACAAACCAAGTGGCTAATACAGAATAGAAGTTTTAAGCCGGGCGTGGTGGCGCATGCTTATCATCCCAGCACTTGGGAGGCTGAGACAGGAGGATCATGCAGGTTCAAAGCCAGCCTCAGCTACTTAGTGAGGCTCTCAGCAACTTAGTGAGACCCTGTTTCCAAATAAAATATGAAATAGGTCTGGAAGTATAGCTTGCAGGTAGAAAAGCTCTTGGGTTCCACACCCAGTACCACCAAAAAGAAAAAAAAAAAAAGAATAGAAGTTTTACTAGGCATGGTGGCACACACTATAACTGAAGTTCTTAAGTCTTGAGACAGGAGGATCGCACGTTTGAGGCCAGCCTTAGCAACTTAGTGAGACCCTGTTTCAACATAAAAATAAATAGGGCTTGGATTGCAGCTTAGAGGTAGATCGCCCCTGGGTTCAGTGCCCAGCACCGCACACATACATGCGAACAGAACTTTATTGCTCACAATTCTGGAGGCGGGGAAGCCCAAGATCAGGGCTCCAGGGGATTTGGTGTGTGGTGAAGGCTGCTTCCTGGTTGGTAGCGGCACCTTCCCGTGAGTCCTTATGTGGTAGAAGAGCTCTCTCGGGCCTCCTTTGTAAGTGCACTAATCCTAGTCATGGGGGTCCCCCACGTGCCTCGTCACCTCACAGCGGCCCCAGCTCCTTGTACCAGCACCTTGTGGTCAGGGTTCCAACATATGAAGGGGGTGGCTATTTGGACCACAGCAGAAGGGTTAAGCAGGTCTCTGTGGGCGGTCCCGGAAACCTACCTGGAAGGCTTGCCATGGCTGCGGAGGGAAGGTGCATTCTGAACTTCTGAAATCTAATCACAAACAAGCCTGGGGAACATCGTCTTCTTGTGAGGTAGGGACAGCCTGTGTGACTCAGCCCATGAATGTTCCAGAGGAGGCTGGGGATAGAGCCCACGACCTGGCTCCAAGTGCCCGGCATGGATCCATCGTTGGGTCTTCCAGCAGGCTTCCTCGCTGCAAGGCTGGCGCCTCCTCTCCACAGGCCGGGGGCAGGGTGTGCCAGGCTCTCGGGGGGGTCCCTGGCCAGGCCCGTGAGTGAGCAGGCTGTGAGTGCTCCTGGGGGCCAGGACCCCTCCTGCAGGGGAGTCCAACTGTCCACCCACCAACCAGGACACCAAAAGCCCCTTTGTGAAGCTCTGGCCTGCGAGACAGAGAAGCCATTTTCTCGAGTTGTCACAATGCTGCTCCTGTCATTTAAGTTGTCCGGCGAGGCATAGCAAGCTTCAGCTGGAAGATGGCTGCAGATGAAAGAGTCCTGGGGAGGTCGCTCTGGGTTATGATTCCAGCCCCTGTCATGGGTCACCAGGCTGAGCTCCACGCTGTGGGCCCCTGGATGCCAAGCAGGGTGACTGTACAGCCCCACTGTGCGCCACAGCCTGGACCATTTCAGAAAGCACTTACTGAGCGGCCATTTGATGTTTATAGGTATTTGGGGTCATTCACCCAAGGGGAGGGTGCTGTTTCTGTTTTCTTAGGGCAGGGCAGGAACCTGAAGCAAAAGTATAAAGAAGAACGGAGCTGTCCACTCGGGACCTGAGACAGAAGGGTCACAGGTTCAGGGCCAGCCTCAGCAACTTAGCAACAGCCTCCACAACCCAGCCAGGCCTTGCTTCAAAATGAAAAATAGACAGAGCTGGGAATGTAACTTGGAAGTAGAATGTTCCTAGGTTCAATACCCAGCGCCAAACAAACAAACCAAGCCAGGCTCAGTATATGCCTATAATCCTAGTACTTGGGAATCTGACACAAGAGAATTGCAGGTTCCAGGCTAGCCCAAGCAACTTAGTAAGATCCTGTTAAAAAAATAAAAGGGCTGGGGTGTAGCTCACAGATAGAATCCCACCCCCCACCCTGGTTCAATCCCTAATATCAAGAAGAAAAAAGAAATATAATGAAGAACTAAAAATGCAGTTAAAATTTCAATGAAAAATGTAAATGCACCAAATGTCCTCAAAGCCAGAGGGGAGGAAGGAGGAGGAGAACACCACATACTTACAGGCAGGCATTCAAGAATTTGTACACCTCAGAAGGTGAATTAACAGGTCTACTCAAGTACTGAAAGGCCTTTCACCATACCACATGTTCATGCAAAACATTTATTTATTTATTTATTTATTTAACTAAAAAATTGAACCCAGGATATTGAATCTCTGAGCTACACCCTCAAGCCCCTTCCTGCTTCTATATTTTGAAACAGGGTCTTGCTAGGTTGCTGAGGCCAGCCTCAAACCTGTAATCTTTTTGTCTTGGCCTCCCAAGTACTGGGATTAAAGGCATGCGTGCACCACTGTGCCGGTGAATATGCAAAATCTTGAATGAACATTAGGAAACTGTGGCCCCTTTAATTCAAGGCATATCTTTGGATGAGTTTCCTTGCAGAAGCCAATGAAATGGTAAGACAAAACTGACTTGATATCCACTGGGAAAATAAGCAACTTCAGTGGCCCGAGGCATAAGGGTGTTATGTCAATAACCCTGGCACAGCAGGGCTGAAGGTACAGGGAGAAGTCTGTTGGCCTCTATTGCTTAAACCCAGGCAAAACCCAGTTCTCCGTGTCTAGATGCAACTCCATCAAGAGCATCACTAGCTCTGTGGTCTGTTTGGTGTGAGGCAGGGATAGCCGTTCCTCTTACCCACTTTCAAACAGCGCAGAGGGCATCAAGGAACAAAACATGGTGTGAAACCTGAGGGATGAAGCCCATCCTACTCACCATCCCCTTTTCTTCTCAAATACGGACCAACCCTGCATTTCAAATGAGGGGACACCTCCCTCCCTTTCTGCTCATTCCTGAGCTACTCACAGAGGTGAGCTGTGATTTCCCAATAGGTGGGTGCCCGGAGCCAACATGCAGGAGCCGCAGGGGAGCAGATCCAGACTTGCAGCCCACAGAGATTACACACAGCCTGGCCCACGCGGACTGCCGCGAGCCCGCAGGAGGCACGGAGCGTTCCCTGGCTGGTCTGCAGGTCGCACGCGGGCCCGCACCCTGCAGGTCTGCACAACGCCCAGGCCCTCCGTTTCAAGCATGTTGCTGCTGCCAATATCAAGAAGACACACCGCCAAGAGCCTCATCTTGGCTCCGGAGCCTTTGGAGGGCAAGACGGCTGCACACAGGCCCTTCTCACCACCTGCCCCTGCCTCCTCTCTGGGCAGAAAGCGGAACATCCTCCCTGCAGGACCACAGAAGAAGCTGAGATAGAACCCAACTCCCATAAACAGGAACTTTATTAAACTACCTGATACATAAAAGCACATACAAATGGACCTTTAAATACAATCAGTTCATCTTAAATTTATATAGAAATGCATGTATATTTCTCCTCTGGATACTTAATTTTTCAAGCTTACTACAGTAAAAAGGACCTGCTCACTTAGTGAGACCCTGTTTCCAAATAAAATATAAAATGGGTCCGGGAGTATAGCCCGGAGGTAGAAAGCCTCTGGGTTCCACCCCCAGTACCACCAAAAAAAAAAGGCTTTCTCCTGAGCAGCCATTGCAGGCCTCTGCTGTGGGGAGGCAGGGGCTGGTTCTGAGAAGCTGAGGTGTGTCCTTGGTTATCTACATGACTAGGATGGAGCTCAGGACTCCACCTGGGGACTGGGAGACAGACGCTTAGAAAGACGCAGGGACTTGTCAGACACAGAGCATCAGGGCAGAGCAGGGCCTGGGACCCTGGGGTCCTTCCAGAGGTCCTGACCCCTTCAGTCTCCACCAGCTCACAAGCAAGTGAGCCCTCTCATCCATTCCCACTCAGCCTTGGGCCCTGCGTTTGGGACACTTTCATGAACCTGCTTAAATCCCTGACATCTTAGCCTTTTTTTTTTTTTTTTTTTTTTTTTTGCGGTACTGGGGATGGGACCCAGGGGCATTCTACCTCCGAATTATATCCCAGCTCTATTTATTTTGAAACAGCGTCTCACTGGGTTGCAAAGGGCCTCGCTAAGTAATAGCTGAGGCTGTCCTCGAACCACGATTCTCCTGCCTCTGCCTCCCGAATGCTGGGATCACAAGCGCGCGCCACCACGCCCGGCATCTTAGCCTTTTTGAGAGGGTGAGAAGCTGCTTTGGACTCCCACACACCTGGAGGAGCCCCAACTTACCTGCTCAGGGACGCATTTTGTGAGAGGTTTATGGCTGGGCTTTACTTCCTCAACCATACGTTTTATTTTTTCAACCCAGCTGGCTTAAGGCAGCTCAGTTGCCAACTAATCTGGATGAAAGGCCACGTCCCACAGGAGGGAGACCGTGACATCAACCATGTGTACTCGGTGAATGCAGCGCGTTTGCCTAAATCCATCCAGTGACCTCTGCTGGGTCAAAAACAAGGACTCACTATATGACCCAGAGTGAGATGAGAGGGGCCACTTTCAAAAAACAAGAGTCCTCCAGTTCCCCAGGTCTCAGAGAGAAGTAGTGAGACTGACGTTGGGAAGGAATTCAAAAGAAGTGAAGCCTGAATTTTTTCCTCCAGTTTTCCTGAGGACATAAATTCTTCAGAAGTCAATTTCATTTGTTTGCTTTAAAAAAAAAAAAAAAAAAAAACTATCCAGGCGTGGTGGCGCATGCCTGTAATCCCCGTACTTGGGAGGCTGAGACAGGAGGATCGCGCAGGTTCGAAGCCAGCCTCAGCTACTTAGTGAGGCTCTCGGCAACTTAGTGAGACCCAGTTTCAAAATAAAGAATTAAAAATGTGTGTGTGTGTGTGTGTGTGTGGCTCGGAGGTCAAATGCCGCTGGGCTCCATCTCCAGGCCCCCACACAAAATAAATAAATACAAATAAAAAATGAATCAAAAGTGTTACTGAGAGAGGGAGCTGGAGACAGGTGGAAGGCTGGGCCAGAGAAGGGGACCAAGACCCCCCAGGCTCCCGGTGACATGAGAAAAGGAGGGCTGCAAGCTGGCAAAGAGAGAAAGGAAGAGAAGGGACAGGAGGCTTGCTCCTCCCTGTAGCCAAAGCGACACAAGACGCACGTCAGAGCAGCCCTGGCTGGGTTTGGTGACAGATCCGCAAATGAGGACCCCAGGATGGGAAAGGTGTGCTCAGCTCAACAGGCCTTCCCCATTCAAACATGGCACTCTGAGATTCCAGGGAATCCAAGACTCTGCCAGGGGCTGCTCCGTAGGCAGGGGAGCCTCTCTGCAGCCTCCCCACCGCTCCCCAAGCTTACACCTTGAGTATGTTCTGACCACACAGCGTCCAATTCAACCCCAACATTCCCACTTGCTCCCATCACCCAGAGCCACACGAGGAGAAATCAGCAACCAGTTATTCTTCAAGAAGATGAGGGCAATCGGTGCCCAAGGGCCTGATTGGGCAATCGGTACCCAAGGAGGCCAGCTGTCAGCCACGGATGGTGTGTGGGCAGGTGGGACCCTGAGGCCAGGGGACATAGGAAGACATATGCATCTTCCTATTAAGGATCATTCTCCCCCCACCCCCAGGAGGCATTTCACTCTGCAAAAGGAGCCAACTAAAACAATGTTTTATTTTTATATTAAAAAATAAGTCTTTGATATATAAAAACTGGCCTGAAATTTTTTTTCACTTGTTACATAAGAATGTCATCTTGTATATCCAGTCTGTTGTGGGACCTTTAGGACTGGGGTCTCGGGCACGTGAGGAGGGCTGGGGCCTGGCACTGGAGTAACCAAGCTCTCAGGCTCTGGGTTCTACGGCAGAAGTCCACACCGCGCCTGCAGTCCACAGGCCCCCAGACCGTACCTTTAGTGATATGACCCTGGCACCAGTGGATTGCTTTATGTGTAACAAAAACATTCAGTATTGGCCTCTTCCCACTCCCACCCCCAAGCCAGTCCTCACCATCTGCACCCCAAGAGGCCAGAGAGGCAGACGGAAGCCCATCACTTCCGCAGCGGGTGAAGGATCCTCCCCAGCGAGGTCTGACCCGAGTCCTTCAGTCTAAAGGAGGTTCTCTCCCCAGCGCCTCTGCCCTTCGCAGAGGCCTCTGTGTTGGCACTGGGTCCCTCGGCAGATTCAGGGTACTTTCTGGGGGTGCGGGCACTGCTGGCCCGCTTCAGGGTACCACTGTCCCTGGGGCTGGCATCCTCAGGACCCCCCTTCACCCTGAGCTGCCGCTGGGAGACTGTCCGAGTGATGCCGGGAGCTTTGGTCCCAGCAGGGGCATCTGTCCTCACACACCGAGAGGAGGAGGCCACCGTGTTCCGGGCAAAGCTGGGGACAGAGGCTGGGGCTCGGGGGGCGCTGGGGGCCGGCGGGGTCTTGGGCTCTTCTTCAGGGCCCTCGGAGCTGGCACGGCAACCCTTATTTTCCTCGGGTTTCTGTCTGGGGATGTTCCTGAGGGGCTTGGCGCTGGGCTTCCTGAGAGAGACCCTGGCCTGCAGGGCAGACTCCTTCCCCGGCCGGGTGTTGCCCAGCCCCGTGGGCGACCTCCTGGGCGACGTGTCTGAGGTCCCCTTCACAGAGCTCCGGCGTGACAGCAGCGTGTCTGTGCTGCTGGGAGTTTCCCGAGGGAGGCCCCGAGATGGCTCAGGCCGCTTCCAGCCACCACTGCCCCTGCTGGACTTGGAGATGGGTACCACCTTGCGCATGCTCTCATTCTCAGAGCTGTTTAAGGTCCGCACGGGCTTGGGTGCGGCCCCCTGGCTCCTCCGGACGCTGGCAGGTTTGGTTGTCCCCGGAGATGCCTCCTTGAAGCTGTTCCCCTGAAGTCCTGTCCTATCCCTCCCTCTGCTGGGCCTGTCCCTGGGCAGGCCTCCCTTGCAGGTGGACTCACTCTTGGTGGAAGCAGGAGCAGACACCTCGCCGAGAGGGCTGGAGGCTGGGTTGGAGGAGACCTGGCTGCCCCCCATCCCAGAGGACATGGAGCCATCCCCGTCCCTCTCTTCCTCCGGCACGCCCGTCTCGGGTCTGGAGTCTGTCCCCTCTGAGCAGTCCAGGGTCAGAGAGCAGTCGGTAGTGTCCGAGATGTGGAACTGAGGCGCAGGGTCTTTGTGCTCAGGGTCGCTGCTGCCCACAGACACCACAGCTGTGCTGCTGGGCTCATCTGGGGTGATCCTGTCATCCTCTGGGGCTGGGCTGGGCCCTTCCTGGGGACCTCTGCCCATGGGCGTCTGGCTGTCCTGGCAGGCACTAAGGGACTGTGAGCTCTCAACCCTCGAGGCCTCCAGCTCCATCGGGGGTACGTCACTCGGGGTCAGCTGGGATGGCTCCTCCGGGCCCTTGGAAGCCTGCAGGTCGAACTGGGCCAGGCCTGTCACCAGCTCATGCTCTGTGACGCCCAGGGCCAAGGGCGAGAGCGGGGCGGCCCGTGAGGGGCCCAGGCCCACAGGTTCACTGTTCCTTTTGCGAAGGAGGCCTGCACCAATGCGTCGGGCCCTGGGAAAGGCCGATTCGGGCTCCTCGGGATGCAGGGCTGGGCCTGGGGCTTTCCCCTGGCCCTCCGAGGCCTGAGGTTCATGTGCAGGGATAGGGTCCCTTGGTGCTGCGGGCTCCATCCAGGCCAGGGTGGGCCGGGCCTGCCTGGGGCTGCTGCGGGGCAAGCTGTTGAACTTGGCCTCCTCGAGTGCAGGTGCTGGGTCGCCAGTGGCCGTGGCGCCCTCCAGGAAGGTCAGCAGCTCACGGTCAGCGGAGGTGCCCAGTGAGAGGCGGGAGCGGCGGGTGTTGGGGGGGCGGTTGGAGGGGCTGCTGGGCCTGGGGCGCAGGAAAGGGGGCAGGTCCTCTGCTCCCTTCTTGGCCAGCTGCTCCACGTCGTTCTCACTGCTGCTGCGGCCAAAGCCCCCTATCTCCCCAGCCGCCCAGGACCGCCTCTTCTGTTCCTGCTCCTTCAGCCGCTGCAGCTGGCGCAGCTCCAGCACCTCCCGGTCGTGGTTGTCCTGAACAGGGGTGGAGAGAAGCCGGCGTGAGAAACCAGGTCCAGGTGCAATTCCAGAGCCACCAGCACCAAGCCTCCAGGAAAGCGACTTCCACGGAGGGGAGGCCTGGGCCACACCCATCGCCGTGAAAGACACTGTGAGCGTTTGTTTGCACGTCTGTGAGTGTGTAAGAAGGGGAAGGCTCCCGAGGAACCTGGGGGTCTGACCCCAGGGACGCACTAGGCTTGGCCCCAACAATCTGTCTGCAGTTATCTGATCCCTGGGCCCAATTTCTAGCTCTCCAGCCAAGGTACTGTCCCTTTAGTGCAGGCTGTGATTACACACATGCAATGTGACCTTCACTCCAAGGAAAGCCGGCTTGGTCCGACAATCGGAGAAGAGGAGGAGCGGGTATGCTTTACAAATACTTCAGCCCTTCACCCTGCTGCGAAACACCGGTCGGTCCTCAGTGAAACGGAACCAGCACGAGCTAAGCAAACTTTACCTCCTGTGCAATTTCACAGACAGGTGTCCCCCATGGTATCTGCAGGGCACTGGTTTCAAAACCTCTCCCCTAGCCGGGCGTGGTGGCGCACGCTTGTAATCCCAGCATTTGGGAGGCTGAGACCGGAGGATCATGGTTCGAGGACAGCCTCAGCTACTTAGTGAAGCCCTTTGCAACTCAGCGAGACCCTGTTTCAAAATAAAAGAATAAAAAATACGGCAGAGGGTATAGCTTGGAGGTCGAATGCCCCTGGGTTCTATCCCCAGACCTACAAAACAAAAATAAAAACAAAAAACAAAAAGCCTCCCCCTGGATACCAAAATCTGTGACTGTGTAAGTCCCATATATAAAATGGTGTAGAATGTGCATATAACCTATGCACATCCTCATATATGCTTTAAATCATTCCCAGATTACTTATAATATGTAATGTCATATAGGTGCTATGTAAATATTGTTTAGGAAAAATGACAAGAAAAGGTCTGTGCATCTGTTTAGCACAGATGCACTTTTTTTGTGTGTTACTGGGGATGGAACTCAGGGGTCCTTCTACCTTCAGGCTCTACCCCAGCCCTATTTTAATTTTATTTGGAAACAGGGTCTCACTAATTTGCCAAGGCTGGCCGCAAAACTGTGATCCTCCTGTCTCTGCTTCCCAAGTACTGGGATTACAATCGTGCGCCACCACGCCCAGCTCAGATGCGCTTTTAAAGACTATTTTCACCGTGTGATTGGTTGAATCAGCAGATGCAGAACTGTGGATATGAAGGGCTGTGCTGTGTCACAAACCGTGGACCTCTTTCTGGCAGGGAGATCCTTGTAATCACATAATTACATGGGTCTCACAACCCAATCTGTTTTTGTTAGCAGTTTTTACTTGAAAATCAATTTCCTCCTACAGCGGACTTTCCAAGTTCCTGCAAGCTCTGACTGGGACTCTTGGCTCCTCCTTCAGCTCTGGCCTTAGCCTCCCTGAGGGTCCTTAGACCTCTCAGGCTGCCCATGGTGGGGCTGGAGCCAGGTCCTGGCTCTCAGAACAGCTGAGAGCATCACACAGGTGGCTGTATGGGTCTCTGGAATTCAGATGGGGAGTGAGGGCCTCAGAAAGTCAGAAAGAGCCAATCTGGCATCTGCCCCACACGCCATGGGCTCCACTGCTGAGCTCACTGCTTGGACAGAGGAGCATCGACGTGGCCACAGGCTAAGCCTCCTTCTCTTAGCTGGATATAGAAGGGAGGGGATGGGAACTCAAAGTAATTTTGGGCTTAAGAGAAATGTGATCAGTCCCTCCAAGAAATTCAGCTATGGACAAGTCTACATTCAGGGCCAGAATGCAAGGCTCCATCCCTAGCACCAAATAAATAAAATGAAGTGTAGGGCAAGAGATGACTCAGAAGCACCTGGCTCCTCGTTGCCACCTGAAATCAAGGGGTGTGAACTGCTATCTTGTTTTTAGCAATTAGATAAAGGTTTGATTTGCAAAGCCAAGCTACCCAGAGAGGTTTCTGGCTTCTGAATTCAGCTCAGAACCACTGGAGTTGATGGGTAAAGGCTGAGAAGTGTAGCTGCTGTGCTTGGTCCAGCAGCAGCTTCCTAGATTTCCAGATACCTGAGAACTCCCCTTTCTGGTGGTACTTTTCTGTGGGGATTGAATCCAGGGTCACTCTACTACCAAGCTACACTCTCGGCCCTATTTTATTTTATTGTGGTACTGGCGATTGAATCCAGGGGAATTCTACCTCTCAGCTACACTCCCAGCCCTATTTTAATTTGAAACAGAGCCTCACTAAGTTGATGAGGCTGGCTGAGAACCTCTGATCCCCCTGTTTCAGCATCCCAAGTGCTGGGATTACGGGCATGAGCCCTCATGTCCCACTTTTATTTTATTTTGAAACAGAGTCTCTCTAAATAGTCCAGGCTAGCCTTGATCCTGTGATCCTGTCTCAGCCTTCAATGTACTGGGATTGCTGGTATGTACAACCACACCTAGCAATATTTGAAAACTTCCAAGGCCTCACTGGCTGAGGACAGTGGTGTTCCCATGGCCCCAGTACCACCTCGAAACTGCCGTGTGGAAACGGAGGAAGGAGAAGGCCCACTGCAACCAAAGTCTCCTTGAAAGTTAACATTCTCTTCTAGGGAGGGCTGAGCAGGCCATTCAGGATCTTCAGGAGACTTTTAAATACTATGAATTTCATCATAAAGGAAGTTTGCTAACAAAATACTTTTAAGACATTATTATGGCAAGCATGATGGTGCATGCCTACAATCCCAGTACCTGGGAGGCTGACACAGGAGGATCGCAGGTTCAAGACCAGCCTCAGCAACTTAGACTCTCAGCAACCAAGCAAGACCCTGTTTCAAAACAACAACAAAAAAGTTTTCAAAAGGGTTGGGGGTATGCTACTGAGTCCAATCCCTAGTACCACACACACACACACAAAAAGAAGACATTATTACACGTGTTGGTATGAGCGGCAAAGGAACAGGGACCACTGAATGCCAGACTCCTGGTGACAGGGAGGCTTGCAGGTCAGGGAAGGCCCTGTCTTCCCAGCTGGTGTGCCCATACTGCCTGGACCAGGTAATCCTGAAACCGTGGAGATGAAGAACTATCTCTAACACGGGCAGAGGACTCTGTCAGCAGGAAGAAAAAGCAAAGTCCACAGCACCCGAGACTGGGAGATGCCACCAGCCGTACCTTAACTGCTTTGTTGAACTTGGTACAGAAGTCTCTAAAAATCTGGAGGCACTCATCCAGTTTCATGGTTTCTTTGTCTTCGCAGAAGAAATCTATGAGGGTGTGGGCCTCGCCCTGGAGCTCCTGTTTCCAGTGCTCCAGCTCCATCAGCTTTTCCATGGCAAACTGCGGAAAAACAAACAGGCAGACGCTGAAGTCAACTAAGGAGGCTGAGGAGGCGCGGGAAGATGTGCAGGGGGCTCGGTTTCAGCTCTTGGAGAAGGGCAGGCTTCCTGTAAGGCCGCTGCACTCGGAAAAGAAGGCGACCCAAGCAAAACATGGAAGGCAGGTGACTGCCTGCAGGAGCCCAGGAAGCCACAAAACAGACTGGAGAAGATGCGGCGCCAGGCGCCCCAAGGCTGAGGCGGGGGGCAGCCTGGGCAACACGGCAAGACCCCGTTTTCATTGGGGAGGGGGTGAAGAGTTTAACCTATAGAATGATAGTTTGTTCCATTCAGAAAACCTCCTTTCTCATCTGCTCTTCCTTCTCACAGCTCTCATAACTGGCCTAGGGTTTGCTTGTTCTGACAAGCTGTCTATTTTGCCCTGTTGAGAAAGAGTCTAAACTTAATTCCAAATAAGCCCTGTGGGGTCAGCATCCCCTCTTCCCAGGATTGAAGCCCTTGTGTCTAAACCACAGGTGCTTTCGCAGCGGCTGGGAAGCTCTGCCAACCGTCCAGGCTTGTACCCCACATGCAGCTAATACGTTTGGGGTGGACCCCGCGTAGATAGCTTACTAAAGCACCTCAGGAGATTCTGGTAGGTTCCATGGTATTAGTATCTCATTAAAAAAAATCCTTTTTACTATTTTATTTTTTTCTTCTAGAACACAGAGGTCTCCAAGACCTCTACAGATTCTAGTACTGCCACAACCTGGTGGTGGGAGTGGACAAAGCTAGCTTTTCCTTGGTGGGTTCTTTTAGGATGGGATCAGCCACACCCTGGTGTGTGGTAAGAGGGATGAAGGATGCCCTCAGTCCCCGGGACACTGAGCATTTGGAAAAACAATGAAGTCCCAAGAAGATAAAACGTACATGAAGAAGGGACATAGGAGGTATGCTCCTTTATGAAATTACAAGAATCTCACTGCAGGGTTACATTTGAGGCACTTGCTTTGGAGTGAGGGGCTCTCGGGGTGCCACCAACGGAGCACGCTTGGTGAGCTATGGAACCTAAAGAGACATTCCTTCCAGACTCAACACCTCCCACCCCTTCCAACCGCTTCTCCCCTTACGGGCCCTCTTCTTAACCAAACACATTCTAGAAGTAGCAGGAAACCAAAACTATTTAGGAAACCAAATACCGGGGAGCGTAAGCATCTGAGTCAGTAGCCCGAGGCAGTGAGTGCCTTTGCACTATATTTTTCTTTATGGTGAGAAGGGTATTCATGCAAGAATAAATCTCTGCCTGTCATTCCTCCTGGGGTGGGGGGGGTGGACTCCAGCCAAGAACAGCTCAACTGCAGAAAAACAGGCCTCCTGACAAAAACCTACAGCGGGGGCAGCTCCACCTCGTCCGGCTCATCTGTGGACCCTGTGGGGGTCGCCCGAGGGCCAGGAAGGAAAAGCCTAATGGCACCCAAGTCGCCCAAATGCTCAGGAGAGTGGAACGCTCCGAATTCGGGTCTGGAAAGTAACCACGGATGAATTTCATTGCACGAGTTTGACACAATTAGGGGCACAAAGGGAAAGCTGAGCTGGCAAAGGAGGGCGGCAGGAGAGTGGCGGCGGCGGCAGCGGATCCGGCTTCCCATCTCTATCGTGCCTGCCAGGAACCCAGGTCCAAAACCAATGTACGCACCACGTCTTGCCCAAAGGGTCAACATGCTGACACAGAGCTGCAAAACACATGTGCCTAGCATCCTTTTGCTCTGAAACCTTGAATGATTCCCTGCTGCTTAGCACAAGGAGTTCAAAGTTCTCAGACTGGCACTCGGGGTCCTACAGGGCCTGACCTTAACTCACCTGAAGACATTTCTATCTCACCTACTTAAGAAATTAAGAAAGTCAACTTTTTTTTTTAACTAAGAAAGAAAAAAAAATACATGGCTGCATGGCACATTTTATTTATAGAGATAAAAATAACTATCAGGGCTTGGGGTATAGCTCAGTGGTAGAGCACTTTCCTAGCATGTGCCAGGCCCTGGGTTCAATCCCTAGCACTGAAAATCAAAAGGGGGGGGGAACACAGAAAGAGGAGTTTAAAAAGTTAAAACAAGGTTGCCTTTGAGAAGCAGTCTGGAGATGGGGAGACAGAAGAGCCATCCTTCACTCTAAGTCTTTCTATGTTAAAATTTAACATAAGATAGAGCTGGGCGTGTAGCTCGGTGGTCCAGCCCCTAACCCTAATCCTAGAATATGTGAGGCCCAAGGGTCTGATCCCCAGTACTGAAAAAAAATTGGTATATGATATTAATACTTCAGAACTTGGGGGAAATGACACAGCGACAGTCTTTGCAGTGCTGGGGATCAAACCCAGGGCTTTGTGTGCGCCAGGCAAGTGCTCAAACACAGAGCCCGAGAACGGAATCTAAACCTTGACGTGCAAAGCCGCTAATTCTTGGATTTCTGAGTCTGGGGCATCTGGTTACGTTTCCTACTGTTCTGTGCTTTTGTGCTGCTAGTGGCAGCATTTGCTTTGCTACTGCGCTGTGAGAAAAACATATGTGCCTGAAAGTGAAAATGAGAGGCTGGTTACACTTGAAAACAAATATGGGGCACTCGTTCAGTGACAATAACAAACGCACGGCGGAGCCGAGCACAGCCCAGTGCTCGCCGGCCTGACCTGGAGATGAGACTATGTCCAAGTAGTAGTCTATTAGCGCGCAAAAGCTTTGGGGGTTCTGCCTCCGGGCCCCACTGCTCCTACCCAGTGTCCAGGGCAGCCCTGGGGTCTCAAGTGAGCACACCACTTCACAGAAGGCAAAAGCATCAGATGGTGCCACTTTTTTTTTTAAATAAGGAAGATAAAAGAAGTATGTCAGACTCTGTGATTAGTGAGTCACAGTGAGCTGTCACAAACATGTCCACTCTGCTGTTTTTTGTTGATGTTATTTGGAGCAACTCCGGGACACACCCTGCAGGGCTGATGTATTCGGGTGTTGATAGGCAAAGCAAGGGTGTGTGTGTGTGTGTGTGTGTGTGTGTGTGTGTGTGTGTGTTCAGCGCTCTCACTAGAAAACATGCCAAAACACGGCTTGTCTCTTCTGTATAAACAAGGGAAGGAAGAACAGCCAGAGCCCTAAGAGGTATCTGGTTAATTTCTGTGAAACCTTGTGCTGTCGTCCAAAAGAGTTTGATTGGTTTAGAACCCACACTGGAGTTGCCAGGCCTGCTGCGGGTGTAAGCGCCCAGGCTGACACCAGCTCGCTGAGGGAGGCGCCAGCAGCAGACGGAGCCATGAAAAGCAGAAGCCCTGTCTCTAAACAGACACCTCAGCTCTTGACACCAGTGGATACCCTCTGCCAGGAACGGGCATCAGGACGCAAAGTTCCTGCACTACCTTGGGGGGAGATCTGAAGACGGACCTGCGGCTTCCACAAATCCGCCCACACCAGTATAAGCAGCCTTGGTGGGAAGATGAGTGAGATTAGAGGGGCCGACTTGGGTCTCCCACGAACCTGTAGGAACTCTTCCATCTGCTGACAAAGTTCCCCGTCACGCTGGATGTTTTCCTTTAGTGATTTTGTCCTGACAAAGAGCGAGTGAAGTTCTGCCTCCATATTATCCAGAGATAATCTAAAAAAGAAGACAGGGGAGAGTGAGCAGCCCGCACAGGAGACCATGTCGACCCAGACCTGTTGTCTGCCCCTGTGTTGAGATCTGTGCGTTTACATGTACTTTTTTTTTTTTTTCAGGTCTGGGGATGGGACCCAGGGGCATTTGACCTCCAAGCTACACCCCCTGCCCTAATTTTTATTTTGAAACCAGGTCTCACTGAGTTGCAAAGGGCCTCACTAAGTAGCCTAGGTTGTCCGAGAACCGCCATCCTCCCGTCTCAGCCTCCCGAAAGCTGGGATTACAAGTGTGCGCCACCATGCCCCGATTTCCATGTGCTTTTTAAAAGAGGTGATTGCTGCCAGGCGTGGTAGCGCAGGCTTGTAATCCCCGCGCTTGGGAGGCGGAGACAGGAGGATCCGGCTGGTTCGAAGCCAGATTCTCTGGCTTAAGAGACCCTGTTTCCAAATAAAAAATATAAAATAGGTCTAGGAGTGTAGCCCAGAAGTAGAAGGGTTTCCAGGAACCCCAGTACCGCCAAAAAAAAAAAAAAAGAAAAAAAAAAGAAATAAAAGAGGCAATTGCTTCCTAAAAGCACATGCTGGTTCAAAGAGAGTAGGCTGTCGCTTTGACCTTGCACGTGTGATATCCAAAATCACAGGACTTTTTCAAGATTTTCATAAACTAGGTCTGAGCACCTTTATATAACAAGCATTAAAAACTCAGCGCCAGCAGGGCTCTGGGAGTCATGCCTTCCTTGGTCAGAAAGCTCTAACTCACTAGCGATACAGCCATGGGTACTGACTGTCCTGATCCTGAGGGTCCCACAGAGACACTAAGCTGATTTCACGTTGCTTGGCCACAGCCAGCACAAGCTCTCTGCATCTTACAGGGACCCAAAACACAACCGATATAATTTTGCAAGTAAATGGCTGGATTGATTACAATGCTTTTGTCATCTATGTCAAATGAGCATTAAAGCTGGGCATTGTGGCACATGCCTGTAATCCCAGTACTTGAGAGGCGGAGACAGGAAGTTCTCAGGTTCAAGGATAGCCTCAGCAAGTAGTGAGACTCTCATCAACTTCATGAGACCTTGTTTCAAAATAAACAATAAAAAAGAGAGCTGCGTGGTGTAGTTTGGAGGTAGATGCCTCTGAGTCCAATCCTCAGCACCACACAATAAAATGAGCATTAGTAGAACATGAAGATATTTTTTTGTCACCTGGTAAAGCAAGCAGATGAAACCTAAACTCCAGGTGACGTTCATCAAGTGGGATGCATTCATGCTTCTGCTGTGGATTCCAGTTTTCCTTTGTACAACAGTTTCCTACCCTCACAGGTCTCTGGTGCCCATCTGAGATCTGTCTGTCCCTCATTGTGCATTCCACCTTCCATTTCAGATAAGTAATCCTTACTGCAAAGAGCTTTCCTAAGACAATATCCAACAAAACCCCCAATTCTACTCTGACCAGATATGCCAGTTCAAAAGTGCAATGGTGACTGGGTAATCCCAGTACTTGGGAGGCTGAGGAGGATCGCTGGTTCATGGCCAGCCTCAGCTACTTAGTGAGGAACTCTGCAACGTCGTAGTGAGACCCAGGTTCAAAAATTTAAAGAATAGGACAGGGGATGTAGCTTGGAGGTATAATGCATTCCTTGGATTCAATCACACACACACACACACACACACACACACACACACACACAATGCAATGGTAATTCCTCCTTATATATCTCTTAATAATATCTCTATACTAGTCAGGGTAAAAATATTCCCATAGAGATTTCTTCTAGTAATTAAAAAGCAAAACAGTTCATGTCTTATAAGATGTTTGTTCTTTTTGGAGAATAATCAGGTGAACTGTAAACATGAATTATAAACTCTTTATGCCTTTGCACTGATAACTGCCCTTTGAGAAAGACAGGTGGTAATCTATGGTTAGATGGCCATAAAGTCGATCGCAGTGAGATACTGGTGGATGACGGGGCTACGAGCTATGGCGCACTTGTTTATGTGCGGATGGTCCATAGCTGGCTGTTGCCACTCACATAATTAGCAAGATATGACCTGGACTGATCCATGAAGTGGCAAACTGAGCCAACTCTGAGAGCCAACCATGGGGATCTCTTCCCCATCCTGCAATCCATGTCAGCAGACTCACATCAGCCAGGGCAGCAGTATTAGTGACACGGGAATCAGAAAATGCTACAAACCAGGGCTCTTTTTCTCAGAGAACTAGATATCTCTAGCACCTGCCACTGGATACAGGTATATGAGTTATAAATTGAAAAACATGGAACTCAAATAGTACGTATGGAGCTGGGCGTGGTGGTGCACACTTGTAATCCCAGCATTCGGGAGGCTGAGACCGGAGGATCGTAATTCTCGGACAGCCTCAGCTACTTAGGCCCTCTGCAACTCAGTGAGACCCGGTTTCAAAATAAAGAATAAAAAATAGGGCAGGGGGTGTAGCTTGGAGGTCGAATGCCCCTGGGTTCCATCCCCAGACCCGCAAAAAAATAAAATAAATAGTATGTACATACAGATTATGCCTCATAAAAGCACACATCAATATTAGGATTAGAGGCAAATTAGAGTGATGTAATTAGAGCATTATGCTAGGTAGATACTTTCTCTGTAAAGTTGAGTGACTAGTTTAGAATCAAATCCTTTCATGGCTCTTGGTGTGGTTCCAACCCCTTTTAATGCAATAGAAAATAAATGTACCATGTTAGATTCTACAAGGAAACCGTGACGTATGGCCCTGAAAATCTGACTGATATAGACCAACTCCCACCGTAATAAGCTTGTGTTGTTTGAACTCCATCTTTTGGGTGTGGAGGGATTTGAAGTTCTTAATCCATATTTTTTTAAACTGATGATATTTGTTAGAATAGATTAAAATAGTTTTTAGTAACATTTAAAGAATAAAAGTCAATTTTTCAAAACCCCCAGAGTGCACACATACTCTGTTAAACAAACAAAAAGAAGGCCCAAAAGTTCAACAAGACTTTGTGAAGTTCAGACTTGAGTCCAAAAGTTGTAACCACTAAGCAGTTTTCCTAAGAAGGCAGCTTAAACAAGCTGAGCTCTTGCAGTCCACCTCCGGCCTCCCCTGCTTACCTAGCAGCCTCCTGGACGTGGCGCAACTTTTCAGAAAAGTGGAGGAGGAGGGCATCTTTCTTTTGGGCTTCCTGGAACAAAAACAGAAAAAAAATTTTTTTTCTCACTGGATGGATAAAACTGGAAGGAAATCGCTTTCTTAGGGATTTAAGGAACTTTGGAATCACTGCCTGCTTTTCAGCCTGCTACATTCAAAGCGATTCACTGAGACAGGAACTCTGATATTCTTAGTAAGATTTTCCAGAACTCCCCGACTCTCAAGATACATTTAACCTCCCAGAGCAATTGATGGTGACGTGAACTACAATTCATGTGCACTGAGACTCAATGGAAGGAGGTGGAAGATTAGCAGGGCCCATTGTGTCTAAGAGAATCCAATACGTACTGCCTAAATACCAACCGTACCTAGGAGTGGGCCTTTACATGACTGGGATGCCTCTGGCTGCTAAACCAGTTTGCAAACCAAGTTAATCAGAAGGTACACAGACATGGGGTGTCTGGATTCTTTACCTGTCGGGAGGCTGAGTGGAAGGTGGGTGGGAGGGAGACATTACTGACTCAGGACACTTGCCACTTGGACAGGGACGCGTGGATCTGAAAGAGCCCTGAGTCCATGCTGCAATCCATGCTGGATATGGAACATGGCTGCTGCTGCTTTTTTTGAGTACTGGGGATTGAACTGGGGCATTCTACCTTCAAGCTGTGCTTCCAACTCTATTTTATTTATTTATTTATTTATTTATTTATTTATTTATTTTTTGCAGGTCTGGGGATGGAACCCAGGGGCATTCAACCTCCGAGCTACACCCCCTGCCCTATTTTTTTATTCTTTATTTTGAAACCGGGTCTCACTGAGTTGCAGAGGGCCTCACTAAGTAGCTGAGGCTGTCCGCGAACCGTGATCCTCCAGGTCTCAGCCTCCCGAATGCTGGGATTACAAGCGTGCGCCACCACACCCGGCTTATTTTATTTTTGTTTTGAAACAGGGTCTCACTAGGTTTCTGAGAGTCTCACTACCTCCTGAGGCTGTCCTTGATCCTTCTATCTCAACCTCCCAAGTACTGAGATTACAGCAGTGTGCCACCATGTCTGGCTCAGCTTCTTCTTTTAATGCCCTGAAATTTAACTGTTCAATCACATGCTGAAGGCTGGGAGTGTAGCTCAGTGGTAGAGCACTTGCCTAATAAACGTAAGGCCCTGATTCCATTGCTGATACCACACACACACACACACACACACACACACACACACACACACACACACAGTCAAATACTAAGTTAAGCACGGCCCTCTGTCTTCAAAAGAATACAGTCGCAGTAGTGTGTGTGTTACTTATAGAGAGCTTACAATTTGCCAGACATGAGTTAGGCACTTTATGGGCATATCTCCTTCAGCCTTCTCAGTTACCTGGTTTTGAGGCCTTGTTATCGCTGCCCCATAACTAGATGAAGACACTGAGGGTCTGAAGGTGGAGCACAGGCTGAGCATGCACCAAGCCCTAGTTCAATCCCCAGCACCAGAAGAAAAAAAGCCAGGTAGAGGGTGAGACTCCAAACTCTAAAACAACAGCCAGGCACTCGGATGCACAGTTCACAAAGAAAAGAAAAGAAAACCTCTAGACACATAACTGGTCACAAGTCTGACCCATCCCATGTCAGGAGTGTTTCAGTAACCAGTCCTCTGTTCTCTATTCCTGTGGCCATTGCCCCAGCTCTCCCCAAACAGCACCCTGTCTACCAAGACGCATCCTTATTTCTTTCTTTTCTTTTTTTTTCTTTTTTGGTACTGGGGATTAAACATAAAGGCATTCTACCTAAAATCTACGTCCCCCCCAGCTTGATTTTATTTCTTTATTTAAAAGAAATAATATGTTTGTTTGCTTTGATGTCTGCCAATTTGAGCAAAGACAGCTTAAATCTCACTGCACTGCCAGCATATCCTCCCTAAAGAAGACAAAACAAGGAAAAGAAACATATTATTTATTTCTTCATTAGGTTTCAGAGAGTTTAGCTACATTGCTGAGGCTGGCTCGAACCAGAGATTCTCCTGTCTCAGCCTCCCAAGTACTGGGATTACAAGTGTGCGCCACCATGCCCGGCTGACACATCCCTATTTCCAGCTCTCCCTCCACTCAACCCAACCCAACCTCCGCAGGGCCTTATTTTCTTAAAAACAGAAAGCTCAGTCATGCCATCATGCTGCGCAAAAACTTCTGCGGGCTCCCCCTGCTACAGCATGAATCCTTCATGACTGGCTTCCTCGGCTTCTCTCACCCGCCCCACTCCCTCCAGCCCTAGAATCCTGGGTGCAGCACAACTCGGGAATCTGCAAATAAAACTTCTGCAAACAGAACCTCCATGCAAGTCTCCCTGCCCCTTTCCTAACTTGGACACCGATGTTGTGCCTGGGAAACCTTCGCCGCCTCCGAGGGGGATGCATACCCACTCTCTCTGTATTCACCGCTTCCTCGTACCTGTGCGACAAAGTGCAGAAGATTCATGCCAGGTTTGTTTGCTTTGGTGTCTGCCAATTTGAGCAAAGAAGACAGCTTAAATCCCACTGCATTGCCAGCATAACCTCCCTAAAGAAGACAAAGCAGGGAAAAGAAACATATTATGCCTTTCTACAGACACCAAGACCGAAAACACAACAGTGTAATTACATTGGGGTCTACTTACTGCATTCATGATATTCCCAGCCTGGAGCACCAAGTGCAGGATGGAGTGCAGCTCCTCACAAGACATCAGCTCTGTCAAAAAGAACACACCGCGGTGCCTTAGAGAACTTCCTCCCCGCGTGCACAGAAGACGCTGCCACGTGCAGTGCAAGTGTGTCTAACGCAAGCTCTGACCTGAAGCTGCAGGCAGAGACTACACAAAGAAAGAAAGCGGCACCTCTACAGCATCCCGAGGGCAGCCTGCACTGGCACGCCACGCTGCAGCATTGAACCGGGGACCCGATGTGTGTGACGCTTCACTATCATAAAAGGGTTCAATAAGGAAAAAGTTCAAGTAGCAGAAAATACAGAGGCCTAATGCCAGGCAGTACACTGTGTTTTGGAAATCGACTTTCTTCTCCTCCATAGTTATTTAATTCTTTTCTTCATAGTCACTAGTCTTGAGAGTGTGTTTATGAAATATGAAAACACCAAGCAGTATTTTGCTGAGCCAATGAGTTAGGAAAAGATAAAAAAAAAAAAAAAACAGGCTAGGACAACATGTAAATAATTTGCAAAACACTAAACTTTGGGGCCCTGGGACCTACAGCATCTTTTCCATTTTATTCAAATCTATGTGTTTAATTTGGATATGCCAAAGGCTTTAAAAAGAAAATCATCATTGTAATATATTGGTAAACTAACTCTTTTATTACCACCAAAGCTCTTACACATTTATGAAAGCATGATTCAAAAATGTCTAATATATTTGAAAAGCTAAAGAGAAACCTGGCTTTTAAAATTATAACATTTAGATAGATGATAAAATGTCATCTATGATATTTTAAGTTAGTATTTTCCAGTTAAGTCTAGTATAAGTTTCAAAAAATTACATTTGGATCACTGCCTATATTTTGTTATCTAAGAAGACCAGTTTTGGAAGGTTACCCAGATAAGAAATGTTTCTGTCATGCCCACAAGTTTGCATTGCCTAATATGAAAACACGTTCTTCCATTGCTATTTCAACAGGAAGAACCATCATCCTCCCCAAGCTGCTGCAACAGCCTTGGTATGGCCTCTACATTGAAAAGAAAATTCTTTTTCATTTTTTTTTTTTTTTGGGTGGTTACTGGGGTTACTAGATGCCCTTCTACCTTTGGGCTACACTCCCAGACCTATATTATTTTTATTTTTATTTATTTATTTATTTATTTATTTATTTATTTATTTTTGGTGGTACTGGGGGTGGAACCCAGAGGCTTTCTACCTCCGGGCTATACTCCCAGACCTTTTATATATTTTATTTGGAAACAGGGTCTCACTAAGTTGCTGAGAGCCTCACTCAGTAGCTGAGGCTGGCTTCGAACCCGTGCGATCCTCCTGTCTCAGCCTCCCAAGCGCGAGAATTACAAGCGTGCACCACCACGCCCGGCGATTCTTTCTTTCTTTCTTTTTTTTTTTTTTCCTGGTGGTACTGAGGTTCCTGGAAGCCCTTCTACCTCCGGGCTACACTCCCAGACTTATTTTATACTTTTTATTTGGAAACAGGGTCTCTTAAGCCAGCGTGTCTGGCTTCCAACCAGCGTGATCCTCCTGTCTCTGCCTCCCAAGTGCGGGGATTACAAGCGTGCGCCACCATGCCTGGCTCTTTTTCATTCTTGATGTCCTCTCTCAAGTAAAGAAAATACGGCGGATTGAAGAGAAAAACTTTTATCTCAACAAAGGAAAACCAAATAGGAATATGAGTTCTACAACAATAGTTAGAGATCCAGAAATGACCTGGAGGAGACCAGGCTGGTGCTGAGGGCAGCGGGGAGTGTGAGGAGGGGGAGTGCTGGGGGAGCCTGGGAGCCCAGAGGGACCTGTGTGCTATGGATATCAGAAGTGAAGGCCTGCCCTCTGGAGACATCAGAGCAAATCTAGAGCCATCTGGGCAGGCAATAATCTAGTGAAAATGACCAACTGGCCCCTTTTAAAGGCAAATGGGCAACCACCAGCTGTTGGAGTCTGGGGAAGTGGGTGGGAGAAGACGCCACAGAGCAGAAACATCAGAAACTGCTGTGGAGGTCTGGAAAGAGGTCTGCTCCTGAGAAAGTCAGGGCGGCCATCACCATCATCCAGAGAGTAGGGCAGGGGGGAGACACAGCTGGCCCAGGGTACAGGCTTTGTGTAGGTGCTGCACACCACGCCACACACGGAAAGCTACCCAAAGAAAGGGGCTGCAGCCTGCAAGGTGGACGCAAAGCCCCAGATGGAATAACTTTCATGAGAAGATAACAGGCAAGTTAATATTCATTAGGAGAAAAAAAAAGTAAATGAAAATGAACTTAAAAGCATCTCTAGTGATCTCTCATTTCCCTTCTTAGACGATGTCAGAAATGGGACTTTCCAGCCAGGCGTGGTGGCGCACACTTGCAACGCAGCATTTGGGAGGCTGAGATGGGAAGATCACAGATTTGCAGCCAGCCTCAGCTACTTAGTGAGGCCCTCCGCAACTCAGTGAGAACCCGTTTCAAATCAAAGAATAAAAAATAGGGCTGGGGGTGTATCTCAGAGGTAGAATGCTCCTGGGTTCAATCACCAGCACCACACACACAAAAAGAACTTTCCATTTCTAATTTCAACTGAATTCTTAAAAAAATAAATCGCCACCAAAATTAATAAAAAATAAATTGTATGGAGAATCATATATGTACTTACCTTTTATAGCATTTCTTAAAATTGTTATATCTTTGTACAGAGAAGAACAAGAAGGTAAAAATTCCTTCTTTAGCACCATGGCTTTGATCCGAAGTGAATAGCTGAAAAATAAAAAGTAAAACTGTAGAATTCAATGGCAATTTAAGAAGCCTTATTCTGCAAAGAGCAATAATCAGTGGCTATTATTCTTACTTTGGCACCTGAATTAAGTAGTGCAGAAAGGAATCTGCCAGGGATAGCTTGGACACATCGCCACTAAATGTTTTTAACTTCTTTACCTAAAAGACAAATGGAAAGGGAGATAGAGAAGAAAATCACTTAGGATTAAATTTTAAGATTATTTTAAATTACATCTTAGAAATATAAGAAAATAGGGTATAGGTCCTAAAGTCAAATTAATAAGACCCCCCCCCCCCAAAAAAAAAAAGAGAAAAGAAAATCATCACAATTACCACCACGTTGTTTTTCTTTGCATTTATTTTATTTTTTGCCATGCTGGAGACCAAATGCAGGGATTTGGGTGCGCTAGGCAAGCGCTCTATCACCGAGCTACACCCTCAGCCCTAAGACCTTGTATTGTAAAAGGAAAAAACAAAAAACAAATGCCAATTTGAAGGAGAGGAGCTAGTGTCACTTATGTGATACAGACAAGCACTCTCCGACACCCAGGAGAGAGAGCTGGAGCCGCTCAAACCCTCAGGCAGGGCACTAAGGGCGGCACTGGGAAAGGATCCGTCCTAAGGAAGAAAATGTCCTGTAAGGAATCATCTGGAGGTGATGTCATTGTTTGGGAGAAGAACTGGATAGTCATTATAATGCCTTAAGTCATCAGTGAACAAGATTTTATTATTTTAAGTATTTTGGATTTAAAATACTCAGACTGGGTAAGGTCCCACACAGATCTTTCTATGGTCCAATTCAACTTCATATACAAGCGCTTATATGAAGGAACTCATATCTTTTATTTTGTTTTGTGGCGCTGGGGATGGAACTGAGGACCTTGCTAGTTAAGTGTTCTACCACTGAGCTCCACCCCTGGCCTCAACTATTGGTGTGTGTGTCTGTGTGTGTGTGTGTTTTGTTAGGGATTGAACCCGGGGCATTCTACTTCTGAGCTATACCTCCAGCATTATTATTATTATTATTATTATTATTATTATTATTATTATTATTTATTTTTGTGGTACTGGGGTTCCTGGAAGCCCTTCTACATCTGGGCTACACTCCCAGACCTATTTTTTATATTTTTATTTGGAAACAGGGTCTTTTAAGCCAGTGCACCTGGCTTCAAACCTGCACGATCCTCCTGTCTCCAACTCCCAAGCGCGGACCACGCTCGGCTATTATTATTATTTAAAACAGAGTTTTGCTAAGTTGTTTAGGGTCTCACTAAGTTACTGATGCTGGTCTCAAACCTGTGATTCTCCCAAATACTGGGATTATAAGCATGCACCACCATGGCTGTCCTGGACAATTGTACCTTGAGGTGAGTAGATGCTGGCTCTCCAACAGGAAGATAAAAAGGGAAATGCTTAAACAACTAAAAGATCAATGCTGAGCTTTCCTCCCATGATGCAGCACTATTCACAATCACTAACACATGGAACCAGCCTAAGCCCCCATCAACAGATGAACGGATGAAAGAAAACAGAATATACGCTCAGTGGAGCATTATTCTGCCATAACAAATGATCCTGTCATCTACAGCAAATGGATGGAACTAGAGGACATTATTATTAAGTGAAATCAGCCAGATACAGAAAGGCAAGAACCACATGTTTTCTCTCTTATATGGGAGCTAAAAAAAAAAAGGGGACCTGAATGTGGAATAATTACTAGAGGTTGAGAAGGGGTACAGAAAGGAGATAAACAGAAGCTAAATTTAATAAGTCCACACTGTATACAGAAGTATCACATGAAACCCCATGAATATGTCTAACTCATATATATTAATCAAAACAAAAATAAGGTGAAATATTTTAAAAATGATTTCCCCCTAAGCAAAGAGCAAGTACAGTACCATGTACATTTCTATAAAATTTTTAAAAAGTGTCTATGACCCCAACCCTCCCCTGCACACACTTACATACATGACAAAAAGATGAAAAGGCCCTGCATATACCGGCCAGCATGGTTACAGGAGACAACTACTTTCTTCTGCTTCTAATTTTTATTTTCTAAAATATCTACAATGAATATACATTCTTTAATGTTTTATAGCTCTCATTGTAGAGGTCTTTTACTTCTTTGGTTAGGTTTTCTTAGGTATTCTATTAGTTTTGAGGTTAGAGTGAATGGAATTGTTTTCTTTATTTCTTTCATTGTGGATTCATTGTTGGCATATAGAAATGCAACTGATTTCTTTAGATTGGTTTTGTATCCTGCAACTTTGCTGAATTGGTTAATCAGCTCCAGGAGTCTTCTGGTTGAGTTTGTTGGGTCTTCTAGATAAAGGATCATGTCATCTGCAAACAAGAATAGTTTTAATTCTTCTCTTCCTATTTGAATTCCTTTGATTTCCTTCTCTTGTCTTATTGCTGTGGCAAGAGTCTCAAGGACTATATTGAAAAGGAGTGGTGATAGTGGGCATCCTTGTCTTGTTCCTGAATTTAGAGGAAATTCTTGTAGTTTTTCCCCATTCAATATGATGTTGGCTTTGGTTTTATTGTATATTGCCTTAATGATGTTGAAATACGTTCCTTCTATTCCAATTTTCTGCAGTGGCAAGCATAAAGAAATCAAATAACAACAAATGTTGGCGAGGATGTGGTGAAAGAGGAACTCTTTTACACTGTTGGTGGCAGTGCAAACTAGTTCAGCCACTATGGAGATCAGTGTGGAGATTCCTTACAAAACTGGGAATAGATCCACCATATGATCCGGCTATACCACTCCTGGGTATCTTTCCAAAGGGGTTTAAATCAGAGAACTTCTATAACATATGCATACCCATGTTCATAGCAGCACAATTCATAATAGCCAAAATATGAAACCAACCTAAGTCTCCATCAACAGATGACTGAATTGCAAAACTATGGGAAACACACACAATGGAATTCTACTCAGCAATAAAGAGGAACAAAATCACGTCAGTCACAAGAAGATGGAAAGACCTGGAGAACATTATGTTAAGTGAGATCAGCCAAACACAGAGAGAGAAGAGACATATGTTTTCTCTAATATGCCCAAACTAGGGAGTATTAGGATACTAGAGGGACTCCAGATAATGGAGGGGAAACCTCAGCAAAGCTGGAAAGGAAGGGTAGGAGAGGAAGAAGGCTGAGGTTGATTAATGGAGGAGCTACATCCAAATATGTGTAAAAGTATGAATATAGCATGGTTAACCTGGACATTTATTGTTAGGGGGGAAGAGGGCATCAAACACTGGGCGAATGTATGCCATTTTCAATATGATCCACATAAAAATAAAAAATAAAATATGTAAAAAAATAAAATATAGTATAATGTGGTATTCTGGGCAGAAACTGGCACGGAAAAGGATTTAAATATAAACTAAGCCGGGCGTGGTGGCACATGCTTGTAATCTCAGCATTCAGGAGGCTGAGACCTGAGGATCGCGGTTCGCGGACAGCCTCTGCTACTAAGTGAGGCCCTCTGCAACTCAGTGAGACCCGGTTTCAAAATAAAGAATAAAAAATAGGGCAGGAGGTGTAGCTCGGAGGTTGAATGCCCCTGGGTTCCACGCCCAGACCCGCAATAAATAAATAAATAAATAAATACTAAAATATGAATAAACTGTCATTTTTAATAATGACATTAATATTGGTTCATAAATTGTTATAGATGTATTACATGGATGTAGCAATTAATAACAGGGAAAACTGTGAGGATATATGTATCTTTCTGTTTTTTCTCTTCAAGTTCTCTCTGTATGCTTAAAACTCCTTTAGCTGGGCGTGGTGGCGCACGCTTGTAATCCCTGCACTTGGGATGCTGAGACAGGAGGATCGCACAGGTTCGAAGCCAGCCTCAGCTACTTAGTGAGGCTTTCAGCAACTTAGTGAGACCCTGTTTCCAAATTAAAAAAAAAAAAACAAACAAAAACTTCCTTTAAAACAAAAAGTCAAAAACAAAAAAAATAAAAAAAATTTAAAAATTAAACTAGATAAAGTTTTTTGTTTTTTTTTTTAATCTGAGGATGCAACCCAGGGACATTCAACCTCCAAGCTACACCCCCAGTCCTACTTTTATTCTTTATTTTGAAACAGGGTCTCACTAAACTGCAGAGGGCTAAGTAGCTGAGGCTGTCCAACGAACCTACGATCCTCCCTGTCTCAGCCTCCCAAGTACTGAGATCAGAAGCGTGTGCCACTACACCCTGCTAAATAAAGTTTTTAAACACACAAATATTACTTCCACTATAGTAAAGAATAAAAAAGGAAGAGTTCTGACATAGGTAGATTGCCAAACAGCTGATAGGTGGAAGGAGAGGCAACGAGAAAGTTCTCAAACTGTATCAGAAAGAAAGTCATGCCCTCCCAACACAGAAAGCTTCACCGAGCCCATTGGCAAAACCACTTCTAAGGCCACTGTTAATAGGGCCTCCCACAAAAGTCTTTATGGAGAGGGTACCTTAGTACTCTAGTGAAGTGCGCGTCCATCTGTGCAGCTAACTGGCTGGTAAGTACCTAGCATGCTGGCATCCTGGTCATGATCATCATTGTTAGTATCTAGTGCTGGGGACTGACCTTGCACATGCTGAACATACTCTTACCACTGAGCTACACCCCTGGCTCTATTATTCTTTATAAGGCTTACTCTCTTCTGTTTCTTGCGTTATGATTAATACCATAGTTTTAAGCCCCTTGAAAAAAAAATAGAAAATCGTAATTCAAAGGCATAAAGGAGACTTCCGGGAAGATGGCGACCGAGAAAAGCGGGGCTTAAGAGCCCCGCTAACAACAAATCTCCATTACCACAAAATCAGCGCCTTTCATAGCCAGAAAACAAAATCACCAGTGAAACAAAAAATCACCAGGCTCCAGAGAGAAAGCGGACTGAGAACAGAGCCACAGAGGAGATACACCGGCCTCGCGCCCAAGGACGCGGCAGATGCGGCAGCAGCGCCATACTGCCGGAGGCTCCGGCGAATTCACGGGACGGCTACAGCAAGCCGAGGTGAGCCACTGCGGAACAGCTAGGCGGGATTTCTCCGCGCAGAGAGCATCTAAAGCTCCCAGTGGCCGAGCTCAGCACACGCTGCAGGGATTCAGAGTAGAAATCAAAATCAAGAAGAAAAACGCCAGCCCCATAGCCGAGGGCGTAGCAGCGGCGCCATATTGCCACCGGCGGCAGCAGCAGCGAATTCAGCGAGGCCAGTATAGCTACATCTGCGTACTCAAGAACAGTGAGTCAAATTGTGGGCCACAGAGGAGAAATCCCAGTACTGTACTCCCTGGGACTTGACCCAGTGGGGGAGGGGTGGTGGCAGAGATATCACACCATAGGAGAACGTGCAACCTGGCACCCCCCACAGTATAAAGCAGCTTCTATCGACTCTCTGGGTCGGAGACTCTGTGATAAAACCCAGTAAAGGAGTAGTGGGGTCCGAGATACTACTGACTCGAGATCCAGAACACCTTAAGGGAAGTCATAGTGACCCAAGGGAAGAACCCAGAGAAGGCACAAACATTGGAAATCATGGGAAAGAGGAATAATACTGGAGCAATTAATGCCCACAACCTCACAACATCAGAACCCGATAAAACAGAAAATCAGAGATTTCTAGAAGATCAAATCAGGAAAATAACTGTAGAAATAATAGAGGTGCTTCGAAAAGAACTCAGAGAGAGCCAAAAAGAGATAAAGGATGCAATTAATGAAGTAAAGGCCTCAATTCAAAGCACAAACAACCGATTGGAACACATGGAGAACAGAATCTCGCTCTTAGAAGATGAGCAATCCAAAAATGAACTCATAGTTTCTAATCTAGAAAAAAATATCCGACAGCAGGAATCTGATATTGAAGAAATATGGGCCCATTTTAAGAGAGCTAACCTAAGAATAATTGGAATAGAGGAGGGAAAAGAAAGTGAAACCAAAGGGATCAACAATCTCTTCAAAGAAGTAATAGCAGAAAATTTTCCAAACATAGAGCAAAAGGTTGATACACAGGTCCAGGAAACTTATAGAACTCCCTTTAGACAGGATCGGAGAAGAGGATCCCCACGCCACATAATTGTCAAAATGACCAATGTGGAAGCCAAGCAGAGAATCTTAAAGGCAACAAAAGCAAAGGGCCAAGTGACATTCAGAGGCAAACCAATTAGAATCACTCCAGACTTCCCAAACCAAGTCATGAGAGCCAGAAGGGCATGGAGTAACATATTCCAAACTCTGAAAGAAAACAACTTCCAGCCAAAAATTTCCTACCCAGCAAAACTTTCTATCAAATTAGATGGGGAAATAAGAAGCTTCCATGACAAACAGAAACTGAAGGAATTTATGTCTTCAAAACCAGCACTAGAGAAAATACTCAAAGAGACTAACTACAAAGAAGAAATAGGTAACACACACCAGAACCAGAGAAACAAGAGTTTCCATCCAACAGACAATTAAGATTGGTTATCTGTGGAGATTCATTATTTATGTTAATCTTTTACCTATCTCTAAATGGTATTGTTTGCCTTTATTGTTGTTAATTTTTAGGATTTCTAGTTGGAATATTAATATACCTTCAGATATAGCAATTGGAAATATTTTATCCCATTCTATTAGTAACTGTTAACTCTGTTTACATTGTCTTTGGATATACAATTTTTTTTTATTTTTTTAGGGAGTCTGTATACTCCTCTGTTGCCTGTGTCATTGAAATCATAACCAAGAAATCACTGTCAATTTCAATGTTGTGAGGTTTTATGACCCAGATTTTCTCCTAAAAGTTTATAGTCTTAAGATTTGTATTTAGGTCTATTATCTATTTTGAGTTAATATTTGTATATGGGATTAGGTAAGGGTCCAATTTTATTCTTTTCCATGTAATTATTATTTTTTAACAATATTTAGTTAAAAGATTATCATTTCTACCACCAAATGTTCGTGGAAACCTTGTCAAAAATAACTTGACAATATAGGGAAGAATTTAGCTCTAGGCTTTTATTTAACTCCAATGGTTTATATATCTGCCTTTAGAACAGTACTACACTGTTTCAATTATTGTAGCTTTATATGGTTTGAAATCAGAAAATATATATCTTTTAGCTTTGTTCTTTTTCAAGATCGTTTTGGGTACCTAGACTCTATATTCCATATTAGGATAGATTTTTTTCTGAAAAATAAATATATAAATATATGATAGTTTCACCTAAAAAATAGAAAAAATAGATTCTCTGGTAAGAAAGAAAGCAAAAAGAAATATTGAAATGTTATCTTTAAGTCATCAAAAGCTTGGTATCAGACAAATGAAACTGTTATGTGAGATTATCATTTTTAATTTTAGATAAATTGCCATAATACTAGATGTCAACTACTAAGCCAAGCATGGGAGAGAGGGATAGGGAGAGAATGGGGTGGGGATTGGGTGGGGGCTGACTGGGAAAAGTGTGCATGTATGTCTACAAAAGTATGTATCCTACTATGATGTATGAATACAGTGCACCAATAAAATAAAAAATAAATAAATAAATAAATAAATAAATAACAAAGGCATAAAGGAGTATTCTCAGAGAGCTACAAACTGAAAACCTACTTTGATTATTTGAAAATATAGACTGCAACGGTACAAATTCACACCCTGGTGTTAAGACCCCGGCCCTGCCCGTGCTGGGATTGGACCCAGGGCCTCAAGTTTGTGAGGCTGGTGTTTACCTCTGAGCTACACCCTCAGCCTGATTTTCAAAGCAGAAAATAGCTACTTGTGTGTGGGGGTAGAGGGGTACTAAGAATGAACCCAGAGGTCCTCTACCTCTGAGCTACACCCCCAGTCCTATTTTCTTTTCTTTTGAGACAGCTAAGCTGCTGAGGATTTCCTTACACTGCTGAGGCTTAAGGAAGGCGTAACACCCTGGTCATTGTTTTGGTTTCTGCAGTGCTGGGGATGGAACCCAGGGCCACACACTTGCTAAGCATGTGCTCTGCCACTGAGCCAGGTCCCCAGACCCCGGGCATGTTTATTTCCTCTTCCCTGTCCTTTTCATTTACCCTATCTCTGCTGGGAGGGAAATGACAGGGAGGAAGCCTGACCTGCGATCCTCCTGTCTCAGCCTCCCAAATGCTGGATTTACAGGCACGCGTCACCACGCCCGGCTGAAGACACCATTTGTAAAACTGCATTTCCCTACCGACAGAGCCACAGGGTCAATTTACCACTTTTAGCCTTACTGGCTGTAAGGGCATACATAAGGCACTTCGGATTTAGCTGGATTTAGCTAAGCCCAAGTCAGTGGCTGGTTTCTGAACCGAGCAATCCCTAGGGTGAATTCTGATTTCTTCTGAAGCACAGTCTAACAACTCACTGTATATGGGTAGGGGCAAAATGAGGTTGTCCTTTTTGAGAGATCCTGTATATACCATGTACAAAGCTTCTGGAAATAATATCCCAGATTTTGGTCTAAAAAGTAACAACAGGTCCTGCTAAGTAAACCTGGTAAATCTTTCTACTAAACATGTGCTACACTGAGAGCGAAGATTAATTGCCTTCACTTATCTAAAAGCCTAAAAATATTTATAGATTTCAAGAGAATGGTGAGGGGAAGACCGTATGTAATCTGTGCCATGTGTACGGTTTCTTGTTCTATTTCAAAACGAGACTGATGTTCGTTAAGAGGGATTACTGCACCTTCCCAAAGGTAGGGAAGTGAAAGAGAGGCGGACAACCTTGTAATTATTCTCACGCATTCTCATTATCGAAGAGCATCTATTAAACATTGTTAGGCATAATTTTGTTGGCTAAGCCAAGAGACTCATTATGACCCCGGCTGTGCCTGGTTTCTGTCCCAAGAGCAAAAGCGCGCACCCTAAGGCTCGCACACACCCAGAGGCCGGCCTCCTCCTCCTGCGGGATTCCACTAGCTGGCTCAAAACAGCAGGACTTCCCACAAAGGTACCCACTGGACAGAATGCCCTCAGGCTTCCTCCCAGCAGCCTCAGGGTAAATGAAGAGGGCAGGGGAGAGGAAGCAAACCCGTCCAGGGCTGGGGATGTAGCTCAGCGCACATGCTTAGCAAGTGTGACCCTGGGCTCCATCCCCAGCACTGCGAAAGAAAACCAAAACAAAACCCCAAAAATAAAGGCCAGAAGGAAGCAACTCGGCCTGCTGCCAGACAGAACAGAAATCTTCCAGCACCTTCTAGCCTTGCACCCAGGACACCGAGGCGATGGGTGCCGTCTGATGCTGAGGGAGGGCTCCTCCTGCCCGCGCCCCGCAGGGCCGCCCTCCGCAGGACCACAGCATCCCCAGTGCCTGCATTCCTGGCCCACCTTCTCTCTCCAAGCGTCAGGGAAGAAAGATGAACAAACGCACCAGATGAAGGATTTGTGGTGAAGGGCAGAGAAATTCCTGACAACTAATTAACCTTGGCTTTGGGCCGCTTGACAGCTGAGAAGGTGGGAGAGAAAGGGCCATTTCCGCTCTTATTTTTCAGTCTGGTGATAAGATTACAGTATTATTTGAGTGACACGCCAGTGCTCCGGATGGATGGCGGAGGTGATGGGAAGGGAGGCAGCCACGCCAAGAGCACAGCTTTGACAACCTTTGCCCTTCCTTCCTCCCAGAGACAGCAGAAAGCACCACTCCAGTGTGAGAGAGATCAGGGTTCAAGGCCAGCCCCTCCCAGCACCAGCAGTCACAGGACACCTTCTAACCCGGGGGCCACAGTTCCTCATCTGTAAAATGAGTATCTAATAACATCACTGCAAGGATTAAATGGAAATGTGTGTGTGTGTGTGTGTGTGTGTGTGTGTGTGTGTGTGTGTGTGTGAGATAACCCCAGCTGTAGCTGATTGACTTTCTGTGTGCCAGTGATTAAGGACAAGCACTTAAATACGTTCTGGCTTCATTTTATTTTGCCCTGTCCGCTGCCTGGCCCATGAGGGCATTCAATAAATGTTTAGTCCTGCCGGGCGTGGTGGCGCACGCTTGTAATCCCAGCATTTGGAAGGCTGAGATAGGAGGATCATGCAGGTTCGAAGCCAGCCTCAGTTACTTAGTGAGGCCCTTTGCAACTCAGTGAGACCTTGTTTCAAAATAAAGAATAAAAAAAAAATAGGGTTGGGGGTGTCGCTCAGAGGTAGAATGCTCCTGGATTCTATCCTTAGTACCACAAAAATAAAGAAATAAATAAATTAATTAATATTTAGTCCTTTCTTTTCACAAAAGAGCATAGGACGTTATGCCACAAGCCTAGTAAACGTGGTTACACACACACTGATGCACCGATCAACAGCAATGCCTCTGCCACAGGTCCCTAACCCTCTCCCTGGGCCCTGCCCCCTCCCTGGCTTCCACCCCCTCCTCTAATACCCATCCGGAGGCCCAGAGACGCCACAGCGGGCCCTGGGTCTGGTGGTGCTGGGGGCCACAGAGTATTCACAGCCAGGCATCAGCCTCCCTGCGACCCCTTCTGACCAGAAGATCCCAGCGTGCTTAGGGAGGGGCATCCTGGGGACTGTCAGAGTGTTTCCCTGGAAGGAAGCTCCCAGGGCCTGGGGAGGGTGTGGCGAGCTGTAGCCAGGACTCAATAATGTCAACAAGAAGTGTGACTGGGGTGACCCAGCAGCAGAGCAGGAACAGGAGAAGACGCTTGTCTGCTTCTGGGGCTGTAGAAGCATTGGGAGCCCAGGCTGCACCTCCATCAGCTAACTCGGGGGCAGCCTGGGGACTGGGGCAGCACTTGGGCGGGTCTTCCTCCTCTAGCCCTTAGCACACCCACCTTTCCTATTAGATCCCACACACAACTCAAAAAAAAAAGGCGTTTTTTTAAAATGTGAGGGGTTTGATTGATAGCTAATCTTCTTTAAAAATCCCCTTTGTATTTTCTAATCACTTTTAAATTTTAAATGAGGAATGGAGATATTAAGAAAAGTATATTCCAAGCTGGGCGTGGTGGCGCACACTTGTAATCCCTGTGCTTGGGAGGCTGAGACAGGAGGATCCCACAAGTTCGAAGCCAGCCTCAGCTACTTAGTGAGGCTCTCAGCAACTTAGTGAGACCCTGTTTTCAAATAAAGTATAAAAAAATAGGTCTGGTAGTATAGCCCGGAAGTAGAAAAGCCTCTGGGTTCCACCTCCAGTACCACAAAAAGAAAAAAAAAAGAAAAGAAAAAGAAAAGTATATTCCATCTCCCACATCTTCAGGGTACGAGGGCAGCGGCCTCCCTCGAGCCTCACCTCACTTAATTCAGTAGACACGGGGAGCTTTCTGGAGCACTTCCCAGGCACCATCAAATTTCATCCTTGCTTAAAAAACGCAATGGGGTCAGAGAGGGCTGGGGGGGTCAGAGAGGGCTGGGGACACAGGAGTCCTAAGGAGGAGTCAGGAGGAAAGCCCCCAAGCAGGAACAGAAGTCTGAAAGTAAATAAATCTCTTCTGTTTTGCTTATTTTGGGGTGCTGGGATCAAACCCAGGGCCTCCTACAAACCAGGCAAGCACTCTACAGCTGAGCCCCAAAGCATATAAATCTTAAAATGCACATTAATTAAGCCCTACCCATCTTAACAGATTTGGAACTCCCATTCTTGACAAAAAAATAAAAAACAAAAAAAGATTAAGGACTGTCTAGCATGTAAAATCCAGGGTACATTATGATTGAATGTGCCTTTCTTTTGTTTTTAAGACTTTAAGACCCTTCACTAACATTAATGTCATTAATTAATCCAGGCTTAGGTAAATTACACTTAATTTTCTAATAGAAAACCTGGGGTAGAGAGCGCGTGGGGTTATTAGATATATCTAGATATAACTAGAGTCTCCAGTTTCCCACTAGTCTCCTACACTTGGTATTGTGAATTTAACACCAATCAACACAGAAGAAAAAGCACCAATCCATCTCTCTTGTTGTTATTAACAGCACTAAAAGTCAAGCTCCATAAATTATGACTGGGAAAAAGAGTAGGATGAGGAAGGGAGGAGCCAGCAGGATCTGTAAAAAGTCATTCTCACTTTTTATTTGCAAAAAGTCCTTTATTTTTACTTACATAGTAAATAAGTAACTCTATACTGTTTTATTTAAATGCTCATAAGTGTATGTATTTGTGTAATTTCCTAGTGAATTTTTCCTCAGAAATAAAGGACGATATTATCACAACTTTGGAAGCTTTTATATAAATATTCTATTTCTTCCTATTAATCTCCCAACCACTTGATAATTCAGGTCCAAACTAAATAAATATATCTTTGTATCATGGTCCTTTTTTTTTTTTTTTTTTGGTGGTGGTACTGGGGTTCCTGGAAGCCTTTCTACCTCCGGGCTACACTCCCAGACCTATTTTTACATTTTTATTTGGAAACAGGGTCTCCTAAGCCAGCGCGCGCGGCTGGCTTCGGACCTGCGTGATCCTCCTGTCTCTGCCTCCCAAGCGCGGGGATTACAAGCGTGCGCCACCACGCCCGGCTTTTCATGGTCGTTTTTGCTACCATAGCAAGTTCTACCTTTCATTCAATTATGAGAAACCATATCAATAGTTTCCCCGCCTCTCCTAATGTCGGGAGCATCTTTATCCCAAAATGGTCCTTTCCTTTTTCTCTTAGAAAATGTGTATCAATTATAAAATAATCCAGGTTCACCCGAGGCAAAAATTACCTTCAGATGATGGAAAACTTGAATTTATTGAGCTCTCATGTGCCAAGCAGCATGCTGAATGCATACCCAGGGTTTAGTCATCTTGGCAACCGGATGATGTAAGGGTCATTATCCTTGTTTTACAGGTGAGGAAACCAAAGTTCACAAGAGTCAAGAACCTTGCCCAGGTTTCTCAACTAAGGTGCATCTAGATGTGAACCAAGAAGTCTGGCTCCAGGAGTCTGTTCTTCCCACAGGGTCACGTCTTACTGTGTGTGTGGCGTGGCGGGGATGGAAGCTAGGGATTGAACCCAAAGGCATTCTACCCTCAGCCTACACCCTCAGTCCTTTTTTATTTTAAAACATGGTCTCACTAAGTTGCTGACAGCCTCACAGTTGCTGAGGCTGTCATCTAACCTGCAACCCTCCAGTCTCAGCCTCCCAAGTACTGGGGTTATAGGTGTGTATCGCAGGTCCACAGGTCCGGCTTTTATGTTTTACTTTTACGTGAGAAAATTCTGGCTCTGGGCAGGAGGGTGCACTTCCCTGGTGAGTCTAGCCCTCAGTACACTTTTCTCATCTCTCCCAATATGCAAAACTCACGCGCCATATTCCTCACCTCTTCGGGCTCTGGCAAAAGCTTAAGAAATTCTTGCAACGTCTCTGATCCATAATGCTCACTCTTCCCTCGATGAATATCTTCTACAATAGACTGCGGAGACCTTGAAAAGACAATGAATTGCATTCCAGGTCACGCTTGCTGGAGTGTCAAGAGAGACACAGCCAGTAGAAATTAAAACAAATTTCCCCACCCTCCCTTCCACCACTGCTTCTTCCCAGTCTGGCGGGCTCACAACTGCCCTGTGGCCGGGGAAACTTCTCAGAGGTTCCATGATCCAGAAAACCAGACAGGTTTTCTTTGGGGGAAAGAAAAGCCACCCCCTTTGGTCTCGATGGAATCAGAGATCGCTCCTGAATTCGACAGCGGTGTCCAACCTGGACTAGGTGAATCCAGAACTTCCCTGACGTGCTGGGCCTGAATGGACACCTGGACAATGACCCTTACTTCAAGCCACTAGATTACGCTTTCATAGCAGAAGGCGTGACAGGTGTGAGGGACTCACGAGGCCACAGGACTGAGGAGGATATGAAGGTGTGAGGAGTGCCTTTCACCGCGTCCGAGTGTCAGCTTCAGCTCGGTCACACCCACAGACTCGGTGCTGACAGCACAGAAATGACTAAAGTTTCCCATGTGTGAAAAAAATATCTTACTTTTTAAACTGCTTAAGAAATATCCCAATGTTCATGCTCCGTTTTGCATCCAAGATGGTAATCTGGAAAAAAAAAAAGTCACATAAGATTATGAAAGTATAAAGCCGGGCGTGGTAGCACACTCTTGTAATCCCAGCATTTGGGAGGCTGAGACAGGAGGATCTAGAGTCGAGGCCAGCCTCAGCTACTTAGTGAGGCCCTCTGCAACTCAGTGAGACCCTGTTTTAAAATAAAGAATAAAAAATAGGTCTGGACGTGTAGCTCAGTGACCCTGAGTTCCATCTCTAGTAGCAAAAAAAAAAAAAAAAAAAAAAAGATTATTAAAGTACAAATAAAAAGAGTTGGGGGAATGGAGAGAATTAAAACCTGTCAAAATACAATATTAACTTAGAAGAGAAGATTCTCAATATGTAAATCTGGTGATTAATAGATAAGCCAAATATAGTTTTATGAATATTAAGATATTAGCATCTCCAAATGTTGTTTCATGTTTTATTTTCTTAACTACAATAATGATCTATTTTAATATTATATAATTTGGGAGGATTGTACTAGAAATTGAACCCAGGGGCATTTTACCTCTGAGCTATATCTCATGTTTTATTTTTTATTTTGAAATATGGTCTCGCTAAATTGCTAGGTCGGCCTGGAACCTGAGATCCTCCTTTTTCAGCTTCTCAAGTCTTGGGATTACAGGCAAGTGCCACCATGCCCAGCTACATTGTATCATTGTTAATATATATTTAATTTAAAATTTTCATTTTGGAACATATCCCATACTTACAAGCTCAATTTGGAAATAAGCAGGTTAGCATAGCAAAAATCATGAGATTTGAACTGAGAAAATAAAAACTAACTCTGAAGATACTGCATACTGGGTCCCAACTCTACTGAGAGATGTAGAAGGCCACTATCATTTTCAGAACCATGATACAATCCTCAATTTTTTTCTAAAAGATAAATTTCATTTTATTGAAAAAGACTATATATATAGTCATATATATAATATATATTATATATATAATATATATAGTCTTATATATATAAGTCTCTCTCTATATATAGATAGATAGATAGATAGATAGATAGATAGATAGATAGATAGATATCCAATAGTCCTTTTAGGAGGAAAGAAAGTGTTTTTCTTTTTTTTCTTTCTTTTTTTTTCGTATCTGGGGATGGAACCCAGGGGCATTCGACCTCCGAGCTACACCCCTTGCCCTATTTTTATTCTTTTTTTGAAACAGGGTCTCACTGAGTTGCAGGGGGCCTCACTAAGTAGCTGAGGATGTCCCCGAATTGCAATCCTCCGGTTTCAGCCTCCCGAATGCTGGGATTACAAACGTGCGCCACCATGCCCAGCTTACTCAGATATTTAAAAAGGAAATTCTTATGCCGTATGCATTACACCAAATATAAGATGCATAATTTTTTGCATTTTAATGTCTATATAATCAGGATGCATATAGCAAAGTATGGCTTTTTTGTGTGTGTGCTGGGATGGAACCCAGGAGCATTCTACCCCTAAATTACAGCCCCATTCTCTTTTTGTTTTTCATTTAAAATGGACTGGCTAAATTGTTGAGTCTCCCTAACTTGCCACGGCTGGCTTTGAACCTGTGGTTTTCCTGCCTCAGTCTCCCAAATACAAAGATTACAGGTGTGTGCCTATGGCATCTTTTGACTTAACAAAAATAATTATCTAGCTAGCTTCATGTGCCATCCAAACCCAGATCCGGGCTGCAACTGTTTTCAGAATTAATCATTTGGGAGGATTTCATCAGACTAGAAATTATAACTTTTTTAAATTGTTGAACATACAAGCCATTTCTGTCGTCTCTGCAAGCAAATATCCAGAATGCATGGAAGAAAGATAACCTAAAACTACCAGCAACATTTTCCGTTTGTGTTTTGGTAACGGGAGATAGCTAAAAAAGGAATGTTGTTATAATGTTCTTCCTTTCCAAATGTATGTGATTCATTGTGAACAAAAGAGAATCAGGTTTCAGACTAAATTCCTGGTCTCCAGGTCTGCTTCTAAGTTTATAAGCAGCAGCAAGACTGTTAACCAATGTTAATGTCACTTCCTGGCTATAAGGTTAAATTTTTACAGGAGTATGGTTGCCTTCTTTTGAAGACTAATCTTAAAGAACCACGTTATTTACTAACCTAGGGGTTTATTTCTTGTTAACACAATCACCTGCCAGCCATAAAATAAACTCCCAAGTTAAAAGGACAGGCTCATTGGAATCCTACCAGGGCCTGCAGTTCAAGTTCAGTGTGGAGGGAGGAGGGTGGAGGAGGGAGAGGAAAATAAAGGGGAGAATAAAACCTGTGGAGCTTAATACCCTTTAGAGAGGAGAGCTCACACCAGAAAAGGGAATCTCAGTTTATTAAGACAGAAAACCATGTGCTTGCTACAATTCACAAATTAAAAGGCCACAAGTATGAACACCAATACTGATACCATTATATACATAACTATAAAACACTGCCTGCGTTCACTTCTACCTGGAATAGAGAGGTGACTTGTTTTCGATTTTGCTCATTAAATTGGCCCCTCCTGTTCTGTTTAACCCTTGACTTCAGCAGCCTCCCACCCCTACATACTCCAAGCCCCACCCTCATCCCATCCATCTCTCATCACTCGGGGCTCTATGCACTTGGTCCAGGGCCAGAGCCTTTGTTGCTGGAAAACTGATGGAGAAAATGACTCTTATTATCCCAACGTGACAGATAAGAAACCTGAGCCTCAGAGACACCATTTTACGGCTTCCCTAGAACAGTACTAGAACAGAAACTCCAGCCTGGGTCACTCTCCTCTTCACTCTGTCTCCCTTGGGTGTGAGTGTCGGTTAGGGTGAGCCTCCCACAGAGACGGTTGCCTCTCCAGCCCGATATTCCCACTGGGGCCTTCCTCCAGGAAGGGGGCAGGTTTGTAGAAAGCTGCCACCATGGTCCCTGGCCAAGTCCTTGCTGACCCCAGAGTTGACTGTGGAGATGCTGGTTAGAAACACATCCCCACTAGGTAGAAGCCTCCAGGGGCTTCCTCCTCGCGTTGTAGAGGGGCCGCCCTTCTTTGCTGACCCACTGGCAGGAGAGGCGGTCTCCACAGCTCAAGTTATGTTTCAGAAACCAGCCCTTACAGAAAAAACAAAGCCCAGCACAACACCCAAAGAAGTGAAAACGAGACTGCTGATAACGTTCTGGGGACCGTTCTACTGGTGCAGGGATCCTCGGATGTGCTCAGTGCCTGAGATGGCTCTTTCTCCTCCTTATCAAACTGGAGCCGTCTAAGCACTATTATAAAGTATTTGTTAAAGTCCTTTCAAAAGGGTTATCACTACACGTGTAAACTGGCTTATCGCCCTTCCCAAACAAGGGCTGCCTCAGAGAGGGTCATTCAGCAGTGAATCCAAGTGGGGTTGGGTGGTGTTCTGGAATCAGAGACTGGAGTCTGTACTTGGGATCCCACTGACGCTTGCTGGCTGTGCAAGCTGAGAAATCGGAAGACAAACCTCCCAAAATACAGAGGAGAACCTGCCAGTCCCTCCCAGCAGCTCCAGTATCTACTCTTCTAGACACACCCAGACATGCAGGCAGGACTGACGGGCACTAACGTCACTGCTGGGCGGGCAGATACAGAGGACGTATCTCTTCTACCCAGAGTCCCACGGAGCGTGGTAAACCAGAGAGAAATATAAGGGTGTGAGTTCCTGTGCTCCACTCAATTCAAGGATTTCCCACTAGATGGTGAAGGGGCCCTGGCTATAGCAACAGTGTCCCCAAAGAACTGCCAGGCCGTTGTGAAACAGCTCTGTGCGGCGCAGAAAGAGGTGTGAAGGGTCGCATTCCACCTCTTGCAAAAGCCTCCACATGAGCTGACCTAGCTTCTTCTGCTACAATTCTTAACCATTTCACCTAATATCAATCCATTACAAATCTGCCTCCATATCCTTTATGGGAAGAAGAAAAAAAATTTTTAATCTTAGAAAAATGGCAATTAGCACATTACCATTGCAACTATTTTTAAGTAGTATTAAGTATCTCCTCCAACAGCATCACCGTCCACCTCCAGAACCTTTTCATTTCACAAAACTGAAGCTCTGAACCCTTTTAACACTAAGTCCCCACCCCCTGCCCTCAGTGCTTGGCAACCCTTTTGTCTGTATGGGTTTCATTACTCTAGGTACCTCTTACAAGCAGAATTATACTTTGTGCTTTTGTGACTGGTTTATTTCACTTAGCAGGATGTCTTCAAGATGAAAGAAGAAACTTTCAAACAACTTTTGTTTCAATAATTCAAAAGAGGCTTCCTTCTCCTAACACTAAACAGTGGATATTTCTTTCAATCACACTTCAAATTCTGGAAAGCAAAAATTTAAAAATCTTCCCCTATCCTCTGATACAGATGTCACTTTTAGTCTTTGATGTTTTCATTCTTTTTTTTTTTTTTTTTTTTTTGGTCAATTGGAAATTGTTCCCTCACTGTAGGAAAAAAAACTTAAAATATCTTTAAATTTTTTTTGAATATTCTATTTAGTCTTATAGTTCTGGATTATGCACATGGCCCAGAATTTCAGAACATAATGGAATCATAACAACATTTAAAAAAATTGTCTGGTCCCAGAAGTGTAGCCTAGGAAGAGAAAAGATTACTTCAAACACGTTTCGAGTCAGCAACATCGGCCCATCCTTCCTTCTCTTCCTCTCTCAATCCCATCTTCTTTTTCTAATTAGCTATTTTATTTATTTCCTATATGGTCAATGCATATTAAACACCAAGCTATGGACACCACAGAGAATGCCTGCAAGTGTTTAAATGTTCATGCTTTCTTGGGAAATCAAAATGTTGACCTGCAGACACCTTGGAAGACAGTCCCTCTGCTCCCTTGGTCCAGTTCAGAACAGTTCAGTTACCTTTATAATTTGGAGAATGCCAAAAGGCCAAGACCTATCTCTGCCCTGAAAAGCTGGTCATATTATAGAGGGAGACGCAGACCCAGCTAACACTATGGGGGGGAATCTGCAGCAGAGGGACAGGAACTCGGGTGCTTCTCAGGAGAGGAGCACAGCAAACCCTGAAAAGCAGTTGAATCCAAGCTGAATTCTCTTGGTACACTTGGTACTCTATCTATGTTATCTCCAATTACTTTATTGCAGGTTAATTACCATTGTACCGTCACATCTGTAATCTCCTCACGTTAATTTTTAGGTAACAAAGATATGAGGATAGTAGTATTTCATGACGTTCTTTTCCCCCTGCCAAATGTTTTAATTTACTTCTGTTCAGTGCTGTTCTTTCTATATTCAGCCATTCCAAAACCCAAATCCTCCATGTCTTCCAGAAAATTCTCCCTCTGGAATATAATGGAACTTGTTGGCAATGCTTTATAAGCCCTTTAAAGTATACATCAATCACATAATGTCAGCTGTTTCTGTGGGAAGCTATTACAGCCACAGTATGATCCTTTGCACATTGGAACCTCCAGAATCATATGCCCTGTGTTGTAACGTGTGGCTGCCACAGTTCCAGGCCTCAGACCTGTCCCCTTTGCCGAACATGCTCAGAATATTCTCCAGCTCGCCCGCAGAGAGGGTGAGGACTATTACTTTTGACCCTGGACTCCACTTCTGCGGGGTGAGTTGGAAGATTTATTGCTGATCTGTGTCAGACGACAACTCTGCTGAGCTATAACTTCTTTAGAAGCAATCTAATAAGGAAAGAAAAGAGCATGTACCATATTCTTTTACTGAAAAAAGTACAGCTAATACAGGAGATAATGTGAAAATTTTAAAATAACTCGGGATCGTGGTGGTGCACGCTTGTAATCCCAGCATTCGGGAGGTTGAGACAGGATGATCGCGATTCACGGCCAGCCTCAGCTACTTAGTGAGGCCCTTTGCAACTCAGTGAGACTCTGATTCAAAATAAAGAATAAAAAATAGGGCCAGGGGTGTAGCTCAGAGGTAGAATGCCCCTGGGTTTCCATCTGCAAAAAAAAAAAAAAAAAAAAAAAATTGGGATAACCCCTGCTATATGATAATGTTAACCAGTAGGAACTGAAACAGAGCGTGCATAAGTAGCTTTACTTATACCGATATGTGGAAGAACTGAAGAGCTAATATTATCTTGTGATAGCCATGCTGATATAATTTTCCTTTTCAGTGTTCTGTCTCCCTTTGGACACCCATGTTTACTGCAGGATTACTCACAAAAGGCAGAAGCAACCCAACTGTCCATGGGGAAAGAAACATCAGTACAGGCACACGTTGGAATATTACTTACCCTTGAGAAACTGACAAATGCCACAACATAGATGAAACCTGAAGCCCTCATGCTAGGTGAAGTAAGCCAGTTACAGATAGACGGATACTGTATGAGGTATCAAAAGGAGCCAAATCCATAGGCACAGAAAGTAGGATGAAGTTGCCAAGGGATACAGGAAGGAAGAAATAGGAAGTTGCTTTGTAGTGAGCACAGAGTTTCAGTTTTTCAGGATGAAGAGTTCTGGAGATGGTAACACAGTAAGGATGTAAGGCCACTAAACCATGCTGAAAGATGGTTAATGTGGTCAATTTTACATACACTTTACAACTAAAAATATATGAGGGCTGAGGATGTGGCCACGTGGCAGAGTTCTTGCCTCCTCTGTTAAAGCACTGATTCAATCCTCAGGACCATAAAACAAAACAAAGCAAACTATAATTCTTAAAACAGAAGCTAGCCAGGCATGGTGGCGCACACTTGTAATCCCAGTACTTGCGAGGCTGAGGCAGAAGGTCACAGGTTTGAGACCAGCTTCAGCGACTAAGTGAAATCCTGTTTCAAAATAAAAAATGAGAGCTGGGCGTGGCGGCGCATGCTTGTAATCCTTGCGCTTGGGAGGCGGAGACAGGAGGATCTCACAGGTTCGAAGCCAGCCTGGCTTAAGAGACCCTGTTTTCAAATTTTAAAAAACATATAAAATAGGTCTGGGAGTGTAGCCCAGAGGTAGAAGGGTTTCCAGGAACCCCAGTACCATAAATAAATAAATAAATAAATAAATAAATAAATAAATAAATAAATGTTGGGCATGATGGCACATGCTTGTAATCCCCGCACTTGGGAGGCTGAGACAGGAGGATCAAAGCCAGCCTCAGCTACTTAGTGAGGCTCTCAGCAACTTAGTGAGACCCTGTTTCCAAATAAAATATAAAATAGGTCTGGGAGTACAGCCTGGAGGTAGAAAGCCTCTGGGTTCCACCCCCAGTAGCACCAAAAAAAAAAAAAAAAAAAAAAAAATGGGGCAGGGAGTGTAGCTCAGAGATAAAATGCCCATGGGTTCAATCCCCAATACGCCCCCCACATACCCACATATACACACGCAGATAAGCAGCAGCTAAGGAAAAAAAAAAGTGCAACTTTACCTAGGGTCAGGGGTGGAGGACGGCAAGGAGAAAAATGCTTTTGCCTAAGTTTTAGATGTGGCCTGGAAATGGATATTTCTGCTCTTGCTCTAGCTGGAAAAAGACTCCACACCCATACCTCTTTCCTCCATCCCTCAGCAGCTCTTAACCTCTCTTTAACTCACAAACATAAAGCAACAAGCTCCCCAGAGTGCACTGGAAATTTCCCAGTTCAAGAAGGACGCCACCTACTCCACGCTGACAGCTGCTTCCCACGGCCCCCCTCCTGTTCCTGGTGTCTCCCTGAGAGACACCCCCATCTCCACACGCACCCCAGTGTCCTCCAGTGCCTACTTCAGTATCTCCGGTCTCAGGGAAGAGAGGTAGGAGACAATGGTGAGATGTGAGCCCCTGTACAATAAAGAACTTGTATTGGAAGCGGGGGCAAAGGCCAGGGTACTAAGGAAATGGCTTCTTGCTCCTTCCAGATTGAAAGGACACTTTAACAAATAAAGGGACTTTGCATAAAAGGAAGACACAGGAAAAACTGTTCGGCACCGAGGGCACCAGGAGTTCTTCCTGCATTTCATAATAAAAAGGCTCGTGGGATTTCAACAGTGGATCATACAACCAGCTTTAAGGGCCCCCAAGTGAGCTAATAAAGAGGAGTTAACCTGTTCCCAAGTCAGAAAGGGAAACGAGGTCAATACTGCCGGCCCAAGAATTCAATAATGCATAGAACAAACACTTCTTCCCAGGGCCCTGCCCATCTCTTATCTAGCCAGGTCCACCACTGACCTATTTTCTCTGCTCCTTTACAACAGATTAAAAAATTAAAGATTTATATTGTGTTATCTCTCTCTCTTCCCTTCCTTCCTCACTCTATCTTTGTTTATCGGTTCCTTCAAAGCATTCTCTTTTAATCCCAGACTTCCTAGTTTTTCCTAGCAAGCAAAGTTCTTTAATATTGACTTTCATGCTTCTAAATGGAGTGTGCTGACAAATTCGATTTGGGGTTCAGTTTCTGTAATGTATGGCATTCTGTAGCTCCAGGGTCATGCTTTCAGTCAATGTCATAATTTAATAGCTTCCCCCTCCCTCGAAGTAACACATTTAGTGTAAACTGGAAATATACTTCTTATCAAATCTGTCTGAAAATAGCTTTATGCTTTGCCTCTCTGGAAATCTGTCCTCTACCACGGCAATACTTTAATTCAAAGATCCGGGAACTAAGGCCATTGCAAACCACGTTTTATGAGAAAATTGGAAGGAAAAAGAAAAGGTAAAATCCCGAATGTCTAGTGGTTGATTAGCAAAAGGCATCCGATCCCAGACAGCTCCAGTTCATTCCAAATAACCAAGTTCAGAAACTCAGTTTTTTTTGTTTCAGCAGAGACTAACAATCCTGGGCTCCAGGGGGAACTTCTCCACCCAGGAAACCACGGCACATGTGCTGGAGGCAGGACAGTACCGCGAGGCAGAGACCAGGGGCCCAGCTACATGTTCTCCGCATGAGCTCATAACCCCCGGGAGATCTGGGAGGATACAGCAGGCACACTCCTTAACACTCTTCCCCTGCTCGGCTCAGGCTCATCCTAGAAGGCCCTGTTTCATCATTTCCAGGGCACATCCACTTGCATTCTCTTGCTTCTTAGGGGATGTCTGACAACAGTTTGAAACGCGCGCGCATGCGCACACACACACACACACACACACACACACACACACACACACACGCTTCCAACACAGGGCAACTGGGCGTGCAGAGCCACCCCATCTTACCTCTTCCCGAGCATCCCTGAAAGATGAATGTAAAGGTCCTCCTCTCCGGGGGAGGGAAGCCTTGGCGGTATCTTCCTGCTGCCCGAACAGCTCCTCGATGGTCTTTGTGTCAATCTGGTAGTGATGCTGCTGCCTGGCAGCCAAGGTCCAGATATTGGTCTTGCCACGAACTTGCTCCTCTGGGATGGTTTTCCAAAAAAAGCTTCTCATCCGCTTCTTGCCATGGGAGCTGTAGCCGTTCATGTGAGAGGCTGGGGGTAGTCCTGGAGGGGGAGGGGGGACAGGAGGTCCCCCTGGGAGTGGGGGGGGAGGGGGAGGAGGTGGGGAGGGAGTCAGCCCTTCCCCCGAGTACAGACATGGTGGAGGCGGAGGGGGTGGAGGAGGAGGCGGTGGAGGAGGAGGCGGAGGAGATGCCGGGGGTGACGTGTGCCCGATCATGAATCCAGCTGCTGTGGCAATATTCCCATTTTCTTTATCACTGGCCAGGGAGACACAATTCATAACATGCATAGTACTGTTGCCTTCTAAGGAGATAATTCCTTGACCTTGGAGGAGCAGACACAGACATCAAACCTGTGTCACGCTTCTTCGCCCACGAGTTGGCGGCCAGAGAAAAAGGCAGCCGCGCTGCGCGCCATCTTCCAAGCCTGCCAAGATAAAACACACCTAACATCAGCATAGGCAAACGTTTTCACACCAGTCTTTTTCCCTACAGGGGCCTAAATAAGTCCTCTCATATTGGGTGGACATCAAAGTCAAGAAGGACGTCCTAAAGGACATGAAAAGGAACTAATACTCTTCTAAACGTGAACCAAATTTTACTTGTGGGAAACACTGCCAAAGCAGCAGCTATAAATCCGAATTGGAAACTTTCCAGTCATCAATAAAGCACGTGTTTATTGAGAGCCCACTGGAGGTTCCGCAAGTCCAGCTTGCTTTATGAATAAACCACTTGTTCACCCACGGGCTCACTCTCTTTGGGCACTGGGCAGCCAGCTTTTAAGGAAGCTGCCCCAGCTGCTGAAGCACTGGGTGTTTGCTGACCCAGCCTTCTTCCAGTCTGGACATGTCTCCTGCCAATCCATGGGTCAAGAGGCGCCTTCCACCTCAAGCAGAACAGGAGGGGCATCTGGAGATGGTAAAAGAATGGCCTGGCTCATTTCCTGGGGTCAGGGCACCCTGTCCCCCTGCCACTGGGTGATGTGGCTTCCCCCAGAATAAGAGGAAACGATGCAGACCCGAGGACTGTATGCTCAGGTCTACACCAGGCTCTACTGCTTGCGATTCTAGACAAGTTACAGCTCCTCACCAGACTTCAGTCTTCTCATTGGTAAAATTAGAAGGATACAGCAAATGACCTCTATCATTCCTTCCAAGGCTGTCATCTGAGATTCCAGTTACGTCATTCTTCAAAAAACGTCAGAACTTGTCCCCTACCTCTTCTGCTTCTGTGATGCTATTTAGCAAAAAAGAGACGCAGACAAGGCCGTGCTCTCCATATCACACCGGCCACCCGTGTGTCCCTTATCCACGCAACTCACTCGTTTATACGGGTGGCTTGTATCTTTATGGGCCTTCAAATATTTGTTTTTGGCTTTGCATTATTGCTGATGTGAAACAAGGGTCAAAACAACTCAGGAGAGGTGGAGGTGTGCGGGTGAAGGGACCCCATGCAGAGTGTCAGGAGAGCATCCCGGGTGGGGTGTGAAAAGGGGACTATTTCCTCCAGATCACAGGTGCCGGACATGGGTGGGGAAGTTGCACAGGGCTTCTGGGTTTCATTATCTTCCTACAGCTTCATTGTCAAAGCCCAGACTTACAAACACAAGTTGGTCCAACAATACGGAATTAACTAAAGTGAGCTGGCTGATATCACTAACGCAAATAGTATCAAGTGTTTTGCATAGAACTCTTTAAAAAGGTAGGATTGCCTTGGAAGGAGGAGGGGCTGTTCTGGAAACAGACGGCTTTTCCTCAGAACCCAGCCCTGCCACTTCTCCACGTGCACCCTGGGCAGAAATAGGGCATTTAACCCACATTCCAGCATTTTCACCCAATAGTGAGGAAACACCTGTGCCATTGGTTTCTGTAAGAAAAATGAGTTAATACATGTGCCGTCCTTACCAAGATGCTCGGTACACAGCTATTATTAAAAAATAAAAAAAAGGCTGCTCATGTGTGCATGTGATTTTTTATTTTCACGGGCATTACATTTGCTCTGAAATATGACTTGGACATAGAGATAAAATGCCAAGTTACCCCTAGCTGCTAAAAATAGCCTTTTAATATTTCCATTTTTTGCTATCAATATTTGTGTTTTTATAAGATTTGTCCTTCAGTGCTCAGCGATTGCATATTAAATAGTCCCTGCATAAAAATAACCAGTATTTTAATGAGACATTTGAATATTTAAGGTATTTTATTTTGTTTTTGGTGCTGGGGGTTGAATTCAGGATCTTGCAAATAAGCTCTATCTCTACTACCTTATAGAGCTATATTCCCCTAAACCCTTGAAAGTTAAAAGTTTATGAGTAGAAAATGACATTTCAGACAATTAATTTGGTAATTTATAAACACTATTTTAACCACTTTAAGTGTACGATTTAGTGGCATTAAATATATTCACTGTATGGTGCAGCTATCACTACTAGATAATTTCTAAATAAGGAGAATAAAAAGTTCGTATCCAAGTTAACTTACAGTTAACCTAAACTGCAACTGGCTTTAGAAGGAGTTTTCATAATTATCATTAGGGGCATAACCAGGCTGTTTTCATAGTTGGCACCCCTAAAGCAAATGACTCATTGTCAATTACAGTTTATAGTTATATTTGAACTCTTCTTTTTTTCAAGACTGTACAGGCTATTTTGGCAGTTAATCCTTACACATTTTAAAATACTTCTGTACATAAGATAGTTCACGTGTAGAAAAGCTGCTAATCCTACAGTTCACCTTCCATCCCAGATACGCTAACATATTTACTTATTATTTATTTATTGTTTGCAGTATAGGAGATGAAACCTAGGGGCATAATACCTCTGAGCTACACTCCTAGCCCTATTTTTTATTATTTATTTTAGAACAGGGTCTCACTGAGCTGCAAAGGGCCTCACTAAGTAGCAGAGGCTGTCCGTGAACCTCGATCCTCCTATCTCAGCCTCCCAAATGCTGGGATTACAAGCATGCGCCACCACACATCGTCAGGCTTGTTTGTTTGTTTGTTTGTTTGTTTGTTTATACTAGGAATTGAACCCAGAGGCATTCTACCTCCAAGTTACATCTCTATCTTAGTGTTATTTCTTTTTTGGAAACAGATCTCACTAGGTTGCTGAGAGCCAGGCTAAGTTGCTGAGGCTGCAACCTGTCTCAGCCTCCCAGTACTGGGATTACAAGCGTGAACCACCAATGCCTGGCTGAAAGAGTGTTATTTAAAAAAAAAAAAAAAAAAAAAAAAAAAAGCTAAAGAAACAGAGGAAAATGTATCACACTTTTCCTGGTAAGCTGCCTGGTTTACTCCCTTCACCCAGGGAAATATATAAGGGTCCTAGACCTCAATAGCTTCTAGTGAATTAGTTCCCCAGCAATAATTAACTACTTTCTGTTACTTCAGTAGTGCTTCTCCCTTGGGCAGGATTCCCAATGCCACAGGGGTGGTAGGAAAAGGAGAGTGTATATAGAATTCTATCTCTTTCTGCAGTCACATGAGATATTAAAAGAGGATTTACAGCCCATTGTTGTGGTGAACACTTGTAATCCCAGCATTTGGGAGGCTGAGACAGGAGGATCGCGGTTTGAGGACAGCCTCAGCTACTTAGTGAGGCCCTTTGCAACTCAGTGAGACCCTGTTTCAAAATAAAGAATAAAAATTAGGGCTGGGGGTGTAGCTCAAAGGTAGAATGCCCCTGGGTTCCATTCCCAGTACCGAAAAAAAAAAAAAAAAGGATTCACAAAGAACATTTGATTCACTATAGTACTGCCCACAGGTACGCTAGGAATACACAGGTGATGGCTGCCACACAGTCCAAGAGAGGACACTGGACACCTGTTCTCACAGTGGTCAGCAGGGACAATGGGATTAGCCCAGGTTCTGTCTGGGAGATGTCAAGTGTCCCATCACTCTCCCCAGGGCAGACAGAGGCAGGCTTGTATTTAACATCTCGCCTACAGGCTGGGGACCTCATCTGCCGGGAGGATGGCTGCCAAGGCTGGTGAGTGCTCGGTCCTGAGAAAAACGCAGAGCTGTCATGACTAGGCTCTGAGTCCGAGAAATCCTCTCCAGGTCCTCCAAGTGCTAAGCTTGGCCTCAGAGGGGGGGCTCAGTGGCCCTCCCAGGGGGCTCAGTGGCTGGCCCTCCCAAGGAGCTCAGTGGCCGGCCCTCCCAGGGGGCTCAGTGGCACTCCCAAGGGGCTCAGTGGCTGGCCCTCCCAGGGGGCTCAGTGGCCCTCCCAGGGGGCACAGTGGCCTTCCCAAGGGGGCTCAGTGGCCCTCCCAGGGGGCTCAGTGGCACTCCCAAGGGGCTCAGTGGCCCTCCCAGGGGGCACAGTGGCCTTCCCAAGGGGGCTCAGTGGCCCTCCCAGGGGGCTCAGTGGCCTTCCCAAGGGGGCTCAGTGGCCCTCCCAGGGGGCTCAGTGGCTTTCCCAAGGGGGCTCAGTGGCCCTCCCAGGGGGCTCAGTGGCCCTCCCAAGGGGCTCAGTGGCCCTCCCAGGGGGCTCAGTGGCCGGCCCTCCCAGGGGGCTCAGTGGCCGGCCTTCCCAAGGGGCTCAGTGGCCCTCCCAGGGGGCTCAGTGGCCGCTCTCCCAGGGGGCTCAGTGGCCCTCCCAGGGGGCTCAGTGGCTGCCCTCCCAGGGGGCTCAGTGGCTGCCCTCCCAGGGGGCTCAGTGGCCCTCCAGGGGACTCAGTGGCTGCCCTCCCAGGGGGCTCAGTGGCCCTCCCAGGGGGCTCAGTGGCCGCTCTCCCAGGGGGCTCAGTGGCCCTCCCAGGGGGCTCAGTGGCTGCCCTCCCAGGGGGCTCAGTGGCCCTCCAGGGGGCTCAGTGGCCCTCCCAGGGGGCTCAGTGGCTGCCCTCCCAGGGGGCACAGTGGCCCTCCAGGGGGCTCAGTGGCTGCCCTCCAGGGGGCTCAGTGGCCGCCCTCCCAGGGGGCTCAGTGGCTGCCCTCCCAGGGGGCTCAGTGGCCCTCCCAGGGGGCTCAGTGGCCCTCCCAGGGGGCTCAGTGGCTGCCCTCCCAGGGGGCTCAGTGGCCCTCCAGGGGGCTCAGTGGCTGCCCTCCAGGGGGCTCAGTGGCCGCCCTCCCAGGGGGCTCAGTGGCCCTCCAGGGGGCTCAGTGGCCCTCCCAGGGGGGCCGTAGCTCAGTAGAGCATCTTCCCTCCAGGGGAAATGTCAGTGGGTCTGTGCTATGCCCATGCACTTGACTTTGACCAATTAAGAGTAAGCAAAAGGGCTTGGCATGAGTCTGCTCCTAAGGGTCTTGAGTAGCCGCTGGCCCTCTCCTGCTCCTGCTACAGGGCTGGTACTGCTCTGTCCTTGGCTCTGTCAGAAGCATCATCAAGTTCTATTCCCAGGAAGGGAGTGGGCAGGAAAAAAGAACGGAGAATACAGAGGTTTTAGCTCACAGTGTATTAAGAAATAACGATCCAGAAAGCCGGCTTACAGCAAGGGCTTTCCTGAAAGAGGGTCGGGCGACCCTGCTGCTCAGCTACCCACTCACCTCCTTGGTCAACAATATTAAAAAATAACGAGGCCAGAAAAACCCCTCCACTCCTGACATGCAGGGCAGGTGGGGGGGGGGCAGGCAGGGCTCCGCGCCGGGTCGGAGGGAAGAGGCAGGGCCGCGCACAGCTCTGTTTGTGCTGGGAGAAAAGAAAGGACGGGGAAAGTTCAGACAGTTCTAAAATAGGGAATCCTCGCACTCCTCAAGTCCTTAAGAAGTCTCCTCTACCGCGACCTCTTTCAAAGCCTTTCTGATGACTAAACACAGCACGTCAGCCCCCGACCGTGCAACCGCAGAGGAGCCCGACCTGGAACGTCCCACTTGGCCCTCGGGCCGCGGAGAAAACCCACGAGCGCGCTCCCACTGGCGCGTTTAACCTGTCGCGTCACGTAAACACCCACCAGCGACACCCCCAGCCCAGGGAGGCCGCCTCTTGCTGAGCGCACACTTTCAGTTTCTCCCCTCATTGTCTTAAAATCAAGGGAGAAAAAAGGGAAAAAAAGAAAAAAAGAAAAAAAGCGCGTCCGAGTGCGGAGGGATGCTCGTCCCGGACGCCCGGCTAAGGGCGGCAGAGGCGAGGCGGGGGCTCTGCGCAAAAACAGACGCGCGGGACCGCGGCGCCCCGGGTCGCGGCCGGGCGGGGGTCCATCCCCGCGAGCCCCTCCGGGTCCTCTCCGGGCTGTGCCAGGGTGCAGGCCCGCCGCCCCTCGGCCCGGGCCACCCACCCGGAGCGGGGCGCTGGGAGCCGCAGGGGTCCCCCGCGCCCTCCGATCGCGCCCTCCCCAGGCTGCGCCCCTCGGCCGCGACCCCCGCGCGGGGAGAGAAAATCACCTGGCCGGGCGTACGCCGGGGTCCCCTGGGGACCCGCGCCCGGGGTCCCACCTGTGCAGCGCGCCCCCGACGCCGGCTCGCGGGCGGGGCTCCGGCAGGGGAAGGGTCTCCGCGGGCCGCCCGGGGGGCGCGGGGCGGGCGGGCAGGTAACCCCGCGAAGGCGAGCCGCGGCCCGGAGCCGGCCCGGGAGGCGCCCGCCCGCCACAAAGGAGCCTCTGCCGCAGCCTCCGGACACCCTGCCCGCGCGCCCGCGCGTGCACACGCGCTCCCCGGCCCCGCGCACACGCGCGTGCACACGCGCACCCCGGCCCCGCGCACACGCGCGTGCACACGCGCTCCCCGGCCCCGCGCACACGCGCGTGCACACGCGCACCCCGGCCCGCCACCCGCACAGCTCACGCACCTGCGCCCGAGCCTCGGCGGCGTCCCGGCCTCCGGGCCAAAGCCCCGGGCTCGCCGAAGGTCGGCTGCTTCCTGGGCCTGCCACGCTGGGAAGGTGTGGCTTTTTCTTTTTTTAAGAAGCCTAACGATGATAACAAGAACCTCTCTGTTTCATTAGAAGAAGAAAAAAAAAAGGGGGGGGGAGCGTCCTGTCCGCGGTCGCTCGCGGGCCGGCTGGATGGACCGAGGGAAGCTGTCTGGGAAGGAGCCTCCTCCTCCCACAGAAGGAAGGGAAATCAGTCCGATCGCATCCTCCACCAGCGTGGCTTGTGCCGGCCGGCAGCCAGTCGTCCAAGGAAACTTACCCGGCCAGCCGGCTGCCGGGTCAGCTGCCGGGAGGGGAGGCGCCCTCTGCAGGGATGAAGTCATCCCTACCTTTGACTCGGTGATCCCAGATAACTGAGCAGGGCTCCTCCAGCCCCGGTGCCCGCGGACTTCCGCCTCCTCGGCCTGGCCTCAGCTCCCGAGCTCCCAGGACAGAATTCCTGACCTCCGAGTGCGGAGGAGGTGGAAGGAGCGATTAGCGTAAAGTAACCGACCGAACACCACCGCCAACAACAACGACGAAATATATATGTCCCTTCTCCAAGGACGGTCATAAAGCCCTCCCACCTCTTGATGGCCTGTTCATTATTATCCGGTGGGGACTGCTGTGTGTGTGTGTGTGTGTGTGTGTGTGTGTGTGTGTGTGTGTGTGACTAGGGATTGAACCCAGGGGCATTCTACTTCCAAGCCACACCCCCCTAGGTCTATTTTTTTTAAAAAATAGGGTCTCCCTAGGTTAATGACAGCCTATTTGAAGAGGCTGTCCTCGAACCTGTGACCCTCCTGTCTCGGCCTCCCAGGTATTGGGCTTACAAGCTGCACCACCACGCCTTGCTGGGAACTGCCTTTTGACTTAGACGTGAATTCATTCCAGTTTGGTGGGACCTGGGGCTGGTATAACTTGAGGGAACTATTTAAAGAACAATAAAACTATATACTAAATACAAACATACTTTACTTACTGTGGATTGAACCCTGGGGCATTCTATCTCCAGGCTACCTTTTTACTTTTTTACTTTTTTTAATTTATTAATTTTTTTTTTTGGTGGTACTGGGGATGGAACCCAGGGGCATACTCCCTCCAATCTACATCCCCAGCCCTAGTTTTTAGATTTTATTTGTTTGTTTGTTAAATGGTGGTACTGAGGGTGGAACCCAGGGGCTTTTCTACCTCCGAGCTATACTCCCAGACCTATTTTATACTTTATTTATATATATTTATGGAAACAGTGTCTCATTAAGTTGCTGAGAGCCTCACTAAGTAGCTGAGCCTGGATTTGAACCTGTGCGATCCTCCTGTCTCAGCCTCCCAAGTGCTAGGATTACAAGCATGCGCCACCATGCCCAGCTCTTAGTTTTTATTTTGAAACAGGGTCTCACTGAGTTGCAAAGGGCCTCACTAAGTAGCTGAGGCTATCTGCTAACTTCGATCCTCCTGTCTCAGCCTCCCAAGCACTGGGATTACAAGCATGTGTGTCTTCCACCCCGCCTGGCTCCTTTTTAATTATATATATATATATATATATATATATATATATATATATATATATATAATGTATTTATTTATTGGTGGTACTGGGGTTCCTGGAAACCCTTCTACCTCTGGGCTACACTCCCACACCTATTTTTATTTATTTTTTTTATTTTATTTATTTATTTTTGGTGGTTCTGAGGGTGGAACTCAGAGGCTTTCTACCTCCGGGCTATACTCCCAGACCTTTATACTTTATTTGGAAACAGGGTCTCATTAAGTTGCTGAGAGCCTAAGTAGCTGAGGCTGGCTTCGAACCTGTGTGATCCTCCTGTCTCAGCCTCCCAAGCACGGGGATTATAAGTGTGCGTCACCACGCCTGGCTCAGACCTATTTTTATATATTTTATTTTTATTTGGAAACAGGGTCTCTTAAGCCAGCAAGGCTGGCTTCAAACCTGCGCGATCCTCCTGTCCGCCTCCCAAGCGCGGGGATTTCAAGCGTGCCACCACACCCGGCTTTATTTTGAAACAGGGTCTCTACATTGCTGAGGCTGGCCTGGAACCTGTGCTCCTCCTCTCTCAGCTGCACAGGAAGGCTGGCCACGTGGGTAATGGCGGGGAATAAAAAGTGGGTGCAAGGCAGCAGCCTCGGTGCCTCTTTCTTATACACTTGTCTCTAGCTCTGAGCGCGGGCGGGCTCACACTACACTGTACGGAGCCTGCATCCTGAATCCGGCTCCTTTTGGCCCGCCCAGGGCTGCTCTCCCGCGGTTCTGGCTGCTCAGAGGCTGGGGCAGAAGGAGCCCTTGAGCCAGGAGTTCTAGGCCAGCCTAAGGCAGTGAGACCCAGTAGAAAGAGAGAGAGAGGGAGGGCGGGAGGGCAGGAAGGAAGGACGGAGAAAGAGAGAAAGAAGAGAAAAGAAAAGAAAGGAAAAAGAGAGCCGGGCATGGTGGTGCACGCTTGTAATCCCAGCATTTGGGAGGCTGAGACAGGAGGATCACGGTTCGTGGCCAGCCTCAGCTCCTTGGTGAGGCCCTTTGCAATTCAGTGAGACCCTGTTTCTAAATAAAGAATACAAATAAGACTGGGGATGTAGCTAGGAGGTTGAACGCCCCTGGGTTCCATCTCCAGTACTGGGGGGGGGGGGGGAAGAAGAGAAAAGGAAGGTAAAAGAGCCACCCTCTGAGGGGTGGGGTGGTGACCCCTGCTGGTCCCTTTGATCTGCTGCTGCAGCGCCGGCCCACAGGCCTCCTGGCCTCCTGCCCTTCTCTGCTGACCCTTCTTTTCCTTTGGGGACAGTCCTGGGCTCTTCCCCTCTTGATCTCCATTATCCATTATTATCCCATGGCGACTGCCTTTTGACCTGCACCTGGACTGTCCTGGTTTGGTGGGGCCCAGAGCTGGTATACCTTGTGAGGGAGCTTTTTAAATAAAAACAACAAAAACTTGTAGACACAGCTAGGCAACTGTCCCTGGAAGGGCCCAGGGAAAAGGAAGGGCCCTGGAAACCTGAGCCCCAGAGCATACCCACTCCCTGCTTCACTGCTGAGGGGGAGAGGGCACTGGGGGTTGAACCTGAGGAGCGCTTCTACTGAGCTACATCCCCAGCCCTTTTTGTTTTCAAATTTTGTAATTTAGAGCTGGGCATAGTGGCGTATGCTTGTGATCTCAACATTCAGGAGGCTGAGACATGAGGATCGCGGTTCGCGGACAGCCTCAGCTATTTAGTGAGACCCTGTTTCAAAATACAGAATAAAAAATAGCGCAGGGGATGTGGCTCGGAGGTCGAATACCCCTGGGTTCCATCCCCAGACCCGGAAAAAAAAAAATAGGGCAGGGTGTGGAGCTTGGAAGTCGAATGCCTCTTAACTTTGTAATTTATTGTAGCCAGGCGTGGTGGCACACGCTTGTAATCCCAGCATTCGGGTGGTTGAGAACTGAGTCGTGCTCAACTCCACGGTTTGCGGACAGCCCCGGCTACTTAGTGAGGCCCTCCGCAACTTAGTGAGACCCTGTTTCAAAATAAAGAATAAAAAATAGGGCAGGGGATGTAGCTTGGAGGTCAAATGCCCCTGGGTTCCGTCCCCAGACCCCCCCCAAAAAATTGTAATTTATTTTGCAGTACTAGGGATGGAACCCAGGGGTATTCTATCTCCGAGCTACACCCCCAGCCCTAATTTTTATTCTTTATTTTGAACCAGGGTCTCACTGAGTTGCAAAGGGCCTCACTAAGTAGCTGAGGCTGTCCTCAAACCGGGATCCTCCTGTCTCAGCCTCCCAAATGCTGAGATTACAAACGTGAGCTTTTACTTTGTATTTTTAAACAGGGTCTCACAAAGTTGCTGAGGCTGGCAACCTGTGATCCTCCCGGCACAGCCCGCCAAGTACTGGATTATAGGCATAGACCACCATGCCTGGCTTGCCTAAAACTTTAATTTCTGTGTGTGTGTGTGTGTGTGTGTGTGTACTGAGGATTAAACCCAAAGGCATTTTACCTTCAAGCTGCACCACCAGCTTCCTTAATTTTTTTTTTTTATAATTTTGAAACAGATTCTTGCTAGATTGCTGAGGTACCCTCCAACCTGTGATCCTGCAGTCTCAGTCTCCCAAGTCCTGGTACTATAAATATGTGCCACCATGTCTAGCACAAGATCCACTATTTTTTGGTGTGTGCGTGTGATACTGGAGATGGAACCCAGGGGCATTCTACCTCCGAGCTATACTCCTAGCCCTATCATTATTATTATTATTTTCAGTACTGGGAATGGAACCCAGAAGCATTCATTCTACCTCTGAGCTACACCTCCAGCCCTATTTTATATTTTTTATTTTGAAACAGGGTCTCACTGAGTTGAAAAGGGCCTCACTAAGAAGTAGCTGAGGCTGTCCACCAACCGTGATCCTCTTGTCTCAGCCTCCCAAATGCTAGGATTACAAGTGTGCGCCACCACGCCTGGCTAAGATCCACTTTTTAAAAAACATAAACATTAGCCGGGCATAGTGGCGGCACATGCTTGTAATCTCAGCATTTGAGAAGCCGAGAGGAGAATTGTGGTTCGCGGATAGCCTCAGCTACTTAGTGAGGCCCTTTGCAACTCAGTGAGACCTGGTTTCAAAATAAAAAATAAAAAATAGGGCTGGGGATGTAGCTTGGAGGTAGAATGCCCCTGGGTTCCATCCTCAGACCTGCAAAAAAAAAAAAAAAAAATCATAAGCACTGTCTGTTTATCACGCTCTTTCCCTCCATCCTCACCTACACAACCTTGAGGGTTTTATTCTTGTATCTTGTACAGCTCTTCTGCTTTCTCCCAAGACTCCCTTATTTATGCTTATTTTTTGCATGTGTGTGATTAACTAGAGATTGAACCCAGGGGCATTCTACCTCTGAACTACACTCCCAGTCGTATTTTATCTTTTTATTTTGAAACAGGGTTTCGCTAAATTGCCAAGGCTGGCCTCAAACCTGTGATCCTCCTGTCTCATCCTCCCAAATACTGGGATTACAGGCATGCACCACCGTACCTGGTTTAGAGTTTCTATCCAGAATGTAATACTGCAAATTAAGAAAACATTTTATTATTTATCTACTAACATACCGATTGTTAACCATACCCTCATCTCACTTAAGTTTGCACCTGCCAGGAAAGAGCTTCAATACTCCCCAAATATGCCAGTCAACCTTCAGGGAAGGCTGGAAGGTCCCCAAAGCTGCATGTGCCCAAAGTCAGCCCAGCCCAGCCAGGAGACGTCCCGGCTCGAGGTGGCTGCTGTTGCCTCTGCTCAGCTGGCCCAGCGAGGCGGGGCCTGGCGCCAAGCCTGCCCAGCACCTCGGCTCTCTTGGGGTCCCTCTCCCTGAGCTGTGCTCACCTTCTCTCTTTACTTCGCCCAGTTCGTTTTCCACCGTTTCTTCTACACCCAGAATTTTGTATTGGAATCTGACCTTAGGAACCACTAAACAGAGTCTTCAAATCAAAATGAATCAGATTTCAGGATCCAGGTTACAGAACACTTAAGTTGTAAAACAGACTTACTGGCTTGGGGGGCAGGGTGGCACATGCCTGTAACCCCAGTACTTGGGAGGCTGAGACAAGACGATCACAGGTTGGAGGCCCGCCTCGGCCACCGAGCGAGACCCTGTTTCAAAATATAAAATAAAAGAGCAGGGGCAGACTTGCTGAAGGAGGCCTGATCTATCAGTTGACTTCGTGGGCCCTTGGATACCTTGAAACCAGCCCCCTGGGGCAGAGGATAGAAGCAACAAAATGAGTTTAAACCTTTCTTTCTTCCTCCCTGACTTTCCACTTCTAATCTCCTTTCTTCCTTTTGCTGCTTTTTATGGTATAGACTGAGATTTACTTAAGTTAATCTTTTTAGCCTTATTCTTCTTAAAACATATATCGGGTGAGATCAGTTGCTCAGAATTTAGATTATAGGTTGCATCTTTGCCTCTTAAAATTAGAAACTTCACAAAGAAACAAAGTGCCAGCTCTAACATTAAACAGACTAGTAAACAAATGCAAAGACTCACCAACCCACCTACTAGCAATAGTCCTTAAGAGAGACTGCTAGCAGGGTGTGGCGGCCCACGCTTGGAATCCCAGTTACTTAGGAAGAGGAGATAGGAGGATCACAGGTTTGAGGACAGCCTCACCAAGTAGTAAAACTCTCATCAACCTAGCGAGACCCTGTTTCAAAATAAAAATTTAAAAAATAGGGCTGAGTATGTAGGTTGGAGGTAAAATAAATGCCCCAGTACAAAGAGAGAGAGAGAGAGAGAGAGAGAGAGAGAGAGAGAGAGAGAGAGAGAGAGAGAGAGAGAGAGAGAGAGAGAGAGAGAGAGAGAGAGAGAGAGAGAAACTGCTATACTGTTTCCTTCAAAGGATGGGAAGCTTACAATAAGTAAAAGCAGCAGAATTGTTACTGTCATTATGATTACCAATTTGCATCAAATGTCTGATTGGCAAAATTCCAATGTCATATTCCTATAATTTTCCAAACAACATTTTTTTTTTTTTTTAAAGTAGTGCTAGGGATGAAATCCAGGGACTTTCTACTTTCGGGTTATACTCCCATACAGGGTCTCACTAAGTTGCTGAGAGCCTCACTAAGTAGCTGAGGCTGGCTTCGAACCTGCGCGATCCTCCTGTCTCAGCCTCCCAAGTACTGGGATCACAAGCGTGCACCACCACGCCCGGCTTCCAAACAACATTTGAACTGAAGAAATGGTACTTTTTTTGGAGGCTAAGAAATTTAAATAGCAAGTTGCCTTTAAATATAGTAAACAATGACTATGCGCTGATCATTAAGAGGCTTAAACTTTTTTCTCTGGATGCTAAGTGGGGATTTCTAAAATTCTTAAATGGCCGGGCGTGGCGGCGCACGCTTGTAGTCCCCGCACTTGGGAGGCTGAGACAGGAGGATCGCGCAGGTTCGAAGCCAGCCTCAGCTCCTTAGTGAGGCTCTCAGTGACTTAGTGAGACCGTGTTTCCAAATAAAGTATAAAAATAGGTCTGGGAGTATAGCCCGGAGGTAGAAAGCCCCTGGGTTCCACCCTCAGTACCATCAAAAATAAATAAATAAAAAATAAAATAAAATTCTTAAATAGTAAATGCTTTCACCCATGATGTTGATATCATAGTCGTAGCACCAGCATTCCTATTGTCCAAAGTAAATACACAGTACTAGTCAGGAATGGGGCCTGATTTGTTTAAAGGTTGGAGAAGTTACAAAGAGCTCTTGCCTAACAGATAGAAATGAGGTAATAAAGTACCCAATGTTCGTTCTTCCTATCTCTATATTTAGAGCAATTTTCTCCCTTTAAGTTGTGTGGGTTGAACGTTGAAGATGGAACAGGAGACAAAGGAGAGAGACATGCTGTTTCACGATACCACGCTGGGTTTCCACCCTGATTATCTTCCACTCCACCTCTTTAGGTTTACCATTGACTCAGTGCTTAGAAAACTGGTTGGTGCTGGGTATAGTGGCCCAGGCCTGTGATTACAGTAGTTGGGAGACTGAGACAGGAGGATCACTGGTTCAAGGCTAGACTCAGCAATTTAGGAAGACCCTCAGAAATTAGCAAGACCCTGAGCAACTTAGACCCTGTTTCCAAATAAAAAAAAGTAAAATAGGGCTGGGGTGTCGCTTGGAGGTAGTATGGCTCTGGGTTCCATCTCCAGTACAAGAAAAAGAGAAGAAGAGAAAAAGAGAAAGGAAGGAAGTAGAAAAGAAAGAAAAGAAACTGATTGGTGGCCAGGCGTGGTAGGCCATACCTGGGAGGCTGAGGTAGGAGGATTGCAGATTTGAGGCCAATTAGCCAGACCCTATTTCAAAATGAAAGAAAGAAAAATGGTTGTGTGAGTCATAAATGCAGAGCCTGGCTATAATAGCGTTCAAATCTTGAGCTGAAAAAAAGAGCTTTAAATTATGCCACGACAGCATATAACTTTTTTCCTTTGCCTATCATCATAAAACATGTATGCAAGTCTGAAGAAGAAAAATTAAGAGTAGATCAGGGCTGATTTCTTTTGCTACTCATTTTAACTGTTTTCAAATCGTTTACCCTTCTAAGAAGTTAGAACAAACAGTAATTTGAAACCTAACACACACAGTATAAGCAGTCCCCAAACAAACCCAATGAATCAACAGTAATGGGGTGTGTGTGTGTGTGTGTGTGTGTGTGTGTGTGTGTGTGTGTGTTTCCCTGGGGAATACTGTATGCACATCCCGTGCAGGTCTTTGTAGAGCATATTTAGGTAGGTGAAAGGACCCGCTGGTGACTTCGCAATTTGCAAAGCCCTTTTTGTGCCCTTGGAAATCAAGTGTGTACTTAGCTCAGTGGAACGGGCTCTGGACACTTCATTTGCACGCGGTTTCTATTTTTTATAAGGCAGGTAAATACTTTGGGCATAATGGCAAATAACAAGACTAGCCCTTTATCATCAGAACCTTTTTTTTCTTTCCCCAATACTAAGGATTGAACGGACGCTTTGCGCGTGCTAGGCAATAATCAGGATCTCATTGTTGCTCAAGCAGATTTATAGAAACACCTGAAAACCGTCTTGGGAGAACATAAAGGCTGGGGAGGCTTTTTGTTAGAAATATCATTAGTCAAGCTTTGACTGGCCCTGAATACAGAGAATCCCCAGCAAACACTGAGCGAGGCAATTAGCTTTGCATTCTTTTGTACGGCTGATAAAATAAAATTGAAGGGGTTCTATTGAGACTAAGCCGAGGGCCTCTCTCTTTACTCCTAACTTGCTGGCCTCCTACTGGAAAAGGGAGGGCCCTGCGTTCATATGAGAGATGGGGTATTATTATTTATTTATTTATTTATTTATTTATTTATTTTTGGTGGTCCTGGGGTTTCTAGAAACCCTTCTACCTCCGGGCTACACTCCCAGACCTATTTTATATTTTTTATTTGGAAACAGGGTCTCTTAAGCCAGCGAGGCTGGCTTCGAACCTGCGCGATCCTCCTGTCTCTGCCTCCCAAGCGCGGGGATTACAAGCGTGCGCCACCACGCCTGGCAGAGATGGGGTATTAAATACCTGACCGTCCGTATTTTAAAATGGAGGAAAATATCACCCTCACATTCCTAAATTCCCTTTATGATCTGTTTTGTGTGGTCATAATTACACTGCATATTGAGTAATCAAATAGAGTAAAATTTATCTACACGAGTATTCTACGGGTGGTATTTTCTCAGAACAAGGCTAAAGAGACAATTCCTTTACATTAAATTTTCCTTGAAATGTTGCTGGTTTTCTAAGTAGTCCCTGAGGTACCTACCCACTTCACATTTTTGCTGAAGATACAGGTAAGTGGATTTCTGAGTTGGGGGTTTTGAATGTGCTGTGCTTCCTGTGGGGTGATTGAAGGGCAGTGTCAATGGTGTCTGTTTTACACAGTGGGAGAGGGGAAAAGAGGTACGGAGACAGAGACATTTAATTGGCACTGTAGACAATTATTTTTATGCAGCCAGGTATGGTGGGGCATGCTTACAATCTCAGTACTTGGAAGGCTGAGACTGGAGGACTGCAGGCTCGAGGGCAGCCTTGGCAATTTAGTGAGACCCTCAGAACCTTATCAAGACCTTACTTCAAAATTAAAAATAAACCGGGTGTGATGGTGCACACTTGTTATCCCAGTACTTGGAAGACTGAGACAGGAGGATCACAGGTTCAAGACCAGCCTCAGAAACTTAGCAAGGCTCTTCACAAGTTAGTGAGACCCAAATAAAAAGCAAAATCAAATCAGGCTGAGGGTGGAGCTCAGAAGTAGAATACCCCTGGTTTCAATCCCCAGTACCACCATCACCATAACAAAATAAAATAAATTAAAAAATAAAAAGGGCTGGTAGTGTAGCTCAGAAGCAGAATGCCTCTGGGATCTAGCCCCACTCCTTCCCCTCAAAAATAAAATTATTTTTATGCTAGAAATGGCTTCAACACACACACACACACACACACACACACACACACACACACACACGAAAGCCAAGAAAACGGTGGCGTCCATACATCTCCATTCCTACCTCCACACTTCCCATTACGAGGATTTCCACACATTTCCTAGCTTTGCAGTTTTTTCTTTTACAAACGTGTCCTTTTCACAGTTCACCTCAGATAAAGAGACTGATTTCCGAGGGCAGCTCCTTGCATGACCAGGTTCAATCCTGTCTCTGGATGGAGGAGAAGGCAGAGAAATGAATTCTCCAGCTGCACAGAAGCTCACAAAAAACGGGCGGTGCTTGTGATGCCCACACTCATTACAGAGTCCACGGAAGTTACCGGTGGTTGTAAGGCTGTGTTTCATGTGAAGGCTGGCGGAGAGGTCCCCTAGAGCATCAGAGGGGACAGGTGAGAAGGGAGGAAGGCCAGAGCAGGAACAGGGCATCGAGAAAGCCTCAGACACTCAGACTTCCGTGGGTTTTTGACAAAAGTCATACATTATTCTACCATTAGCCAAAGCTCTTGAGAAACCCAATGAAAATTCTATTTATCTATTTATTTATTTATTTATTTTTGCAGATATGTGTCTTCTATCACAATAAACCAATTTCTTTTGCATTTGGCTGAAAAAAAAAATCACTACTAAAGGAATTAACTGCCAGAATTATTTTCAAGTTCCAGCAAGCCATTGTAGGTTCTAAGGCTCCCATGGGTGGTCCTAGAAAACCCATAGGCCCCAGTCCCTCTGTTCCTGTAGTTATAATCCATACTCTTAAACAACTGGGGAACTGTTTTCCGTGTGTGTGTGTGTGTGTGTGTGTGTGTGTGTGTGTGTGTGTGTTACTGGGGATTGAACTCAGGGGCATTCTACCTCTGAGCTATACATACAGCCTTTTAGTATTAATTAATTAATTAATTAATTAATTAATTTAGTGATACTGGGTATTGAACCTAGGGGCATTTTATCTCTGAGCTACATCTCCAGCACTATTTCTCTTTGATTTTGAAACAGGATCTTGCTAAGGGCCTCACTAAGTTGCTGAGGCTGGCCTTGAACCCGTGATCATCCTGTCTTAGCCACCCATGTACTAGGATTACAAACAGGCATCGCTGTGCCCAGCTTTATTTTGCTAAATTGCTGAAACTGGCCTCAAACCTGTAATCTCTTGCCTCAGCCCTCTAACTATGGGATTACAGGCATGTGCCACCACACCCAGCTAGGTCACTAGCTAATTTCTTTCCTTTCAAAAATGTGGCAGCACTTCAGCTAATCTCTAAAGCAAATCTAAGGTCATAAATTAAATGGCTAATTATTTTAACTATCTGTTCTTCCTTGGTGAACAAGAAGGTTCGAATGAATTTTGCCCCCTTAATTGCCCAAATATATCCTAGTGCTTGTAGGTAAAAAGGGATTGAGCAATCTATGTTGGATTGACTAGTGGTGGCAGTGGTGGTGGTAATAGAGAAAAGGTGTTCAAAGCCTGCAAAGAAATAATATTCCACTAAATATAAGATTTGAAAGCTGGGCGTGGTGGTGCACGCTTGTAATCCCAGCATTCGGGAGGCTGAGACCAGAGGATTGCTGTTCACGGACAGTCTTGGCTACTTTAGTGAGGCCCTCTGCAACTCAATGAGACCTGGTTTCAAAATAAATAATTTTAAAAAATAGGGCAAGGGGTGTAGCTCAGAGGTCGAATGCCCCTGGGTTCTGTCTCCAGACCCCCCCCCCCACACACACAAATATAGACAGATAGATAGATAGACAGAGATAGATAGATATAGATTTGAACCCAGGCTAGTGCTGCACATGGTACTGGGTCATAGGTTGAGGCCAGCCTCAGCAACTAACGGAGACCCTGTTTCAAAATAAAAGCTAAAAAGGGCTTATGTAAGGGTTCCTTTGGCTGCATGGATGGGGCCATCCTCATAGATCCAGCTGCTGGAGTCGGGGCAAGTTAGGACCAGAGCAGGCTATGAAGCTTCAATACTCTACTTTTCCTTCCCTTGTGAGTTTAGGCACCATGGATGATAAGATGGCCCTACTATGTGTGAATGTAATCTGTGCAGAAGCAAGACTCCCTGTCTAGAGCCAAAAGGACAGCTGCTCTGTCTACCACGGCTACTGCTGCCTCCCCTCCCCTCACCATTCATTCCCTTGACCTGTGCAAACTTCCCCCACCAGGCCAGAAAGCTTGAGGACTTGGCTTTGTTCATCTGTAGATCTAGGCAGCTCTGACAAGGTTGGGAGTGAAGTTATCTGCTCCCAATCTTGTGATCCATATCACCAGCAAATGACAGCAAGGGGCCGTCAGTCCTCCCTGGCCAGAGGCCCAGATGGGACGTGGGCTACAAGAATGTTCAAAACAGGTCCTGCCCTCCGCAGGAGTCTTTGAAGCGGCTGTAAGTAGGCGAAGAGGGAAGGTTTTTTTGGTGCGCTGCAGACTCGCAGGGGCTGGTCAGGCGGCACCTCTCAGAAGACACACTGACATGGTGGCTAAGGCTAGTAATCCCAGCATCCGGGAGGCTGTGACCAGAGGATTGCGGTTCGCGAACAGCCTCAGCTACTTAGTGAAATAAAGAACTAAAAAATAGGGCAGAGGGTGTAGCTCGGAGGTCGAATGCCCCTGGGTTCCATCCCTAGACCCACAAAAATAGAGAAAGAAAGAAAGAAAGAAAGAAAGAAAGAAAGAAAGAAAGAAAGAAAGAAAGAAAGGAAGAAAGAAAGGAAAAATAGAGTAGGGGTTGTAGTTCGGAGTTCCCATCCCCAGAGCCGAAAAAATAAAAATAAATAAAATTTAAAAAAAGACACGCCGTCGCCCTGCGCCTGCAGCCCATGCCTGATGGGAAATAGCTCCTTCTCTGACACCGCTTGGGAAGCAGAGTGAGAGGTTGAGGTTTTCTTCCTCCTCCAGCTTGATAAAATGATCAAGCTCAGAGGATCTGGGATGAGAGCGCGCAGCCTGGACCCTCCAACTTCCTGCAGAGCCACACAAACGAGCTGGGGACCTGACGTTGGTTTCGATGAAGAGAGACCAAGTTTGCTCTCGATGAGACAAGTGTCTGGCTGAGGGATTCCAAAGAGGCCATCGTGAGGAATAACGAAAAGGCAGCACGCTCAATATGAAGCATGAATTCAGTTCTCCTTGGCTAATTGGGCGTTCCCAGCTCACTACCAGTGAGCAGGAATTCACATAAATATGAACTCAAAGAAGCCAACAGGCAGCGTTCTTCCTAGAATGCATGAAGGTCAGGGCTGAGGGCACTGGGGAGGAAGTCTGGAGTGGCTTGGACTGAAGCTGCTTGTGTCGTGGGGAAAAAAGACTTGTTTTCATCCCTCTGCTCATGGGCACTAATAGTCACTCCAGAAGCCTGAAACCCAAGACCGCACAATGGCCTATTATGTCGTCGTGAGTGTGTGTGTTGTTTCTTCCTAAAAGACAAAGGGGCAAGTTAGGACCAGAGCCGGCCACGAAGCTTTAATGCTTTGCTTTCCCTTCCCTTGTAAGTTTAGGCAACATTTGAGTATTGAGTTCTCCAATACTCAAAAAAAAAAAAAAAAAAAAAAAAAAAAAAAAGGATTTATCGGTCAGATTAGTAGCCATTCATTTGCAATTTCTAACTACTTTTTCTTACTTTATGGCTGATTCAATTGCAGGAAAATGCTACTTTACCATAAAATAAATACAGTTTGTTTGTTTATTTATTTATTTGGTACTGGGATTGAACCCAGGCGCATTCTACATCTGAGCCAGTGGCAGAGCACTTGCCTGAATGTGCAAGACACTGGGTTCCATCCCTAGCACCATAAAAATAATCATCAGCCCAGCGTGGTGGCGCACGCTTGTAATCCCTGCGTTTGGGAGGCGGAGACAGGAGGATCGCGCAGGTTCGAAGCCAGCCGTGCTGGCTTAAGAGACTCTGTTTCCAAATAAAAAAATATAAAATAGGTCTGGGAGTGTAGCCCGGAGGTAACAGGGCTTCCAGGAACCCCAGTACCACCAATAAATAAATAAATAAATAAATAAATACACTTCCAGCCCTATTTTATTTTTTATTTGTAAACAAGGTCTCCCTAGGTTGTGGAGAGTCTCACCAAGTTGTTGAGGTTGGCCTTGAACCTGTGGTTCTACTGTTGCGGCCTCCTAAGTATTGGGACTACAGACATGCACCCCAGGTCTGTCTAAATATGGCTTTTTTTTTTTTTTTTTGTCCTGGAAATGGAACCCAGGGGCATTCTTCCTCTGAGATACACTCCAGCCCTATTTTTTTTTATTTTTTATTTTGAAACAGGGTCTCACTGAGTTGCAAAGGGCCTAAGTAGCTGAGGCTGTCCTCGAACAGTGATCTCCTGTCTCAGCTTCCCAAGTGCTGGGATTACAAGTGTGTGCCATCACGCCTAGCTTGAATATGGTCATTTTATTTTCTTATTTTTATTTTTGGGAGTCTGGGATGGAATCCAGGGGCATTCTACCTCTGAGCTACAACCCCTGCCCTAGTTTTTATTCTTTATTTTGAAACCGGGCCTAAGTAGCTGAGGCTGTCTGCGAACCGCCTGAATCCTGGGAAAATATGGTCATTTTAAAGAAATAGAATTTGGAAAACAAGCTAGGCTTGGTAGTGCACACCTTAATCCCAGTACTTGGGAGGCTGGGACAGGAGGATGACAGGTTTCAGGATAGCCTCAGCAATGTAGCAAGATTCTTAGCAATCTAGTAAGATCTTGTTTCAAAATAAAATGGAGCTGGAGGTATAGCTTGGAGGTAGAATGTTCTTGGGTTCAATCCCTAGTACTGAAATAGAGAAAAAAGAAAAGTAAAGATATTTTGATTATTATTTTTATGGTGCTAGGGATAGAACCCAGGGTCTTGCACATTCAGGCAAGTGCTCTTCCAACTGAATGGCACCCACCCCTTAGGCTGCTGCTGTTGTTATTACTATTTATGATGATGATGGTACTGGGGTTTGGACACAGGGGCATTGTACCTCCAAGCTAAACATCCCCCAAAGCCCTTTTTATTTCTTATTTGAAACAGGGTCTTGCTAAGTTGCTGAGGCTAGTCTTGAACCTGGAATCCTTCTGTCTCAGCCTCTCCAGTATTGAGATTACAGGAATAAGCTATCATAAGCCGGGTTTTTTGTTTTTGTTTCTGTTTTTATTCCTTTGTGTGGTACTGGGGATTGAACCCATGGGCCTTCGACCTCCGGGGTACACTCCCAGATCTATTTTACTTTTTATTTGGAAACAGAATCTCACGGAGTTGCTGAGAGTCCCAGTTCCTGAATACTGGCTTCTAAACTGAGATCCTCCTGTTTTAGACTCCCAAGTACTGGGATTACAAGCGTGCGCCACCACACCCAGCTCACACTCAGCTCTTTAGATTATTTTTTAACAGACTTATACCACAGAATATCTAAATGACGAATTAAAGGCGTGTCCTCACGTGGTCAACACCAGTCCAAGGAGGACTTGTGGGTACACACTTCAGGAATCATCTGGACCTTTTCAGGGTGTTAGTGGCGTCAGGTGATAAAAGTCAACACAGGGTAGCTGGCCAGTCATTCAGCAAATACTCATGGTGTTTCAACTTACACACTTAAGACAAAAAAAAAAAAACTCACCTGATAACCAGTGAGTATATAGTAACCATTGCCATGGTTAACAATTCAATTCTCAAAACATTGCCTGGGCTTTTGCTACTTCTATTATGGATGTAAACTAGATAGGACATTTTAATGTGTGGTATTTTACTGATTCTTTTATTTCATTTATTTATTTATTTTTGTGGTATGGGGGATTAAACTCAGAGGTGCTCTAATATTGAGCTATACTCCCATCCCTTTTTATTTTTTATTGTAAAAAATGACCTTGTTAAGTTGCTGAGGCTGGCCTCAATCTTGTAATCCTCTTATCTCTGCCCCCCAAGTACTATGATTACAGGTGTGTGTCTCAAGGCCCAGCTACATTCTTGGTTTTTATTTGAGATAGGGTTGGGGAAATAGGAAACAGTGGGAACATAAATATTATTATTTGAGGGTTAAAGAGTGGAGCAGTTTTATTAATTTTAGAAGTATGAGTTAGGGAAAATTAGCTATCTCACACAATCTTTTTAGATTAAAAGCAAGTTATTACAAATTACCAGCATACAGCTGGGTGTGGTGGCACATGCCTATAATCCCAGTATTTGGAAGGCTGAGACAGGAAGATCATAGGTACAAGGCCAGCCTCAGTAACTTAGTGAGACCCCCATTTCAAAACAAAAAATAAAATAGGGCTGGGGTGTATATCAGAGGTAGAATGTCTCTGGGTTCAATCTCCAGTACCAAATAAAACCCAAACTTATTAGTGTACAAAATATAGCTTATTTTAAGTAGTCTTAAACTGATATGAGATATAAAGCTATAAGCAGCTACATTTTAAGAAATTTAGAATAGTAGTACAGAATAGTCATATATGCTAATTTCTAAGGAAAGTGCAAAAATAGAGAAAATTCTAAGGAAAGTGCAAAAATAGAGAAAATAGAGGCAGAAAAAAAATCACACTAAGATAAAACAAAGTAAGCATTTTATTTGGGGCTTAACTTCTTCTCTTCCCTTCCCTTCCCTTCCGTTCCCTTCCCCTCCCTCCCTCCCTCTTTCCTTCCTTCCTTCCTTCCTTCCTTCCTTCCTTCCTTCCTTTCTTTCTTTCTTTCTTTCTTTCTTTTTTTCTTTCTTTCTGGTTTCAGGGGTATTCTACTTCTAAGCTATATCCCCAGCCCCATTTTATTTTAATTTTGAAACAAGGTCTGGCTAAGTTGCTGAGAGCCTCACCAAGTTGCTGAGGCTGGTCTTGCAACTGCAATCCTTCTGTTTCAGCCTCCCCAGTACTGGGATCACAGGCGTGCACCACCTCACCCAGCTTTCTCTTATACTTTTGGAAGTGCGCTGAGGGTAAAGCGGGGAGGGGACTCTGGTTTAATTTATTGAATGCATGTCTTTCTGTGTTGAATGTGTTCAACTAGCCTCGTATCCTGAACTATTTCTGCTTCTTCATTTGCTGTGTTTCTGTATCTCTCCTGATAAACAGAAAACTGTCCAACTTTATCTTTACTTGAGTTTCTGGTATCTATAAGAGTAGAGTAGGTACAGCCTCTGACTGTACCCCCAAAACTTGACTGTACCTGTATGAAAGAGGAACATTTAGCAGAATTTTAATGCCTTTCTGGACCAAATAGCCTTTTAAAAAATTAATTTTTGAAGCTGGGCATGAGACAGGGGAATCATAAGTTCAAGGCCAACCTCAACAATGTAGTGAGACTCTTGTCTCAAAATAAAAAGGACTGGAAGTGTAGCTGAGTGGTAGGGTACTCCTGGGTGCAATATCCAGTTCCACACAGAATAAAAATTATTATGAACATTAAAATCTTTTTTTTTTTTTTTTTTTTGGTGGTACTGGGGTTCCTGGAAGCCCTTCTACCTCCGGGCTACACTCCCGGACTCATTTTTTTATACTTTTTAAAATTTGGAAACAGGGTCTCTTAAATCAGCACGGCTGGCCTTGAACCTGCACAATCCTCCAGTCTCTGCCTCCCAAGCGTGGGGATTACAAGTGTGCGCCACCACGCCCGGCCACTAAAAAAATTTTAAAACAGCATGCAGTAACTTAGTGAGACTCTGTTTCAAAAAAAAAAAAAAAATAGATCCAGGTGTGGTGGCATGCACCTGTAATCTTACTACTTGGGAGGCAGAGACAGGAGGATTACAGATTTGAAGACAGTCCTCAGCAAGTGGGATTCTCATCCACCTAGCAAGACCCTGTTTTCAAATGAGAAATGAAATCAGGCTGGGGGATAGCTCAAAGGTAGAATGTCTCTGGGTTCAATCCTCAGCACTACAAAAAATAAAACAATAGAGTAAGGCTGGGGGTGTATCTCAGAGGTAAAATGACACTGGGTCCAGTCCCCAGCAACACACACACACACACACACACACACACACACACACACACACACACACACACACACACTTGGGGCCAAGGAAGATGTGATTGCTAAAAAGATTACAACTACTAAAAAGAAGTTAAGTGCTTTGCACAGAGATAACAGAGAAGGTGCAATGAGGGCATTTCAGGAATTAGGAAGACCCTGCCCATTGCAGGGTCAAAAGTACAACAATGGAAAGTTGTTTGAAAAAGTTTGCTTTGAGCCAGGTGTGGTATGGTGCATATTTATAATCCTAGTACTTGGAAGGCTGAGACAGGAGGATCCCAGGTTCCAGGAAAGCCTTAGCAAGTGCTGAGACTCATCAACCCAGAGAGACCCTGTTTCAAAATTAAAAATTTCAAAATAGAGCTGGGGTATAGCTCTTTGGTAGAATACCCCTGGATTTAAGCTCTAGTACCATAATGGATAAATAAATAAATAATAAATAGTTTGCTTTGAGAAGAAGCCATGGAGTCTCTGTGCTTGGCCACCAAGGCACTCAGAGGCTGCTGCAGCCCCGATCCGAGGGGACCTGACAACTACCTGAGCTGGTAGTAGACCTTGGTGTCATCCACGTAAAGCTGATCCTGCAGAAATATAGGATGCTGGAGTTTAGGGGTCGTGGAAGTCCTGGGAGGCCAGGCAAAGTGTTCCAGGTCAAGATCCCAGTAGGTAGGTCAAGAGAGGGTGATTTGCGAAGCTGTGATATGGCGTCTAAGCTGCAGTGGAGATCCCAGGAATTAAGCGACACCAGGAACCTGCAAAATCTGCCCAGAAAAGCATCAGGCTGCAGACAGAGGAGCCAGGCTAACGAGCAGCAATACCAGGTCAGCGGCAAGGCCGTAGGCGGGGCCGCCAAAGCCTTTGGATCACACCTCTGGGCACGTGTCCTGGATGCCAGATGTGGAGCTACAGGACTTACTGTTCATCCTGAACAGTAAGTAATGAACATGAGCTTCTGGGCGCCAGGGGGGAGTAATATTGTTTGAACTAAAAATGTATCTCAAAGCCGGGCATGGTGACGCACGCTTGTAATCCCAGCATCTGGGAGGCTGAGACCAGAGGATCGTGGTTTGCGGACAGCCTCAGCTACTTAGTGAGGCCCTCTGCAACTCAGTGAGACTGTTTCAAAATAAATAATAAAGCCGGGCGTGGTGGCGCATGCTTGTAATCCCCGCGCTTGTGAGGCTGAGACAGGAGGATCGCACAGGTTCGAAGCCAGCCTTAGCTACTTAGTGAGGCTCTCGGCAACTTAGTGAGACCCTGTTTCCAAATAAACTATAAAATGGGTCTGGGAGTGTAGCCCAGTGGTAGAAAGCCTCTGGATTCCACCCCCAGTACCACCAAAATAAATAAATAAATAAATAATAATGAAAAATTGGGTAGAGCGTGTAGCTGAGGTCAGATGCCTCTGGATTCCACCCCCAGACCCGCAAAAATAAATAAATAAATAAACAAATAATAAAAATGTATCTCAAAAAGTGGGGCATGGTGATGCATGCTTGTAACCCCGGCATTTGGGAGGCTGAGACCGGAGGATCGTGGTTCGCAGACAGCCTCAGCTACTTAGTGAGGCTCCTTGCTACTCAGTGAGACCCTGTTTCAAAAATAAAATGACTCAAAAATAGGGCAGGGGGTGTAGCTTGGAGGTACAATGCCCCTGGGTTCCATCTCCAGTACTGCAAAAAAAAAAAAGTACCCCAAAGCTCATGTGTTAGACAATGTAGCCAGGCTTAGAGGTAAAACAGGGCAGGAGGAAGTGGGTCCCTGGGGGTGTGACCTTGGCGACTGTATCCATATCCCCTTCTCTCTCTGCTTTCCATTGCCACCCTGAGTTTGGTGCTGGTAGCCTTGCCTCCGTGGCTGATGCCAGCTGATCATGGTCTGACCTTTGAAACTGTGAGGTCCCAAATAAAGCTTTCTCTAAGTTGTGCCTGTCAGGTATTTTAGTTACAGCAAAAAAAAAGTTGACTAAAATACTTTAGGCAGTCATCTCCTAAAATTGCTATTCCCCTTTTCAGTGATAAAAAAAAATTTTAGAAATCCCTAGTAATGCCAAACACACACTCCATCTTTTTAGTTGTTCTCCAAATGTTTTTATGCAGCTATTTTTGGGAACTATGGTCTAAATTATCTTGTTTTTAACAGTATTTCTATTTTTCCTCTTTTGTGACTTTTTGAAAATATCAAGCAGCCAATTATCTTGTAGAATATCCCAGATTCTGCATTTGTCTGTTTCCTCATTGTGCCACTTGTTCCTTAGTCCCCCACATTCTGGATACTGAAATTTGGCAAAAGGTTTATTAGATTAGCTTCTAAGTGATGTTGTGCAATTTATATTGGATTGTATCTGGAGGTACATGGCTACCAGGTACCAGTGATGCTAAATCTGGTCAAGTGAATTAAGAGGATGAGCACAAACTTTTATTAACAGTGTATTCCTCTTTTATGTGGAGTAACATGGAGTGCAATTCTTTGGTGTTACAAAAATATTTTCCTTCAATTCTTCACCCCATGATTTTAATACTCACTGGTGTTCCCTATGTGAATCAATTATTTTAGCAGGGACTGCAAAATGGTAACTTTTATAGTTCTGCTATTCTTTGGAGGGGTTTGCTGAGGTTTATTTCAAGGCCTGGTACATGCCAAGCTCCTGATCTCCCATTAAACTATAAGTGTGTGTGTGTGTGTGTGTGTGTGTGTGTGTGTGTGTGTGTGTGTATTTCTACCTCTGGGCTATACTTCCAGACCATTTTATATTGTATTAGGAAACAGGGTCTCACTAAGTAGCTGAGGCTGGCTTCAAACCTGTGCAATCCTCCTATCTCAACCTCCCAAGCACGGGGATTACAAGTGTACGCCACCATGCCCGGCTCTACTATGTATGTGTGTGTGTGTGTGTGTATTTATATTTTAAACTGGCCATTCTTCTGTAAGCGTCCTGTAAGAATCCTGAGCACCATTTTTTTTTTTATTAATGTAGAGTAAGTTATGTATGCGTGCTGGATATTTTGTGTTTCATTCCAAAGGAATAGTAGTCAGCTGAATACTTTTTTTTTTTTGCATTTGGAATTGGATGGAGAAAAGTTCCATACTTTATTCTTGGCTCCTTTGAATTAAGAATTATGCAAGGAGCTGGGGATAGAGTGAATCAACCATTTTACATTGAGCCTTTCTAGAGAACTTAGTGTCTAGCCAAGTTAAGTATATATTCCTTAAGGGAAGAATTGTAATTATCTGCTCAAAACTCTAGGTACTTTTCCATAAAAAGCTTCCTAATGTAGAACCAGAAATCATTTAGAGGGAGAACAGAAGTAAAACAGCATATAAAAGTAATTTGTCTGGAATACGTTATTCCTCATTCTAAAACCTTTTATTATTTTAAAACCTTTTCTAGAAGACCAAGAAGATTAAAGTCACCATCTCTCTCCCTCCCCCATATGCCCTTTACCCATCTGAAGACAAATAGACGTGTTTACAGAGTTCGCTCTTTCTTTAGGGAACTTACAATAACCAAGGCTCTAAGATGCAAAGAGGACCTGCATGGCTTACCATCATCGTCCTTGGTGCTGTGCTGGGTAGGTGTCCATTCTACCCCTACGTTATTTATATAAACACACACACCTGCACCAAGATCCAAGCACTACAAAGTCTAAGCCAAGGGACTTTTAAGATCAATAAAATGTTTTCTTGTTCCTTTTACATATTCCTTATGAATCAACAGTTCACAACTGTAGAAAGTTCACAATCTTTAATGGACAAGGTTTATGGCAAAGCCTCACTTGGGCCAAAATCAAACTGTACTTTTGCTTTTTATGGAACATTTCATTTGTAAAAAAAAAATGTCATTGAAATTCCAAGTTCTGGAAGCATATTCATGAATTAACTGTAAGGAAGGAGTTATGGTTTTCAGGTTGGGTCTAATTTCACTTCTTCAAATTGACAGTTTCCTTTTTCCACATAAGAGTTAACACCAGAATAACAAATAGTTTTCAATTAGTATACAAAATAAATAATAAATTCCAAGAGTCAACCTTTATTTCACACAAATAAAGCTAAACTTCAGTTTCCTGTATATCAGGAGGACCACTTGGCAATTTACTATAAAGAACCACTTATGCTAAGAAACCTGTTGAACAGGAAACCTTCAAGTGGGAACAGAGAACAGAATTTAATGTAAGTCCTCAAAAGAGGATTGCTGTTTGCACTTTCATTGTATTTTAATATTGTTACATTGTAAAAATAGTATAGAACCTGTGGCCTTGAAAAAGTTTTGACTTAATGCAAAACATAGCTGGATTTTTAATCAGGAAATGGCCCACTCACAACTAGATATTCCTAGCTGATATGAAATCTTAAAAGGGTATTTATTTTTTGGTACTGGAGATTTAACCCAGAGGCATTCTACCTTCAAGCTACACCCCCAGCCTGATGTTATTTGGAAACAGGTTCTTGCTGGGTTGCTGAGAGCGTTGCCAAGTTGCCAGGTTGGCTTTGAACCTGTGATTCTATCTCAGTGTCTCAAGTATTAGGGATTATAAGCATGTGCCACCATGTCTGGCTCATATTTTTTTTCTTTTTGTGTGTTATTCTTTATTTTGAAACAAGGTCTCAGTCACAGAGGTCCTCACTAAGTAGCTGAGGCTGGCCATGAACCAATGTGTTCCTCCTGTCTCAGCCTCCCCAAGTACTGGGATTACAAGCGTGTGCCACCACACCTGGCTCAGATATTTTAAATGCCTGTACTTGGTTAGAACTGAGGTGAAGGATCTCAGAAGGTCTCAACTCTTCCAGGCAACTGAAGGAATCAAGAGCTACTGGAAAAAGGTATTTAGTATTATTGGAAAATAGACATCCTAGGTATCTCACAAATATTTGTACAAAGTACAACAAATGTTGCACTAAACTTAATTGCTTTTATTTTCCACACCCATGGTCACCTCCAGTTTAGACTAAAGGATATGGCACATTCTGAGGTAGAAAATGTTATTCTTAAAAAAAATAGTTCCATGATGAAAAGAAACTTAATTTCACTGAAGTTTACTTTATATAATTTTCAGACTCACATTTCTTTCACAGAATATTGTAAGTTAAAATGATCAATGGATTAAAAGGATGGGTATCTTATATACTTTGTGTTGTATCTACGAGAACCCCTTTGGGGTAGGTAGCTTTTTTTAATTGGGAAGACAATGCATATATTGTACTTAACTTCAGAGAGAACTAGACATGATGCATGGATTTAATTATGTAGTTGAAACAGCAGATTTAAACGGGTATTCGTGTTTTTGCAAACATCTGTCATTACACTTGAAATGGTGGGTTGGATAAGTCCGTTTTATATATTTTGGGGCCCTCATCTGTTCAAAAATAGATGTTAGATAATCTTTAAGGAAATGTCTAGTTTCATACACACTCTATGGGATAACACCAGTGTATTCTGAATATGGACCCTAAGATTTGACAGCATTGGGATGAAGAGTTCAATTTCACAGGCCGGTTCTTTAGTGGACTTTTTTCTGTTGAAATGAGAGTAAAGTCAGCTATTTCCATCTGTCTCCTGCCCCTACATCTCACATTTGAAAATTCCCCAAATCCTGGTTGTTCAGCCTTTATCTATTGTCCTGACAGTTTCCCTCTTTCCACCTAAAACATTTATAAAGTAATGTCCTGCGGACTCTGCATTAATTCACCTTTTGCATTTTGGCTTTAAAAACAAGATAACCAGGCACATGTGTATATTCTTGGAGGTGTAAACTGGCACTCTTTTTTGAAAGCAAACAGGCAATAAAAAAGCCTTAAAAGTATGCATATATTTTGAGGGTCTATCTTTACGTCTAGGAACATGGCTTAAAGGAACAACTAGATAAGAGTGCAAAAGTGCACGTGCCTGTTAAAGGCTATCTGAACCTGAGCTTATAATATAAAACATTGAGCTGAGCACGGTGGTACCCATACCTGTAATTCCAGTACGTGGGAGGCTGGCACAGGAGGACTGCAGGTTCGAGGTCAGTCTCCAAACTTAGCAAGGCCCCCAGGAACTTAGTAAGACCCTGTATCAAAATAAAAAATGAAATGGGGCTTGGGGTGTAGCTCAGAGATAGAATTCCCCTGGGCGCAATTGCCCCCACTCGATCTCCCTTCCTGTTACCACACACGCGTATTTAAATGGCAACTAAAGGACTTCCGGGAAGATGGCGACCGAGAAAAGTGGGGCTTAAGAGTCCCGCTAACAACCAATCTCCATTACCACAAAAAGAGCGCCTTTCATAGCCAGAAAACACCATCACCAAAAAAACAAAAAAAACCACCAGGCTCCAGAGAGAAAGCGGACTGAGAACAGAGCTCAGGGCCACAGAGGAGACACACGCGCCCGAGGACGCGGCAGCAGCGCCATACTGCCGGCGTCAGCGGCGAACTCAACGGACGGCTACAGCAAGCCAGGTGAGCCGCTGCGGAACAGCCAGGCGGGATCTTTCGGCGCAGACAGCATTTAAAGCTCCCAGTGGCTGAGCTCAGCACACACTGCAGGGATTCAGAGTGGAAATCAAAACCAGAGAAGAAAAAATACGCCAGCCTCATGGCCGAGGGCGTGGCAGAGGCGCCATATTGCCACCGGCGGCGGCAGCAGCAGTGAATTCACCGAGTCCAGTACAGCTACATCTGCATACTCAAGAACAGTGAGTCAAATTGCGGGCTACAGAGGAGAAATCGCAGTATTGGGCCTCCTGGGACTTGACCCAGTGAGGGAGTGGTGGTGGCAGAGATATCACACCATAGGAGAATGTGCAACCTGGCACCCCCCATAGTTTAAAGCAGCCTCTATCGACTCCCTGGGTCGGAGACTCTGTGATACAACCCAGTAAAGGAGTAGTGGGGTCTGAGATAATACAGACTCGAGATCCAGAGCACCTTAAGTGAAGCCATAGTGACCCAAGCGAAGAACCCAGAGAAGGCACAAACCTCCGAAATCATGGGAAAGAGGAATAACACTGGAGTAATGAATGTGCACAACCCCACAACATCAGAACCTGATAAAACAGAAAATCAGAGATTTCTAGAAGATCAAATCAGGAAAATAACTGTAGAAATAATAGAGGTGCTTCGAAAAGAACTCAGAGAGAGCCAAAAAGAGATAAAGGATGCAATTAATGAAGTAAAGGCCTCAATTCAAAGCACAAACAACCGATTAGACCACATGGAGAACAGAATCTCGCTCTTAGAAGATGAGCAATCCAAAAATGAATGCATAGTTTCTAATCTAGAAAAAAATATCCAACAGCAGGAATCTGACATTGAAGAAATATGGGCCCATCTTAAGAGAGCTAACCTAAGAATAATTGGAATAGAGGAGGGAAAAGAAAGTGATACCAAAGGGATCAACAATCTCTTCAAGGAAGTAATAGCAGAAAATTTTCCAAATATAGAGCAAGAGGTTGATACACAGATCCAGGAAACTTATAGAACTCCCTTTAGACAGGATCGGAGAAGAGGATCCCCACGCCATATAATTGTCAAAATGATCAATGTGGAAGCCAAGCAGAGAATCTTAAAGGCAACAAAAACAAAGGGCCAAGTGACATTCAGAGGCAAACCAATTAGAATCACTCCAGACTTCCCAAACCAAGTCATGAGAGCCAGAAGGGCTTGGAGTAACATATTCCAAACTCTGAAAGAAAACAACTTCCAGCCAAAAATTTCCTATCCAGCAAAACTTTCTATCAAATTAGATGGAGTAATAAGAAGCTTCCATGACAAACAGAAACTGAAGGAATTTATGTCTTCAAAACCAGCGCTAGAGAAAATACTCAAAGAGATTAACTACAAAGAAGAAATAGGTAACACTCACCAGAACCAGAGAAACAAGAGTTTCCATCCAACAGACAACTAAGATTGGTTATCTGTGGAGACTCATTATTTATGTTAGTCTTTTACCTATCTCTAAGTTGTATTGTTTGCCTTTATTGTTGTTAATTTTTAGGATTTCTAGTTGGAATATTAATATACCTTCAGATATAGCATTTGGAAATATTTTATCCAATTCTATTAGTAACTTTTAACTCTGTTTACATTGTCTTTGGATATACAATATTTTCTTTTATTTTTTAGGGAGTTTGTATATTCTTCTGTTGCCTGTGCCATTGAAATCATATCCAAGAAATCACTGCCAATTTCAATGTTGTGAGGTTTTATGACCCAGATTTTCTCCTAAAAGTTTATAGTCTTAAGATTTATATTTAGGTCTTTTATCTATTTTGAGTTAATACTTGTATATGGGATTAGGTAAAGGTCCAATTTTATTCTTTTCCATGTAATTATTATTTTTCAACAATATTTAGTTAAAAGATTATTATTTCCACCACCAAATGTTCGTGGAAACCTTGTCAAAAATAACTTGACAATATAGGGAAGAATTTAGCTCTAGGCTTGTATTTAACTACAATGGTCTATATATCTGCCTTTAGAACAGTACTACACTGTTTCAATTATTGTAGCTTTATATGGTTTGAAATCAGAAAATATATATCTGCTAGCTTTGTTCTTTTTCAAGATCGTTTTGGGTATCTAGAATTCATATTCCATATTAGGATAGATTTTTTTCTGAAAAATAAATATATAAATATATGATAGTTTCACCTAAAAAAACAGAAAAAAATATGCTCTAGTAAGAAAGAAAGCAAAAAGAAATATTGAAATGCTATCTTTAAATCATCAAACGCTTGGTATCAGACAAATGAAACTGTTATGTGAGATTATCATTTTTAATTCTGGATAAATTGCTATAATACTAGATGTCAACTACTAAGCCAAGCATGGGAAGGAGGGATGGGGAGAGAATGGGGTGGGGATCGGGTGGGGGCTGACTGGGTGATGTGTGCATGTATGTCTACAAAAGTTTGTATCCCACTATGATGTATGAATACAGTGCACCAATAAAATAAAATTTAAAAAAAAAAAAAAAAATGGCAACTAAAACATGTAGCTTCAGGAGTTAGGTGGTTCTATGCAGCATTTACTTACTTGGGAAGATAGTTATTCCAGTTTATGAAGACTTCTTTTTTTTCTACAAAAATATAAATTACTTTCCTAAAAAAGTAAACTGGCTGGAGTGTTGTTTTCTTATTTTGTTTACACAGGTACCACTGCTCAGACTCGTTGATATTTTTAGTTTATATTGAAAAATCATAGCCGGGCGTGGTGGTGCACGCTTGTAATCCCAGCATTCAGGAGGCTGAGACCTAGAGGATCGCGGTTCACGGACAGCCTCAGCTACTTAGTGAGGCCCTCTGCAACTCAGTGAGACCCGGCTTAAAAAAAAAAAAATAGGGCAGGGGGTGTAGCTTGGAGGTCAAATACCCCTGGGTTCCATCCCCTGACCCACAAAAAAAAAAAAGAAAGAAAGAAAGAAAGAAAGAAAGAAAGAAAGAAAGAAAAATCATTAATCCATGAATATCTACTAGTTATTTACTGCAATATGCTAAAACTGAGCAGGTTCAGCTCCCTAAAGAGATTCAGACTGAGGAAACAGAATCACTTACTGAGCATAACAATTTTATGTAGCAAAAGTACCATTTGTTGTTGTTTTTAAAGTTCATGAAAAAAATTCCATGACATGTCATTTCCAGTTACTTCTTATTTAAAACTGTGAGGGCCAGAGAAACAAGGTAGGGCAGCAAACACTTTTAATAAGAATACAAAGTTCACACCAGAGGCACATTCTGGGGAATGTAAATGAACTATCACAAGTAGTTATTCTGCTAGAAGAATAAAATAAGGCTCTCCCGGAGTACAAATATACAGGAGGGAATGATTTAAAATAGTTTTATGATTTACAATCACATTACATTGTATTAAGCACTCAAAACAGGCATATTAATTAAAAAGCCAGCTAGAAGGCATCTGAACATATATAACACACATTACAGTCCACGGAGTTCATGTATAACAATAATTGTAGGTACTTCATTTCAACACAATAGAAACGAACAGGTGAAGAGACAGCTCTCAAAATATTAATTTACGTGTAACAAAAATCAAAAAGGACTTTTTACACTAAGGAGGATTACGCTGCTGAGGAACCGCAGCGTGGACAGGCCGACCACGCCACACAAAGCCAGCGGCGCTGCGAACTGACCCGTACTGGCCTCTCCAGCCAGTTTTCCTTTCCTGTCACCACACTCCGCCATGTGACCTGTCCATTACTCACATGAAAACATCCTGTCTTCCGTTCCTCAGAAGGAATCAAGAGAAACCAAACAGCAAACTCAAAAGTTGATTTCACCCTACACCTCAAATGTGGTTTAATGAGAACAAAGAAACATTTATACACTGCTCCTTTCCAAGAAACAGATATGTCACACATTATCTGAAGGCCCCCCCCCCCCCACGGATTATGTACATTGGTTGAACAAGAATTGCTGTATCTGAGAAGGCACATATCTGTGATTTAAGGCTTAAATGGTATTGTTACATATGGAAGTCAATGAAAGCTCTCTAGGGAGTCACTTCTATCCAAATGAGATTTACCCAAAAGCTAGCTTTCTAAGTATAGATTTCTACTTTAGAAACCATCAAGAATTCCCATTCCCAAGTCCACCTGTAAAAAAAGTCTCTGAACCATGGTTCATTAGAAATCAAAAGAAATTAATAATATAACCAACTGCCCAGTGGCTTTGGGTAATACAAATTCATAAGCTTAAAAACCTCACAGAAAAGACAGTGTTATTCCTGTGTCCCTTAAAAAAAAGTTTAAACAAAATTACAGTGGTACGGATTAATTTTAAAAAAGATATTTACTGCAACTCCATGAGCCAATCATTCATGAGAATTGCCACCTCTATGTGGATGCTGCAGGTACACCATATAAGTTACTCTGCAAAATAGTTCCTTTTTCTTTATGACAATACATGAAAACGAATCTCTTAAAGATGTTAAATATATTCCTATATAAAATATCTGATGTTGATATAAATCATGTAAACCTTCCTCTGAAAAAGTTTTAACTGGCCCTCATTTCCAGGACCAAAAACCTTGAATTTTAATCTTGTCAGTGCAAATCTATATTAGATGTTTTCAAAATACAGAAATAGCCATCAACCCTCACAATACAAAAGGATTTCTCATAAAGAAAAATTATCATGTTTGGATTATAGAAATTATGTTTACATTAAAACCACCCACCTTCCCATCAAATTTAACAGTTCAATTGTTAAGGTATGAAAAAGGGAAAAAATTAAAGCTGTTTGTGCAAGAATCACTATAATGGTTGTTAATCCTCACCACTTTGCCCAACTTTACTTAATCCTCATTAAGTTAGTTTAGAAATATAACAATATGACTCTTGTTTCCAGATGTGATTTTACTGTTCTTCAAGCCAAGACGGGGCATCCACTCCAGGGGTTTTCAATTTGATGTGGAACTGTTTAAGTGTCTGTTCTAGCTGCTTCTGATTCCCAGCAAAGTAGGCAGCAATGGCATTGTGGAAAAGGACCAGCTGATTGTGCAATACTTTAACCTGTGGGCAGGGCAGAGCAAGGAGACCAAGCGTCAGCACCAACGACAATGGAATGGAAGGTCACTTACTACATCTCTCAGTTGAACAGCGCGTCTCTCCTCAAGAACAGCACCACACACCTACCAAGTGTTCCATGGCCTTGCAGGGTCATCACTGCCTTTTTTTGATTAGTTTTTTTTTTTGAGGTACTGGGGATTGAACCCAGGGGCATTCAAGCTCCAAGCTACACCCCTAGTCCTATTGTTTATTCTTTTTTATTTTGAAACAGGGTCTAAGTTGTGGAGGGCCTCACTAAGCTGTGGAGGGCCTCACTAAAGTGGTAGCTGAGGTTGGCTGCCAACCTGAGATTCTGCTGTCTTAGCCTCCCAAGTACTTGATTACTTTTTAATTACCCTACAGAGAAGAGGGAAGTTTAAGATGATAATCGTACACACTGTTAATCCTCTATTTTTTAATTTTTATTTTTTGCAGTACTGGGTATTAAACTCACAGCCTCATGCATGGCTAGGCAAGCACTTTACCACTAAACTAATTTCGAGTCCTGTTAATCATTCTCAAACATTATTGAAAGCATTAATTAAAAATATTATCAAATTTCTCCTCAAACTGAGTATATTTAAAACAGTACATATGTGAGGCACTGAAAAGAAAAAATTATATATAATTACTATATAATATTATATAAATTTGTAAAACTATAGGCTGGATACTTTTATTTTATTTTTATTTTTTTGATGGTACTTGGGTTCCTGGAAACCCTTCTACCTCCGGGCTACACCCAGATATCTATTTTTTATATTTTTATTTGGAAACAGGGTCTCTTAAGCCAGTGAGGCTGGCTTCGAACCTGTGCAATCCTCCTGTCTCCACCTCCCAAGCGCAGGGATTACAAGCGTGTGCCACCATGCCTGGCTAGGTTGGATACTTTTAAATACTTTTCTTTGAGCCGGGCATGGTGGTGCATGCTTGTAATCCCAGCATTTGGGAGGCTGAGACAGGAGGATCTGGATTCGCAGACTGACTCAGCCACTTAGTGAGGATCTCTGCAACTTGGTGAGACCCTGTTTCAAAATAAAGAATAATAAAATAGGGCTGGGGTGTAGTTTGGAGGTAGAATGCCCCTGGGTTCTATCCCCAGTATTGCAAAAACAAAACAAAACAAAAATCTTTTCTTTGTAAAGTATCAAGGAATGGCAGCAAATGTTGTCCAGAAAGTTATTTAAAGCTCATATGAATCAGTTATTTTCAATTGCTTATTTCTTCTAATGATATCAGAGTATGTTTCAGCCTAGTTAACACTACCTCTATAGATCTATCTTTGTGTGTCCAGGGTAATATCCTTTGACAGAGGGTGGAAAAGCCCCTGGATGTCCTTGGGTATGAAAAATATTCTTATACAAGGACAAAAAAATTATAAATTATGAGGGAAAAGAAATTATACTAAAATCAGAATTTCAGTTCATCAAAAGATAGCGGAGGAAAAAGCTACAAAATGGAAGGTATCTGTATTATATGTAACTGACAATGGATATGTATCAAGAAAATATGAAGAACTCCCATAAACCAAAAATAGTGCCATTAAAAAAGAACAAATTAAGCTGGGCGTGGTGGCGCCTGCTTGTAATCCCCGCGCTTGGGAGGCTGAGACAGGAGGATTGCACAGGTTCGAAGCCAGCCTCAGCTACTTAGTGAGGCTCTCAGCAACTTAGTGAGACCCTGTTTCCAAATAAAGTATAAAATAGGTCTGGGGGTATAGTCCGGAGGTAGAAAAGGCCCTGGGTTCCACCCCCAGCACACACACACACACACACAAACAAAAAACAAACAAATAAAAATAAATTAGCTGGGCATGGTGGCACATTCCTGTAATCTTAGAACTCCTGTAATCCTAGTACTTGAAAGGCTGAGATAGGAGGATTGCAGGTTCAAGGCCAGCCTCAGCAATTTAGTGAGACCCTATTTCTAAATTAAAAATAAAATAGGGCTGGGGTGTAGCTCAGAAGTAGAATGACCCTGGGTTCAATTCCCAGTACCACAATGGGGGAAAAAAGAGAGAGAGAGAAAAAAAAAAAACCAAATTACACAGATAACATTACACAAAAGAGGGAACAGGACTGGTCACCAATTACATCTAAAAGGATGCCTTACCTCATTAGGACATAGAAAAATGCAAGATAAAACTAACAAGGGGTACTATATTTTATACCCTCCTCATTAGGACAACTTAAAAGGATAAAAAACTCATATATACTACTGATTCATATATAAATATATATGGCTATTTTGAAAATAATTTGACATAATTGTAAAATGAAAGACACCTATACTGAAACATCAATTTAACTCCTATGAATCTGTACTAGAAAAACATGCATTGTATTCCACGAGACACGTATAATTACATTCACGGCAGCACTCTTTTTAGTAATAAAAGCAAAACTTCCAATCACCCTAAATTTGTATCTTAGCCAGCGATGGTGGCGCATGCTTGTAATCCCCGCGCTTGGGAGGCTGAGACAGGAGGATCTCACAGGTTCGAAGCCAGCCCCAGCTACTTAGTGAGGCTCTCAGTAACTTAGTGAGACCCTGTTTCCAATTAAAATGTAAAAAATGGGTCTGGGAGTATAGCCTGAAGGTAGAAAGCCTCTGGGTTCCACCCCTAGTACCACATAAACAAACAAACAAACAAACAAACAGACAAACAAACAAACTTGTATCTTGTTACAATATTATGGGTAAATTGTGGTCTCTTCATGCAACAGAAATACTACATAGGAGTGAAAATAAATGAATGTGGCTACATGCATCAACATGGATGAAGCCCAGGAACATCGGGCAAAGAACAAAGCAAGTTGCAGAGAACGCTTAGAGTAGGATTCCATTTACATAAAGTTAAAACACAGGTAGCTGAATGATATATTCATATGTGGCAAAACTATAAAGAAAACTTCAATAGGAACCATAAACACAAGTTCAGGACAGGCGTTCTGAAGGGGTGAGGTGGGGAAGGTTGAGATATAGGAAAAACCTAACGGAGGTGTCAGAGTTTTTTGTTTCAACTTAGATGGTGGGAACATGGCTGCCCTTTCTTGTCTTTATGTTAAAACATTTTTTTTTTAATGTACTAATTTTTTTTTTCCTTTCAGTACTGAGGAATGAACCCAGGGCCTTGTGCTGCCACCTTTAAGACAGAGTCATACTAAGTTGCCCAGGCTGGCCTTGAACTTTTTTTTTTGGTGGTACTGGAGACTGAACCCAGAAGCCCATTTTTTATTTTTTATTTTTATTTATTTTTTGCCGGTCTGGGGATGGAACCCAGGGGCATTCGACCTCCGAGCTACAGCCCCTGCCCTATTTTTTATTCTTTATTTTGAAACAGGGTTTCACTGAGTTGCAGAGGGCCTCACTAAGTAGCTGAGGCTGTCCGCAAACTGCGATCTTCTGGTCTCAGCCTCCGGAATGCTGGTATTACAAACCTGTGGCACCACGCCCGGCTCCATTTTTTATTTTTATATAGTGTCTCACTAAGTTTTGGAGGTTCTAAGTAGCTGAGGCTATCCATGAACCTGCCATGTGTACCACCACACCCAGCTGGCTTCAACTTTTAATCCTCCTGGCTCGGGCCTCTTGATAGCTGGGATTAAAGGTATGAACCATAAAGAGAGGAAGTTGGGCAGGTGGTGCATGCCTGTAATTCCAGTACTTGGGAGGCTGAGACAGGAGGATGGCAGGTTCAAGGACAGCTTGGACAGCTTTAGCAAGTAGTGAGATTCTCATCAACTTAGCAAGACTCTGTTTCAAAAATTAAAAAAAAAAAATGGTGATGTGGGTATAACTCAGAGGTTGAATGCCCCTGGGTTCAATTCCCAGTACAAATAAACAAATAACTGAAGGGAAAGGTTATGAAAGAAAGTCTGTCTATATCATAACTTTACTGAGGGCCCCAATTGTGCACAATGTGTGAATGAACTATAGGTATCCCTAACTTTACATTTAGATAAAAAAGCCAAACACCTAAAATGTTACTTACTAAGCCATGCATGGTGGCGCACGCTTGTAATCCCCATGCTTGGGAGGCTGAGACAGTAGGATCCCCCTGGTTCGAAGCCAGCCTCTGCTGGCTTAAGAGACACTGTTTCCAAATAAAAAATACAAAGTAGGTCTGGGAGTGTAGCCCAGAGGTAGAAGGTCCCTGGGTTCCATTCCCAGTACACCCCCACCCCCACCCCCACAACACACACACACACACACACACACACACACACACACACACACAAAAAAAAAAAAAAAAAAAAAAAAAAAAAAACCCTTACATTCATTCATTCAATAAATACTACTGGGAGTTGGTTACATATCAGGACTACTCTAGGGCTGGGAATGTAAGCAATCAACAAAAAAGACAAAAAAGACAAAAAAAAAATGTAAGCAATCAACAAAAAAGACAAAAAAAGACATGACGTGGAGGTGAGCAACTTAGAAAGGAGGACTAAGCACGCAGCTTGGGGCCATGGCTCAGGAAGACCCAAGGAAGTGGAGGAATACACGTTAAAATATCTGGAGGAAGAGCCGGGCATGGTGGTGCACGCTTGTAATCCCAGCATTTGGGAGGCTGAGACTGGAGGATCGTGGTTCGCCCACAGCCTCAGCTACTTAGGCCCTCTGCAACTCAGTGAGACCAGGTTTCGAAATAAAGAATAAAAAATTGGGCAGGGGGTGTAGCTTGGAGGTCAAATGTCCCTGGGTTTCATCCCCAAACCCACAAAAAAAAAAAAAAAAAAATATCTGGAGGAAGAACATTCTGAACTGAGAAAATAGCCACCACGGTGGTCTCCAGGTGGGATGTGTGTGGTGGACTGGAGGGTTGGGTGAGGGCCTGGAGGAGCGATGTGGCTATGCACTGGGGCTAGAGGGTAGGACTTGACATTATAAAGGCTTTTCTGAGTGAGACGGAAAGGCACTGAAGGTTCTGAGCAGGAGGAGGAGGAGAAGGTCTGACTTGTGATACATGTGCCAGGTGAGAGCAGGGAGACCTGTGAGAGTGTCACAGAAATGGGCAGGGAGGCAGATGGGTTAGGGTGGCCTGGGAGTGGGGAGAGAGGTGATCTGAGCAGAATGTAAAGGTGGCGCCAATGGAGCTGCTGGCACGTAGAGGTGTGGGGTGAGAGAGCATGAGCAGGAGGACGGTGCCAGGATGTGCGCCCTATGCTGCCGACAGAACGAAGCCTCTATCTACTGAAACAGAGGGAAAGGTGGATATCAAGAGCTCAGTATGGGCACGTTAAGCTTCAGATGCCTTTCTTAACAGCAGACTGGGCTGGAGTTGTAATTTGGAGTCGCTAACATACAAATTATATTTAAAGTCATGTGACTAGATAAGCTCCTCAAGACTGGGTAGACAGAAAGTGATCCAAGGATTAAGTCATGATCAAGGAACCTGGACACTTATACCTCAAAACATGTACACACTGTGGGGCATGGTGGCACATGCCTGTAATCCCAGTACTTAGGAGACTGAGACAGGAGCACGGATTCCAGAACAGCCCCAGGAATGTAGTGAGACTCTCAGCAGTTAGCAAGAGATCTCTTTTCAAAAACAAAAAATAAAAAAAACTGGGGGGAGGAGCTCAGAAGTAGAATGCCTCTGGGCATTCTATTGGAGCAGAGCACAGGGGTGCACACCTGTAATCCCAGCACTTGGAGGCTGAGAAAGGAGGACGACAAGTTTGAGGGCAGCAATGGTAACTTACTGAGACTTTCAAAACAAAATAAAATAGGGCTGGGTTGTAGTTCACTGGCAGAATGGTCGCCTAGCATATGTAAGACCTTGGGTTTGATCTCTGGCACTGGGGGTTGGGGGTGGGCTTTGGGAAGGGGAAAGAAAAGGAAATAAGGAATTCTTAGAATTGAGTAAGATGGTACATGTATGTCATTGTCAACATGGTTCACATTATGATGTGAGACCCTACACCAATACAAGCACAAAAGAAAAAAAAGAAAAAAAAAGAATAGGATAAGATGACAAATAACCCAATTTAAAAAATGGGCAAAAGATCTGAACAGGTTTTCACCAAGGAAACTAACTATACAGATGGCAAATAAGCATGAAAAGATGCTCAACATCTTCAACATCTTTTTTTTAAGCTATGCTTTCATTTACTTATTTAGTGGTGTGGGGGAGCGAACCCGAGGCCTTCTGTATGCCAGGCAAATGCTTTACCACTGAGCTACATCCCCACCCATCAACATCTTTTGTTAACAGAAAAATCTGAATTAAGCCCACAATCAGATGCTAATACACATCTACTAGAATTGCAAGGGTACACAGGAATGTAAAAGGTATAGCCATTCTGGAAAAGCCTGTCACTTTTCTACACAGTTAACCTACCATATAACCTAACTATCCCTCTCCTAGGGATTTACCTGAGGGACCGAAAGCCTATGTGCACACAGACTTGTACATGAGTGCTCATGGTAGCTTTACCTGTTATAGCTGAACACTGGAAATAGCTCAAATGTCAATCAGTAGTCATCAGATAAATAAACTGGGGCTTTTCTATATAACAGAATACTACTCAGTAAGAAAAAAATGAGTAAATGCTACACACAGCATGGATGAGTCACAGGATGCTGTGTTCAGTGAAAGAAACAAGAAAAAAAGTATAAATTATTTGATTTCAAAATTTAGCCAATGCAAACTTTTTTCTCTTTTAAGGATTTTTCACACTAGTAACCTATGTGAGTCAAAAATTTTCCACCTTGCTTCTAAAAGTAGTATTTGGCCTATTTTCTTATTTTGCTACTTTGTATAATCCATGGCTCCTGGAATTACATAGAAACTAAAGGAGTTGAGTATTTTTATTTTATTTTATTTTTGTGGGTCTGGGGCATTCTACCTCCAAGCTACACCCCCTGCCCTAGTTTTTATTCTTTCTTCTTCTTCCAGCGAGGGGCTTTGAACCTGCGCAATCTTCCTGTCTCCGCCTCCCAAGCACCGGGATCACAAGTGTGCACCACCATGCCTGGCCTTTTATTCTTTATTTTGAAACAGGGTCTCACTAAGTTGTGGAGGGCCTTACTAAGTAGCTGAGGCTGGCTGCGAACCCAGACCCTCCCGTCTCAGCCTTCCAAATGCTGGGATTACAAACATGCGCCACCATGCCCAGCTGAGTTTAGTATTTTTAGTGTGAATGTCCAATTTTCACAAACAGGTTCTGATCAGTCATTGCTATTTGGGTCATAGAAATTTTTTTGTTTAGCCAGGTGTGGTGGTGCAATCTTGTAATCCCAGTACTTAAAAGGCTGAGATAGGAGGAGTGCAGATTTGAAGCCAGCTTCAGCAACTTAATGAGACCCTATTTCCAAAAAAAAAAAAAAAAAAAAACCAGGCCTGGGGGTGCACCCCAGGGGTAGAAGTTCCAAGTACCACCCTTTTCTTTTGATTTAGAGAAAAGAATAAAAGCAGACCATGGGATTTAATTCATTTCTACTGAATGCATGGAAAGTGACACAGCCTGAGATAAAGAGGAAGGGGCATGAAGGAAGGCTGAGCTACCCTACAGACACCCACACAAGCCAGTGGCTTGACCTGCCTACTGATTGGGGGGGGCAGTCTGACCAAGGCCAGCTGCCTTATGGCTGGAGAGGACTTGGTGGCCCACTAGCAAAGCTCCCACTGGACTCATTAGCTGTATTTAAAATGGTCCCCACCCCAGAGTGGAACTTACTCCCTGGGAAATCAAGAAAAACAGGTGCTTATTAGGGCTGGGTTATAGTTTTCACAACAAAATGATACACTACCCATATGCACAGAAACACTCTCCCAGTGACTGCGAGAAGGTTTGATGTGTGAAGCCGTTTAATATACACACTCCACAGCAGTCCCTGGATCAAGACAGAATGTCACAGCGTCACAACTCAATGCAAAACAAGCTCCAAATGAAAATGAAATTTCATCTTCACTTTATATCAGAAGCCAGCTGGGCGTGGTGGCGCATGTGTGTAATCCCAGCATTCTTCAGCACAGGAGGATCACGGTTTGAGGACAGCCTCAGATACTTAGTGAGGCCCTTTGTAAGTCAGTGAGACCCTGTTTCAAAATAAAAGAATAAAAAATAGAGCTGGGGGTGCAGTTCAGAGGTAGAATACCTCTGGGTTAAAACAAAACAAAATAAAACCAGAAGCGCGTGTGTGCGTGTGCGTGTGCGTTTGTGTGTGTGTGTGTGTGTGTGTGTGTGTGTGTTCCTGGAGATTGAACGCCAGGCATTCTACTTCCAAGCCATACCCCCATCCTTATTTTATTTATGTGGAAAAAGGGTCTCATTAAGTTGTGGGGAATCTTAGAAATTGCTGAGGCTGGCCTTGAACCTGCAATCCTCCTGTCTCAGCCTCTGAAATACTGGAATTACAAGCAAGTACCTGATTATTGTAACTTAGTCTACATGTTAAGTTTGGGTAACAGTGTTTACAAATCAGATACAAACTTAAATAAGAATATTAAGTTGACTCTTTTGTCCAATAAAAACATTACTAAAAAAGCCAGGCATGGTGGCGCATGCTTGTAATGCCAACGCTGGGAGGCTGAGACAGGAGGATTGCACAGGTTCGAAGTAAGCCTCAGCTACTTTGTGAGGCCCTGTTTTCAAATAAAGTATAAAAATAAGCCTGGGAGTATAGCCCAGAGGTATAAAGGCCCCTGGGTTCCACCCTCAGTACCACAACCCCCTCCCCCCAAATCACTAAATCAAAAATAAAGGCAATTAGGTATGGTGTTGTATACCTGTTTGAGAGAGTGATATAGATGGACTGTAGGTTTGGAGCCAGCCTCAGCAACTTAGCAAGGCTTTTAAGCACCATAGCAAAACTTTGTTTCTAAATAAATTAAAATAGGACTGTGGGGGTAAGTCCAGAGGTAAAATGTCCCTAGGTTCAATTCCCAGCACCACAAAACATGAGGGGGGGGTTTTTAAAATAAATAAGCCAATTTTCAGTGTGAATATACTTTAAACTTTTTTTTTTTCCGAGTTTAGGGATGGAACCCAAGGGCATTTGACCTCTGAGCTACACCTGCCCTATTTTTTTATTCTTTATTTTGAAACAGGGTCTTATTAAGTTGCAGAGGGCCCCTCACTAAATAGCTGAGGCTGTCTGTGAACTGGAATCCTCCTATCTCAGCCTCTCAAATGTTGGGATTACAAGCTTGAGCCACTACACCTGGCTATACTTTTAAAATTTAATCAAGTAAGCTGGGTGTCGTAGCACATGCTTGTAATCCCAGCATTTGGGAGGCTGAGACAGGAGGATCTGGGAACGGGGCCAGCCTTGGCTACTTAGTAAGGGCCTCTGCAAGTCAGTGAGACCCTGTTTTTAAAAATGAAGAATACCTTCTTCTGGAAAACACCAAATGGTGGATGACGCCAGTGCAGCAGGAGGGCCCAGAGGCCCCGGGGGCCCAGGCATGGGAGGCCATGGTGGCTTCCACGGAGGCTTTGGCAATGGCCTCCAGGGTTGCAGTTGGGGCCACGGCCGTGGAGCTCGTGGGGGCAAAGCTGAGGACAAGAAGTGGATTCTCGTCATCAAGCTGGGTAGCCTGGTTAAAGACATGAAGATCAAGTCCCTGGAGGAGATCTCTTCTCCCTGACCATCATGGAGTCTGAGATCATCGACTTTCTCTTGGGTCCATCACTCAAGGATGAAGTTTTGAAGATCATGCCTGTGCAAAGGCAGACCTGTACTGGCCAGTGGACCAGTTTCAAGGCGTTTGTCGCTATTGGGGACTACAATGGTCTGGGTGCTCTAAGGAGGTAGCCACTGCTATCCGAGGGGCCATCATCTTGGCCAAGCTCTCCATTGTCCCTGTGCCGAGAGGCTGCTGGAAGAACAAGATCAGTAAGCCCCACACTGTCCCTTGCAAGGCGACAGGGCTGTGGCTCTGTGCTGGTGCGCCTCATCCCAGCCCCCAGGGCCACTGGCATGTTGTCAGCCCCTGTGCCCAAGAAGCTGCTGCTGATGGCTGGGACTGATGGCTGCTACACCTCTGCCAGGGGCTGCACTGCCACTTTGGGTAATTTTGCCAAAGCCACCTTTGATGCCATCTCAAAGATCTACAGCTACCTGACCCCCAACCTCTGGAAAGAGACTGTGTTTACCAAATCTCCCCATCAGGAGTTCACAGACCATCTTGTAAAACCCATACCAGAGTCTCTGTGCAGAGGACCCAGGCTCCAGCTGTGGCTACAATATAGGGGTTTTTATACCACAAAAATAAAGCAAATGGGACCTGTTTAAAAAAAATTTAAAAAATCAAGCTGGGAGTATAGCTCAGAGGTAGAATGCCCCTGGCTTCCATCCCTAGTACAGAAAAAAAAAAAAAAAAAAAATATATATATATATATACACACACACACACATACACACATACACATATACAACACACACACACACACAGTAAGCTGGGCATGGTGGTACACACTTAGAATCCCAGTACTTGGGAGGCTGATACAGGAAGATCACAGGTTCAAAGACAGCCTTGGTAACCTAGTGAGGCCCTCTGCAAAGTAGTGAGACCCTGTTTCCAAATAAGAAATTAAATCAGGTTGGTGTGGGCGATGTGAGGTCTGTACATGAGGTCATGCTGTAGGAGGACCGAGAACAAAGGAACAAAGAAAGAGAAATGCGCCCTGACCATTGCCCTGCCCCAAGATGACCCAACCATAGCACACCAACCTGTGGCTTACACGACTGCTCCTGTACCCACCTGCAATTCCTTGTCCCTAGCCTGTAAGGACGCTGGCTTTCTGACTCTTGTGGGCTCTCTCCCAGGTCAGATGCCTCTTTCCAGGTAATATGCACAAATAAAGCTGGTTCCCTGCTGTTGGGCCTTGTTTTCTTTGACCCCATATACCCTAACAGGGGGTATAACTTAGAGACAGAATGCCTCTGGGCTCTTGGTTCAGTCCCCGGTACAAAAAACCAAAACCAAAATGAAGGATGCTTGTTTTCCTGCCTATTTTGATTCACTAATTGCACTTTGATATGCATTCATGAGGTCTTCAATGCACTTCTGCTTGATTATTAATAGATTTCAGGAATTTTTTATTATTAAATAAATAGGATCATTACCAATAAACAGCAGTTAAGTAGTATTAAAAAAGGAGTTGCAACACAGGTTTTAAAATAGTTTTTTCAGCTGGACATGTAATCTCAGCATTTGGGAGGCTGAGACAGGAGGATCCCGGTTCAAGGACAGTCTCAGCTACTTAGTGAGGTCCTTTGCAACTCAGTGAGACACTGTTTCAAAATAAAGAATAAAAACTAGGGCTGGGGGTATAGCTTGGGGTAGAATGCCCCTGGGTTCCATCCCCAGTACCACACACACACACACACACACACACACACACACACACCCCAAAACAAAACAAAAAAACCCAAACCACAAAAAACCAAAAAAACAGTTTTTTAAAATCTTGGGACAGGTTGAGCATCCCAAATCTGAAAATTCCAAATCCAAAATGCTCCAAAATATAAAACCTTATGAGCACTGACATGATGCTACATGTTGAAAATTCCACACCTGTCCTCATGTGATGGGACCACCATCAAAAGGCAGGTTCACTAAAAATGTACAAAATTACTTTGGGGCTATGTGTATAAGGTATATATGAAGCATAATGAATTCTGTGATTAGTCCTGGGTCTCAACCACAAGATATCTCATTACATTTAATGCAAGTATTTTAAAATCTAAGAATGTCTGACATCCCAAACACTTCAGAGCCCAAGCTTTTCATATAAGAAATACTGGACCAGTGATGGCTGTCTATAACCATATGAGCAGCTCCAATGCTATGTAAAAGTATTATCTTGGAGGTACTGGGAATGGAACCCAGGGTCATTCTACCTCCGAGCTATATCCCCAGCCCTATTTTTTTATTATTGTTTACCTACCTGACCTTGAAAAGGTCACTCTAGGAAAGATTCTGAATTGTCAAGTAGAGTTAGCTTTGGGAGAAAGATAAGAATGTAAGGTGAGGAAAGGTGAAATTCTACTTTAAGGAGAAAGGACAAAAAGCCAAAATGCTCCAGAAAATATTTTCAGGTCATTACACCTTTTCAATTTACTTCTCTATTTTAAGTGATAAGACTATGAGAACTAATGAATATACAGACTGAAGGAAAGGACCAAGTATTTTTGGTAGACTATGCTTTAATGTGGCAGAGTGACACTAACTTTTGGGAAGCACCTTCCATATGACAGATAATATATTATTCTTATACCTACTCTGTATAGTTTATCATCTCTGTAAGAGAGGAAGAGGGGAAGAAAGGAAGGGGAAGAGCAAGGGGAGGAGAGAAGGGAAATAGAGGAGAGAGAGAGAGAGAGGAGAGGAGAGAGGAGAGAGAGAGAGAGAGAGAGAGAGAGAGAGAGAGAGAGAGAGAGAGAGAGAGAATATATGGAAAAAGACAAAAGAAAAGAGCCAACCAACCAGGCTCAAAGCTGAGTAACATGCCTGCACTTAGACCGCTCATGGGCAGGCAGGGATCCGGGAACTCAGAAATGTCTTTTTCCAAGACAGGCTCATGCTTTCAGCTCTTCTAAGCTGCCACTATCCATAAGGCAATAACATTTCAGAAATTATTTAAACTAGGGTTTAAAACAAACAATCATGGATGGCAGAGCACTATAGGGAGGGTAAACAGTGTAGAGAAGATATACTTTAATCTCATTCTGTGTTTTTTCTGTAGCCCTAAAGTTGCATTTACACATCCTCAGGACAAGAATGTAATACAAGGGCTGGAGCAGATGAAAGAAAAGTGAATTCTTTCTCATATTACCAAGAACAGCTCAGTATTAGACTTTCATATAATCTTTCCATTTATAGAGAGGAGAAAAAGTCTTTGTGAATTATTTGTATCCTAAGAGAAAAACCTAAGGTTGTTAAAAGGATAAAAAAAAAAAAAAAAAAAAAAAAACAGAACAGGAGATACTTAGGAGTAGAGGAAGAGGTAACGATTGCAGGCAGAAGTGAGATGACGACAAATTTGACAAATTTTCAAAACCTAACATCAGAAACAATTACAGTAATTTAGAAATACACTAAATCATTGTGAGCTCAATTAGAAAGAACTTTCATAAAGATCTGCCAAACAATGAGCAGTCCAGATCAGATATAAGCAAAACCACTATAGCAACATCTGCTGAATGACCTAAACATGCCACACAATGCTCTAATTGTTAAAGGAAAACAAACCCGACACTGGCTCCTAAGGCAGAGAGACAAACCGTGGTTTCCAACAAAACCGGGGAAGAGACGTTTAAGAGCAGCACTGACAGACGATGGCAAGTTGACGACACTGACAATTTCCTCCTGCCAGGGAGCTCGAGTTGTTAAAACACCAATGCCATTTATAGCACTGAAAAACCTAAAGATAAGCGCTTCTCTGCAGACATCAAAACCACAAAAAGGTATGTTAATTTTACCAAATGAACATTTTTTCCAAATCAAATTTAGATTACATAACTTCTTATTCAGAGAATGAAAAAATCATGCATTTTTCTAGTTAAAAGTTATTGGTCATAATATATCACAATTGTTAAGTTCTTCAAAGTAATTATTGGCTCTCCCAATAAATCTATGCAATTGATTCATATTAAGAAAAGGCCAAAGCCAGGCGTGGTGGCACATGCTTGTAATCCCAGTACTTGGGAGGCTGAGACAGGAGGATTGCAGGCCCAAGGCCAGCCTCAGCAATGTAGTGAGACTCTCACCAACCTAGAAAGACTTTCAAAAACAAAAAATAAAATCAGGCTTGGGATATAGCTCAGAGGTAGAAGGCCCCTGGGGTCAATTTGCAGTGACACTCTCAACCCCCACAGAATATGAAAATGCTGAGGCAGTAGCTTGGCTTATATGAAGAAAAGGTGAAACAAAATCATTCTTTAGTAAGAAGTACCCCACCACCAACATGTAGTCACTCTTTTATGCCCAACTATTTTTTTTTTTTTTTTTTTTTTGGTGGTACTGGGGTTCCTGGAAGCCCTTCTACCTCGGGCTACACTCCCAGACCTATTTTTACATTTTTATTTGGAAACAGGGTCTCCTAAGCCAGCGCGCGCGGCTGGCTTCAAACTTGCGAGATCCCCCTGTCTCTGCCTCCCAAGCGCGGGGATTACAAGCGTGCGCCACCACGCCCAGCTTATGCCCAACTATTTTGATATTGACAATTCTATGCTTTGCCTACCCAACACGGATCTTTTCCCAGTAAGCAAAAGACCTGAAGAGTAACAAACAGGAAAGTATACCCATGTTGCCTTTATTAGGTTTGTGCGGTATAACTTTATTAGTTCATAATGGTGTTGGAAATGCCTGTCATGTCAAAGCAACTACCGGTTGAGAAAGAGAGACACTATCAAAAGTATGGGTGTGGGCACTGGAAAGGGAGTGAGAGAGGGAAAGGCAAATATGAGCTACACGTGGGGGTGGAAGAATAGATTGTATTTTTCTGACTCATTGGGATAGGTTTCAACAAATCACTGACAAGCAGGAGGTTAAAAAAAAAAAAAAAAAAAAAAAACAGTCCCAAGGAAGGAAAAGAAAAGACAGTTCTCTTGAAAGAAGAGAACTGAAGAAACATAACCTGTGATGCCTGGTCACAGCAGGGCACAGAGCTTCAGGAATGCCGTGTAACTTTTTATCCAATGGCATCTTAACATTCTGAATTAGGTTCAGCCCCCAGAGTCCCTGTGCAATGTTAGCCAGGCATGGTGGCGCCTGCAGGCCCAGCTGCGCCGGAGGCTGAGGTGTGCGGATTACTTAAGCCCAGGAGTCCTGGCCCAGCCTGGGCAACATACTGAGACCCCTGCCTCAAAAAGAAAAAATATCTGAATGCAGAGTTTTATCATAAGCCAAAAATGTCTACTGACTTTTTCACTCTGATTTCAGTCATTGCTTTCTTCCTTCTATCCGTCCTCCTCCCTTTTGATAGCTTCAGGTTTAAATGTGACCAATATGGCTTCTCTTTTCGAAGGGTATCTTCCCCTCTGCTATTTTACAACTTACCTTGAGCAACGCTACAGCACTGTATTTAACTAAAAGCAGGGCACAGAAACCAAAGAGATCTAGATTTGAATCCTAGTCTGGCATGGGACTTTGGAAAAATTACTTAACCTCTCTGAACTTCAGCCTCACCATCAGTACCCTGGTGTATAATCATCAAGATCACAGAGATAGAGAGATATTATAATGTATAAAGTCTTTATAGCAAGCTTCTTCCATTTATAGATTACTCACAGATGAGTATCCACTGACCAATTCAACATGAAGTGCTCTATGGAATCGTCAACAAGCTCTCCTCTAGAGGAAAAACAGTCTAGCAGGCAAGTCCAGCAATGCGTGATATGTGCTTTCACTGAAGAAAGCCCCAGGGGCTGTGGCAATGAACTGGGGTAGGTGATATGTTTACATTAATTAAGACACAAAACAGTAGTTAATAAATTGGCTATTTCCTGTTATTAGGTGAGCCATACAAAAGTCATTTTCAAAAGAAGTTAGGAGATTATCACTACCCTAAAGGAGAAGTCTGATAACAGTGGGTCTGAGAGCACGAATGCACTGTCACAGAACCACAGAGAGGTCCAGAGACAGACTGGGGTCTGAGCCTGGGCACGGCGCAGGAGGACAGACGGCGCAGAAAGCAAGAAATCCTCTGATGCTTGCCTTCCTCTGCCCAGCCTACAACTGTTCTTGCACTTTTACTCTATCCATGACCTCCAGTTCAGTATTAGTCCCTTTCCCTTCAAGACTCACAAAATTTCCCATGAAATCTAGAAGAAAGAAAGAAAAAGGCAGGTATGAGGAGGGTGTGTGTCACCTGATCTCTGTCAGGTTGACAGTAGCAGCTGGTGGAGCCACATGCTAGTGGCAAAGTGAGGCCACAAGTGGACAGTGATCACCACTGGACCAGCAGACCTGTGCTCAGTGGCCTTTCAACAGGAAGAACAGAATCAAACGCATTCTGTGGTTCAGCCATACTCTTTATACTTACAAAATAGCTGTCCTTCATATGTTTGGCAATGTATTAAAACACAGAAAACTAACTTAAAAATTACAAATCCAATTTCTTATACAATTTTGAAAATTCTGATCCTACTCATGTAGCAGCTATTTATAAACTTAAAAGTTTTATCAAAAAGGCAATGAATAAGTCGGGCATGGTGGCGCACGCTTGTAATCCCCACGCTTGGGAGGCTGAGACAGGAGGATCACGCAGGTTCGAAGCCAGCCTCAGCTACTTAGTGAGGCTCTCAGCAACTTAGTGAGACCCTGTTTCAAAATAAAATATAAAATAGGGCTAGGAGTATAGCCCGGAGGTAGAAACCCTCTGGGTTCCACCTCCAGTACCACAAAATAAATAAATAAATAAATAAATAAATAAATAAACACAATTTCAATATTTATTTTATTCACTGCCTTTTTTGCGTTACTAGGGATGGAACTCAGGGCATTCTACCATTGAGCTACACCCTCAGCCCTGTTTTGTTTTGGTTTTGGGTTTTTTTGGTGGTACTGGGGGTGGAACCCAGAGGGTTTCTAACTTTAGGCTATACTCACAGACCTATTTTATACTTTATTTGGAAACGTGGTCTCACTAAGTTGCTGAGAGCCTCACTGAGTAGCTGAGGCTGGATTCGAACCTGCGCGATCCTCCTGTCTCAGCCTCCCAAGCACGGGGATTACAAGCATGTGCCACCATGCCCGACTTATTCATTGCCTTTTTGATAAAACTTTTCCATTAAGTTTATAAATAGCTGCTACATGAATAGGATCAGAATTTTCAAAATTGTATAAGAAATTGGATTTGTAATTTTTAAGTTAGTTTTCTGTGTTTTAATACATTAACAAACATATGAAGGACAGCTATTTTGTAAGTATAAAGAGTGTGGCTGAACCACCCCCGGCTAAATATTGAAATTTTAAAGAAAGAAATATGGATAGAAAATTAGAATGCTGCTAAGTTTAAGGGGGATAAAAGTAAAAACTTTGTTATCAAATCATTATTGTTAATCAAACAAAGCAAATTATAGATGAGTCATGGAACAGATATATGGTCAACATGAAAGTACTGAGTCACTGCTAAAAGAATTTCCTGGGAGGGTTAAAAGGAACTCTGCAAAGTCAAATTGTTGAACACTGCTATTGTCTTCTGAGATTTTACACAGAAATATTAATTAGCAGTTTTACTATTAAGCAAAACTACTAATACACTATAACTATTAAGATCTAAAGAATGTAGTTGTATCACAGCCATAAGCAGAGGCACCAACTTAACACTCTGACCAATGTGGGACATTAGTGATCTGTTCAATTCTTAACACTGATCACTTAAAAAAAAAATCCACATCACAAAACCTGGCAAACCAGTCGGGGTGGGGCCTGGAGGGGGGTGCTAGTGCAATCCTCCTGCCCCAGCCTCCTGAGGAGCTGGGATTACAGGTGATTAACTAAACCAGGTTTCAGTAGGACATTTATGTGGCTCAAAATTGAAAGACTATAAAAATATATATGAGAAGTCTCATTTGAACTCCTCTTTTCATCACCCATTTTCTTCATAGGTAACTGATTTTATTAATTAATCCTTCCAGCTTTTCTTTGTGCAAAGACAAAAATTTATGTTTATACATTCCTATTGTGCCGTATACATTGCTTTGCACCTAGCTCTCTTCATTCAATAGTATGTCCTGAAGACTTCTTATCAACTTCATCCTTATTTTTAACAGCTGCACTGCATTCCATCCTAGGGATGAAGCAGCTTATTCAACCAGTCCTTCCTGCTGAGCCACTGGGACGTTTCTCATCTTGTGCTAAGTGATGCTGCAACGAATGACCCTGCACAGAGTCAAGCGGCCCCTGTGCAGGCCCTTAACTACCTCTCCAGCTTCACCCCGAGCTGCTCTCTCCTGTCCCCACCGACCTTCAGCACATGCTGAGCCTTCTATCTAAAATTTCCTTCCTTCCTATACCTTTAGTTAACTCCTTTGGGTCTCAGTTTCTTTTTCTTTTTTTTTTTTTAGCGGTACTAGGGATTGAACCTATTGGCATTTGGCATTCTACCTTTGAGCTTACTGTAGCCATATATATATATATATATATATATACATTTTTAAATAGAATCTTACAAAGTTGCAGAGGGCCTCACGAGGTTGCTGAGGCTGGCTTCAAGTCTGTGATCCTCCTGTCTCAGCCTCCCAAGTACTGGGATTACATGTGAGCTGCTGAGCCTGGCACTGGGTCTGTATCAATGTCACTTCCTCAAGGAAGCCTTCCGCGATCCTCCACCCCTACCAGGTCTCCTTCCTGTATCACACGATTCCTTGACTTTCCCTCCACAATACATACCATAGTGTAAATTTATGTAATTGTTTGGTTAATATATATTTTCCCTACAGGTATATCTATTTTCTTTAGGTTCTATGAGAACAAGACTACTATGTCTCTATTCCCCTAACCCAGTTGCAACTGGCAAATAAAGAGAAATCGGTGAATATTTTCTAAATAAAGAACTAAAGTGTCTAAGGCGCTAATTACACACCAATCTGCTCCATATATACATTCGTGGTTTTTGTTTTTTGTGGTAGTGGGGACTGAACCCAGGGGCATTCAACCTATATCTCCAGCCCTGCTTTTTATTCTTTATTCTGAAACAGGGTCTCACTAAGTTGCAGAGGGCCTCACTAAGTAGCTGAGGCTGGCTGTGAACCTGCGATCCTCCTGTCTCAGCCTCCCAAGTACTGGGATTACAAGCATGGGCCACCACACCGGCATTTTTAAAATTTATTTTAGCCGGGCGTGGTGGCGCACCCTTGGATTCCCGCTCTTGGGAGGCGGGGAAACAGGGTCTTTTAAGCCAGCGCGGCTTAAGAGACCCTGTTTCCAAATAAAAAATATAAAATAGGTCTGGGAGTGTAGCTCGGAGGTAGAAGGGTTCCATCCCCAGTACCACACACACACACACACACAAAAAAAAAAAAAAAAAAAAAAAATTATTATTTTATTTTTTGTGGTACTGGGGATAGAACCCAGGGACATTCTACCTCTGTGCAACACCCCCAGCCCTATTTTTTAGTCTTTATTTTTTGAAACGGGGCCTCACTGAATTGCAAAGGGCCTCACTAAGTATCTGAGGCTGTCCTCAAATCGCGATCCTCCTGTCTCAGCCTCTCAAATGCTGGGATTACATATGTGCACTACCATGCCTGGCTTATTTTCTATTTTAAGACAAGGTCTTGCTAAGTTGCCCGCGGTGGCCTCAAAACTTGTCATCCTCCTGCCCTGGCTTCCCAAAGAGCTAGAATTACAAGCATGTGCCACCGTGCCTGGCTTATTTCACATATATTCTTGTTTTACCTCTTAAGTATCTCTTGAACCTTCAGTTCATCGCTCCATTTCTATGACCACCCTGTTCTGAGCTCCTATTATCTCTTTCTAAACTACCGTATTCATTCTTAGGTACTACTAAAATCTGTCCTCCATATTTTAGTTATCCTTTTTTTTGTGGCGCTGTGCTGAGGATTGAACTCAGGGCCTCAGGCATGCGAGGCAAGCCTTCTCCTACTGAGCCACATCCCAGGCCTGTCCTCTCTGTTTTACAACTAGCATTTGCCAAGAATCCTCTCCAGGGCTTCCCACTGCCATTCAGCTTCTCCCCAGCGTGGACGGAGAGGCCTGACTCACCCCTCCAGCCTTCTCTTTCCTCTAGTCACGTTTGCTCTTTGAACCTACCACAGGCTGCCACACGGGGCTGCCACACATGCTGCTCTTTCTACCTGAACCTCTGCTCTCGCCTGCCTAGTCAGTGTGTTAATATTCAACACTAAGCCCCACAAAGCCGTTACTGCTATGTACCTCTCCTGCAAAGCACTGGTCACAGCCAAAATTCTATACACATTTTTTGGTGTGATTTAACAGTTTGTCTTACTAGTTCATAAGCTCTATGAGGGCAGAATGTCTATACTTCTGTTCATTGGGTATCATCAATATCCAGAACACTTCTTGGCACACAGTATATACTTTATAAATGTTCATTAAATGGATGCAAAAAAAATAACAACACAAAGTTACATCAAATTATAAGATGAAATATACCCAGAGTAAAATAATGGATAAGAGAATGTTTCACAGGATCCAAATGTGGGTCATTATATTTGACACAGTGTTGAAAGATAGTTTCTTAAGTGGGAAGCACTACTAACTCCCTAGTTAATTATTGCAATTATAATTTTCAATTGATTTGTTATTTTAAACCAAATATGATTCTTTTACCTCTATAATTTAATTTCACTTGGCCTATATGAGCATCATTATCAAGTACTACTGTTTATTCCTCTGGCTGTAGAAATAAATATGACATTAAGTCATTGGCATTAATGTTGTAAAAGTAACTGAGAAGAAGTTAGGGTTCTTTTGGCAATGAGGATGAAGATTTCAAGAATGTATCTGCTTGTATACATTAGGGAATGATTCCTATGTCCCTTACACAACTTTGGCACCAATTGTCACATTTTTAATTCAGCGGTTTGGGCTGGGAGTGTGGCTCACTGGTAAGGCACTTGCCCTGGGTTTGACCCCAGCATTGCGAATAAAATAAAATCAGAGGTTTATATTTTTTCTTCTCAAAGAGTAGTTTGTAAGTAAAGAATATCTATGTCATCCTAGCTTTTCTAAACCTTTACAGTGTTTTTATACAAGAATACCATGAGTTGCACACTACCTAATACAATACGTATCTGTATAAAGTCAGACATTACGATGTACTATGACATGCAACTGTCTCATATTACACCAATATGTTTAATCCGTCCTAAGTTTTCTATTTTCTTTGTATTTTCCCTTTTTCTCCTACCAACCACTTGATTTTCTCTGAAAAATTCAATTCATAATAAGATACATGTGAAAGAACTTTGTAAGATATTAGAAAGAAAATAATGCATTAAATATTAGAAAAAATCTGAATATATAGACATGTTATTACATTATGAATGCATATAAACTACTGTGTGAGTAGAAATAGGTTTTTTTAAATATAAACCTAAGATTCGAAATGGGTAGGATTTTAAAGAAAAAAAGTGTTTTAAATTAAGTAGCTATATTAGTCTGAGACAGACTCTAGGTCTGGTTCATCTTTTTCTGACCCCTTTGTCATCCTTTTTAATTTACTAAAATAATAATAAAATAAACCTCCACTTAATGTTAATACTAAACATTACCTCAAAGTAAAGAGTATATTTCACCCCTATCAAAGAATAACAAATAGGGCTGGGGTTGTTGCTCGGAGGTAGAATACCCCTGGGTTCCATCCCCAGTACCACAAAAAAACAAAACCACAATCTCTCGTGCAACTGTGTATGCACATAATTAAGACAGGCCAAACAGGGCAGCCTGTCCTGGAGCTGTTGGATGGATCCACCTCCTGGTAAAGCCCACAGCAGGTCCACCTCAGCCCTCAGTGTTTCCACGTGTTCTTGTTACATGAAGAGTGGCCACTGGGTTCCCTACTTATCCCTTACAGAGTTTGCTAACTGCCGCTCCATGCTGGGCACTGTGGTCATTCATCAGTTACTGGGATGAGGTGGTAGTTTTCTCCCTGAAATCTGCACTTACCATAATAAAAAGGTTTCAAAATGTCCAGAGCAGAACCTACCACTATTTAATTACCACTATTTGTTCCTAACATTAATCTCAAGATCAAAGTTGAACATCAAATATTTTTTTGAAAAGTTTTATATATGAAAGAATAGACAATACAGTTGATGACTCTTATGACAGAAAGGCTATACTTTGTGTGTACATCTAGAAACTCAAACACTTATTATGCACGGAATTTCTTCTTGCAATTGTTATGCAATAGTTTATACAACCAAAAATATCTTTATTTCTCTTTTCAGGGTGGCTTTCTTTTAAAGTTCACAAAAGATGTCAGAAGGTAAAAGATAAATTTACCTTATTTTCTTCTAGAAATTTCAATTTGATAGAAACATCATTGCGCATTTTATCGTATTTTTCCTTATGTGCTTGGAATAGATGCTGTGACTGCTCGATCTTTGGCAGGGTGTTTGCATCCCGTGGTCCAAGATTCAGTTCTTCCAAATCAGTGCGATATGCATCATATTCAATCCTAGAAAGAAGAGAGTAAGTAATACATACATCAAAAATAGAGGGAAACACATTCAGGAGATGGACTGGAAAACACAGTATTCAGTCTCATATTATACAGTAATATCTAAAGTTCTTATACATAGTCCATACCTCATACTCTTTTTAAGTTATCTCTTTAAAACCAAAGAGCTATTAGAATAAGAATGTGGGGATCAGGGGTATGACTCAGTGATAGAATGCTTGCCTAATATGCAACAGGCTCTAGGTTTTGTCTCCATCACCATACAATAATAATAATAATAATTAATAAAATAAGCTGGCTGTGGTGACACATGCTTGTAATCCCAGTACTTGGGAGGCTGAGATAGGAGGATTGTGGTTTGTGGACAGCCTCGGCTACTTAGTGAGGCATTCTGCAACTTAGCAAGATGCTGTTTCAAAATAAAGAATAAAATCCCAGCATTTGGGAGGCTGAGACAGGAGGATCGTGGTTCGCAGACAGCTTCAGCTACTTAGTGAGGTCCTTAGCAACTCACTGAGACCTTCTTTCAAAATAAAAAATAAGGAATTACAGATTCAAAATAGTGATGGTGGGACGCAGCACATCTCAGTAGCTGGAACAAAGTTCAACTACCGAGAAGGCAGAGTCTTGACAAACAAAATAAACAAAGCAGCGGAAGATACCACAGGAAACCATGGTGGAAGTAAATCCAGCTCTCTGAATGCAAGATCTACTGTAAAAAGCCCGAGTGCATGATTGACCTGGTGTGGCAGCTGGTGCCATCTCAGGCCACTGGCCTAAACCGTGATTGCTGCCTTTGGCTCAGCTTTGGTGCTGCAGTCCCAAGAAATCCCAACAAATAATCTAAGAACTTGAAGTGCAGAAAGCAGCTGCAGAGCTCCAACATCTTAAGCAACCAGTACCACACTTCAGGGATGCAGAAAAAGATCCAAAAGCCCGTGCGCTCACCAGAGGTGGCACCCGCAGTGGTGCACTGTACCCTCCAGAGACCCAGCTGCAGGACAGCCAGGTAACCGCTTATGTTACTCGGTACGCGGTGGAGGCAGAAGACTGCCTGTAGCTGCAAGAATCCTGGTAGCTAAGACCTGGCGGCCCATCCCAGTTAGAACCTCCAGAGACACAGAAAAGGCAGAGTGCTCAAGGTCCCGTGCCTGCACAGGGTCAAAGGGGGTTGCTCCAAGACTACATTGGATGCCCTCTGCTAGTGCAGGTAGGGAGGTGCAGGCCCAGGGCGGGAAGATGCAGAGCACAAGGCCTGAGATCATAATGCCCAGAGTGAAAAGCGTAGAGTCAGGGCTGGAGAGCACAGAGCCCAAACACTCATAAGTGGGTCCAAAAACTGACAATAGGTTAAAGAGCAAATGAGAGACATTGTAATATATTCCATAATCTACCACAGTGAACAGACATACAGATATTATATGGGCCCGGGGCCCTATATATGTAAATTAGCAGGACTGCTGTTTTTTTTTTTTCCCTCTCATACTGACACTAGTTCTTTTTGTTCTTTTTCTTTTAATTCTTTTTTTCTTATATCTTTTTTTTTTTCCTTTTGGTTGTTTTCTTGTCTTTGCTTTATAATTGTTAGTTTTTGTAATTTGTTTCGTTACTTTATGCATGTCTGTTTGCTCCTTCCCCCATTCCTTTTACAAACTTCCTTACTCTAGCCTATCTACTCTCTTCTCTCAACTGTTTTTTTCTTTACAGTATCTCCTTGTTTTATAGTCAAGCTATTTCATATATCCATACCTAAATACTAACTACAAGAATCCTACTATCTAACCTTCTCTCATTCTCAACCAGATACTATCTTATTATACTTAAATCCTTACTCAACTTAATCAAATCCTTTACTTTACCCAACTTTTGTACCCATCAACCCAGTTCCTCCCCCCTTATCCAACCCTCACCATTGAAAAAAGCACTGCTTACCTGTATACGAACTTGCTGACACATCTAAATTCCTATTGCTAAGATTGAATCAGGCAGATTACTCATAGAATCAAAAAGAAGATGCCAAGACATCAGAAAAACAAGCCTGAGAGCCCAGAAAATATGAGAACTAGGAATAGTGAGGAAATAAGGAAAATCACAAATACTGACCTAAAAGAAATGCAAAAAGAATTCTGAATCCTGATCTTCAATATGATGAAAAGCTTCACAGCAAGTGTAAAGGAAATGAAAGAGGAAATGGAGACATTAAGAAAGAATCAGAAAGAGGTCTAGAATGAAAGAGTCAATAAATGAAAAAAGACAGCAAAAGAAAGAAATTCTGGAAGATTAGATAAAATGGAAAATAGAATATCACTGTTAGAAGACAGTTCATTCAAAACTGAAAGCACAGTCCAACAACTATGGGACAACATGAAACCTCCTCATTTCTGGATAAAAGGTATTGAAGAAGGAATAGAGGTACAGATCAGGGGTATTCGTAATCTCTTCAGATAAATAATTCAGAGAATTTTCCAAACATGAAAAGAGACTTGGACATACATGTACAGGAGACATACAGAACACTGTTAAGACAAGAACAAAGAAGGACCATCCCATGCCATGTAATAATCAAAATGATCAACACAGAGGCTAAGGAAAGAATCTTAAAAGCAGTGAGAACAGAATAGTTGATATACATGGGCAAAGCAATAAAAATCACTCCAGACTTTACAACCCAAGTCATGATTGCCAGGAGAGACTGGTATGATGTGATCCAGACCCTGGAAGAAAACTAATTCCAACCAAACTGCTATATCCAGCAAGGTTATTATTAAAAAATGATGGAGAAAAAGTGTTTCAAATAAGCCATACATATAATTTAAACTTTTCTAGTAGCTATGTTAAAATAATAAAAATTAATTTTATCAGCTTTTATTTTTTGTGGGTCTGGGATGGAACCCAGGGGCATTCAACCTCCAAACTACATCCCTTGCCCTATTTTTTATTTTTTATTTTTTTTGAAACAGGGTCTCACTAAGTTGCAGAGGGCCTCACTAAGTAGCTGAGGCTGTCTGCAAAACATGATCCTCCAGTCTCAGCCTCCTGAATGCTGGGATTACAAGCGTGCAACCACCATGCCCGGCTATTACTTTTATCAATTTTAAGCAGTATATTTTACCCAACGTTTAAAAAATATTATCATTGCAACATAGTAATCAATATGAAAATATTGCTAATGAGCTCCTTTAGATTTGGGGCTGGGTACTAAGTCTTTGAAATCCATTGTGTATATCTTACACTGTCCTTGCCTCAGAATTCAAACTAGCCACACTTCAAGGACTCAATAGATACAGGGGACTACGGTATGTGATGTAACAACTCTAGATGGATTCTGTAATATCAGTATTGAGAAGGTTACAATGGCATCTATCATAGAGCACTTACCACTTGTGTTCTGTGAAATAACTCACTGAATATTCTCTTACTACAAACCAAAAGAGTTACCCCTCCACTTTCACTCTATCCCACAGCATCTCCTATGATCTCCACCACAGAACCCGTGTAGGTACAGGAACCTTCCTTCTTACAGTGACTTATCCCACAGCCTCAAGTATTACTCAGCCAGGAAATAGGAGAGTGACTTCTACTTTCATCAAAATCAGATTCACGATTATGTCCCAAACTAAGCTTTTAATTCTGCTATCTATTGTATGATTTACATCTTATAGCCTGGGAATTAGGAATACATTAAATAACATGAACTATATTGTGTTCATGACCTGAGATAGAATATTAGTCTCTCCCACTGAGTTAATTTATTATTAATATATACTGAGGTTAACAAACTTGATCTTTCAGGGCCCAAAGAGGACTGATCATTTATTCACTGATACACTGATTCATTCAAGTTGCCAAGTGAACACTTTCTATGTTTCTCTTGCTGTGCTTGAAGGAAGAGCTATAAAGATGAGCAGATAAGTTTATCCTCAAGAAGCCTGTGGTCTAGAGCAAGACAAGCTTATATATGATTACAACAAAACAGGACAACAGAAACTACCATGAAAGGGAGAAAGAAATAATGTAGACTGACAGGAAGAATTCGCCAATCAGTTATCTGAGAAGATATTCCAGAGCAGATAAAATGCTACAACTAAACGGTGAAGGATGGTAGAAGTTTACTGGTTTGATTTGGGCAGGGAAATGCTCAGAACATTCCCGGAAGAGACAGACGCCATGACACGTTGGGAATTAACTCAGTTGTTAACCTAAAGTTAGAACATAATAATGGGCAGCCCTAAAGTCAGCCAAGTAGGCAGACTTGAGATTAAGCACACCAATGGGCTCTGCTAAATGGTCAGACTGAGTCCAGGGGGCAGGAGAGGGAAGACACTGATGAGTAAGGATCTGACATGAACATAACTTTACTCATTCAGGATAAAGAGATGACTCTTGTGGTAGTACAAGGAATGCAGAAAGGATTGAAGTGGAAGACTAAGGAACAGAAAGAAGCAAGAAGACCAACCAGAAGACCATGGATGTTTGAGAACTGAGTCCCTGGAGCAGGACAAGGGAAATGGAGCTAGCAGACAGACACAACGATTTAACAAATTGGCGAGATCCATGGGTCAGTAGCCACACCCTGCCTCTGACCGCTCTAAGGTCTTTAACGATAACACATCCACTTGTGCTCGTTTTTCATCTATGAATGGTAATAATTGCCATTATTAAACGTCACGTATTTATGTATTTTAGGACACCTGGTAATCACTAAAACCTTTAGAATGTTTATTATTATAAAGAGGTGTAGCTAGAAGCAAACATAATATAAACAAGAAATAAAAGGAAAGAGTAGAACTAAAATAAATGGTAGTACTGTGATTTACATAAGAAGAAATATCCTTGGAGCACATTTCTAAATAGTATTTAATTTGAACATAATCAAGTTAAAATACTAACCTTATATTCCTTAATTTTACATTCAGAGTTTATAGATGATATCAAAGTAAAATGTCCCATAAGAGTTGCTTAAGTGCTCATTACACCAAGAAGGGAAGGTCATATGTTTTCAAAACACAACTCTTCACTTCAAGGTTGCCAGTCTGAACTGAGTTCACACCAACAAAGTTAGTGACGGTTACTTTACAGCTTATGTAAAACTTCTAGAGAACAGGTGTCCACATCTGAAAAGTCTCGATCACAATTGACTCCCTTGTTGATGTTGCTGTGGAGAAGTGTCAAATGGGCTGTTGTAAGATTTTCTATACACGAAGCACCAGACGGCTAGGAAATCCTTGTATACAATGCATAATAGGGAGCATTAAAAGGCCACCCGGGCATTTGCCTAAATTACCACTCTATGTGCTGATCAAATAGATGACCTTTGCTCTAAATGTAGTAAATTCTGATTTTGACAGAAAAGAAGATTCAGCTACTGAGAAACTTTTTTTTTTTTTTTTTTGGTTACTGGGGATTGATAACCCAGGGCCATTCTACCTCTTAGCTATACTCCCAGCCCTATTCTATTCTTTATTTTGAAACAGGGTCTCACTAAGTTGCAGTAGGCCTAAATTTCTGAGGCTGTCTTTGAACCTGTGAGCCTCGTATCTCAGCCTCCCAAGTACTGGGATCTGAAAATCTTTTAATCTGGATTATTTTTAATATTATTCCTTAGTAGCCAATGTTTTAGTATTAAGATTAACCAGTTCCTCACTACTTATAAACAGAAAAGTCAAATCCCAAACTAAGTTTAATGAATAAGATATATTGTGGTATGAATAAAAATGGAAATATTAGAAGGTGAGATCACTGTTGGTTTGTAAAGTACACACAGGCTGTTTTGAAGTTTGCTATAACCAGCTACCAAATACAAAGAACTTGATTCATAATTTTGTTCAAAATTCCAAATAAACCTATATATATATATATTGTATAAACTGAGATCTTATACAACATTTTACCTTAAGTTTCTCATATAAGAAGTGAAAATTATCTTCATAATTATATGTAAAATTTTATTTTATTAAAAAATACTAGCTGGACGTGGTGGCGCACGCTTGTAACCCCAGCATTTGGGAGGCTGAGACTGGAGGATGGCGGTTTGTGGACAGTCTCAGCTATTTAGTGAGGCCCTCTGCAACTTAGTGAGACCCTGTTTCAAAATAAAGAATAAAATGTAGGGCTGGGGGTATAGCTCAGAGGTCGATGCCCCTGGGTTCCATCCCCAGACCAGAAAAAAAACAAAAACAAAAACAAACTATTAAACCCAGGGCTTTGTGAATGTTAGGCAAGTGCTCTACTTAGCTGTACTCCCAGCTCAAAATTTTAGATTAGCCCAGTTCAAGCTTAAGCTCTATTGATCAAGTATCATAGGTAGAAAGCCAATGGGTTCTTGTTTTAGCATTGAAACTGACTAGTGAGCAAAGCTTTATTTTACATCTAAAGCCTTCTAGAGTCTTATTTTACTTCTTTGTAAATGAAATACAAAATGTTTTATGTATAAGCAGCAACATATCTGATAAATCTGGCTTTCTGTGTGTGTGTAGTACTGGGGATTGACTCCAGGGACATTCTACATCTGAACCACACTCCCAGCACTATCGTATTCTTTATTTGGAAACAGTGCCTCAGTAAGTTGCAGGGGGCCTCATAAGTAGCTGAGGCTACCCGCAAACTTGAGATCTTCTTGTCTCAGCCTCCCAAGTACTGGGATTACAAGTGAGTGCCACCATGCCTGGCTAAATCTGGCTTTAATATGGGTTCATTTCTGAAGGCATGCTAGAAAAAATGGCTGAAGAGAAAGACACTCTTTCAGCTAAGTAACTAAAATATATAACAGGATGAGCAATTATGAAGTAGAGAAAAAAAGCAGATTCACATTAACTAGGAGGTGGTAGGGTGCTTTTCAAAAGAATTTCCATCTTTGAAACTCACAAATATTAGAATAATAAAAAAAAGACCAGAAATTAAAAAGCTTGAAATGACTAAAGAGCCAAGATGAAGAGTACTGTGAATAAATTAGGAAATTATAAATAAAAAACTCAGAACTTACATAAATGAAGTATTTCATTCATATAAATCCTTTGAAAAGTATAAGATCCATAGAAAGATTTAAATGAAGACTCAAAAACGAATTACTAGGCATGTTATTGAAAGAATTCATAAAAGGAGATCTTACTTATAAATTCTTTCAATGTTAACGAAGGATATCTTATTGATAGATCCTCTTTTTCCTCTGACATTCTTTTCAACTTCTAATCTTATTGTGTTGTAAATGATTCAAACAATAAAAAAGTAAAAAGCCAAGTCCTAACCCCAAATAAGCCATAAAGCTCTAATCCTACCTCTTCTTCATCATTTACAGCTGTTTTTCTTCATCATTATTTCTAAGTCAGTAAGAATTTCGTGTTTTAATGTTAAACTGAAAATTACAAATATAGCATGGGACGGAAACACCTCTTCTTGTGAAAAGATCAAAAGTTAACCTTTTCAAGTATCTGGGCTTTTACTTATTTAAGGCATAAGAAAACAGAAATAAAGACTTAAGAATAAGCATTCAGGCCGGGCGTGGTGGCGCACGCTTGTAATCCCTGCACTTGGGAGGCAGAGACAGGAGGATTGTGCAGGTTCGAAGCGAGCCTCTCTGGCTTAAGAAACTCTGTTTCCAAATTTAAAAAGTATAAAATAGGTCTGGGAGTATAGCTCATAGGTGGGAGGGTTCCATCCCCAGTACCACCAAAAAAAAAAAAAAAAAAAAAAGCACTCAATGGCAAAAAGACTAGATGAGCTTGGAGTTCTCACAGGTATCATTAAACTATGGAAAGAGTCCAAAAGGCAAAGCTATGCTTCTAAAGGTCATTTGCATCTATTTTCAACTCTGATATAGAAAGCATAACTGACAATATTAATTTCAAGTTTTCAGAGTGTGAAAAAACCTCAAAGGAGTCTGGTCTAATACTTAAATAAAAGTGGAAGGGAATACAGGGGAAAAATTGGGCCTGCAAATGAAAGTTAAAATAATGCTATCATGAGTTTGCTACTTTTTAAGTATTAATATATATTTTGTTCACCTAACAAAATGGTTATTATAGGAAAATTATATATTTATTTTATATGTATGACAAAGAGTATATAAACAATTTGTATTATAAACAGCTATCAAAACATAAGGCAAATATCTATGTAAAAGGTAAAACACAGCTGGGCACAGCGCACGCTTGTAATCCCAGCGCTTGGGAGGCTGAGACAGGAGGATCGCACAGGTTCAAAGCCAGCCTCAGCTACTTAGTGAGGCTCTCAGCAACTTAGTGAGACTCTGTTTCTAAATAAAGTATAAAATAGGTCTGGACGTGTAGCCCAGAGGTAGAAAAGCACCTGGGTTCCACCCCCAATACCACCAAAAAAAAAAAAAAGGTAAAACATGAAAGAGTTTGAAGGCTGATTATAATCTGGATAAATGAAAATGAGTTGCACAATGTTAACAAAATCATGGAGGCAGAAATGAGCTCGTATATTCAGGAGAAACTTAAAAGGGAAGGTCTGACTGCTATGGTAAGGGCCCTATTTTTTTTTTTTTTTGCACTGGGGAATGAGCCCAGGGGCATTCTATCTTTGAGCTATCCTCTTAGCCCTACTCACTCACTCACTCACTCACTCACTCACTCACTCACTCACTCACTCATTGGGACTTGAACCAAGAGACATCCTACCTCCAAGATACACCCCGTCTTTGCTGTTTTCAAACAAGGCCTTGCAAGGTTGCTGAGAGTCCCCCACTGAGATCCTCCTGTCTCAGCCTTCCCAGTGCTGGGATTAAAGGTATGAGCTACCACGCCCAGCTTATCATTTTTATTTTGAAACAGGGTCATACTAAATTACTAAGGCTTGCTTGGAACATGTAATCCTCCGGTCTCAGTCTCCCAAGTACCGGAATTACAGGTATGCGCCACCATGCCTGACAGAGGCCCTAATTTGATACTCCTTGAGACATTATTTGGCTTTGGTTCTTACCTATTTCAAAATGTTGTTCTTCTCCTTTTAGGTTAGTTCTGTGGGTTATCTTATAACCTTCTAGTACATTTTTTCTCTGCCCATATTGGGCAGTTGGTTGCTATTACTTGCAACCAAACATTTTAACTGAATCATGTGCCATCTATAAAATGTACAATATAGAGAAAATTTATACATACCTGGCACTTTCATATTGTTTCACAGTCATTAATGTATCTTCAATTGTTTTATTCACCAAAGTGTTCACACTGGCAATGAAAAAATTAATGGCCCCAAGAAGAGTCTCTCCATTTTTAGCCAGCAGCTTCTGAGTATCTGCATTATAGCCAAATTCTTCCTAAAATGTAGAAGTCATCTTAACTTATCCAGTGATAAATTAGTAGACATGACTTTGAAAATCCCAAACATATCTCTAATGGGAAAATATTTTATTTAGAAATCTAGCAGAAGTTTTACTTTTCCTTTCAATCTTTAAACACGTATGAATCTAAGTCAGTCAGCTGTATAATTACCAAAAAAGTTTAATAAAACAAAACTGTCAGCAGTTCAGATGCACAGCTAAACCTAAATAATTTTTTAAAGTTAAACTACTTTGTACTAGAAAGAACATTTTAGTTCCTACATTTTGTTTCTATTATATTATAAGCACAGCTGTTAGAAAGAAAAATATAGCAGATTATTAATCAAGGAAACCATAACTTTCACAACCAAATTAGGTAACAACTAGTTAAAACTTTTAGACATAAAATAGATTTTCTTTTGTGTTTTGACTGAATCTCCTTAAACTATAAATATTAACAAGACACATTTCTTTGTAAGCTTAGTGACTCCTGAGCTCAGGTCTATCTAGGCATACAGCTGAGGAAGGATCATTCAACAGCAGATTTAGTTCATTTTGTCTGAATAAACCACAACTTGGCCCAGGAAACCTTATGTATAACTTCCTCAGATATGGTGAGAACTAACACTAAAAGTCTGGCAGTGAAAGCTTCCCAGTCTAAGTATTACCAATTAATAAATTAATTAGGAACACATCTGACCAAATTTGGAAATTGATCAAATATGTAAGCATTTTACAGTACTGGAAACTGAACCCAGAGCCTTGTGGGGATAGACAAGCACTCTACAATGAAGCTACCCCTCCAACCCCAAATATCACTTTTACTTTTACTTTTTTTTTTTTTTTTGGTGGTACTGGGGGTGGAATCCAGGGGCTTTCTACCTCTGGGCTATACTCCCAGACCTAATTTATATTTTATTTGGAAACAGGGTCTCACTAAGTTGCTGAGAGCCTCACTAAGTAGCTGAGGCTGGCTTTGAACCTGCATGACCCTCCTGTCTCAGCCTCCCAAGCATGGAGATTAAAAGCATGTGCCACCACGCCCAGCTGATCATATTTTATTGTAATATGTATCATTCAACTTGAAGATTCCCCAGTTTGTTATAAAATACTTCTCATCTTCATCTGAAAAAAGTACCATTCAGTTAACAGAAATCAGCTGGGTACAGGGGTGCACGCTTGTAATCCCAGCATTTGGGAGGCTGAGACTGGAGGATCATGGTTCATAGACAGCCTCATGTACTTAGTGAGGCCCTTTGCATCTTAGTGAGACCCTGTCTCAAAATAAAGAATAAAAACTAGGGCAGGGGGTGTAGCTTGGAGGTCAAATGCCCCTGGGTTCCACCCCCAGACCCGCGGGGGCGGGGGGGGGGGGAGTTAACAGAAATCTTAGAAGATGAAAATTTAACGCTAGTGTTATACATTTCTGAGGATAAATTATTCAATACAGCAAAGTAAAAGCATCTTTGCTATGCTAAAAGTATCTTTTCATTTAAGACAGGTCCATATAACTCTATGATCTGGACTTGGTCTTCAAAACTGGATGGATTTGATTGCAAATATTCACAGATATAAGATATATAAAAAGAATGATAATCAATGCATGTAAAATTTAATGAAAAGGACAGCTGATGATTTTGGCAATATTTTCTACAAACTAAATTACACATGAAGTCTAAATATAACTGGAAATAAAATAATACAGGGTAAAATATTTTTACAAGTTTTAGAAAATGTTAACAGACCATATTACAGCTGTACTTATCTCCTTCAATATTCAGTAAGAAAAGGTAAAAAATTTAAAAATCAACAAATAAGAAGAAAAATATTAAAGTTATATTTATATAAATATAATAATTAATCAAAAGAAGCCTTTTCTACTTATTGTAAAGTATGTATTATTATACCATATCCCTACAACATTGTATTCATTTCTAAAAGTTCTCAATATCCACCAATATACAATAACTCTGAAACCATAAAAAGCCCTAATCA